>NC_133156.1:7287332-7593629 GCF_040802235.1 Manis javanica
TTCTTTATTCTTGCTTTTTAAATTTAGCATTATAATGTGAGCACATTTTTATATTGTGAAATATTTTAAATATATAAATATTTAGTGCCTGAATGAATTTCAATTTTATGACCAAAACACAATTTGTTCAGCCAGTCTCCTAATTTTAGGCATGTTGCATGCTTTTAGTATCTTGCTATGGTAAATAACTGCAGAGGTTTTCCTGCACACACACATTTCTGCGCATCTCTATTTCTCTAGTGTAGAAATATAAAAGCAATTTGCCAGGTCAATAGAGATGCAATTTTAAGACTTTTGTTACATATTGAGGAATTTCTTTTTCATCAATCCTTTGCCAACCCTGAGAATTCTAACTTTTAAAAATCGTTGCCAATTTTAAACATTAAAATGGTAACTCATGTTAACTTGCATTTCTTTTATTACCATAAGTTATACTTTATTTTTTCCCTTCCAATTTTTATTGGCCTCTTGCCTTGTTCCTTTGCAAATAGCTGTTGATATATTTGCCTATTTTAAAATTTGGAAATCTGGGTGAAAGATTTTTTGCAGTTCTTTTCACCCATTTTGCTTACTGTTATGAGTCTAATACTCCCAATCCTATGTTATGTGACTCTTTATAGTAACTGTATTTTTTAATCTTTTGTTTGAAAGTTGTTTCTGTCTTGAACTTGAAACTTCAAGTTCAGAATTAAGGTGGCCAGGGAGCAGTTGGGCAGACATACTTCTTTCAGAAGCTCCCCAGGTGATTCTAATACCTGGCCCAGGTGGAGAACCACTGCTTTAAATCATACTAACAGCAACCGTTGCCTTTAATGTCAATATATTTTAACCCAGCTACTTTCATCTAAGGATGTTGTTAAAGTCTAGCTCTTTTGTCCCAAATACTGGTGCACATCCTTGTGACAGAAGCCACCTAAGACATCCAACGAGGTGTGTGTGACCACCTGGTCTTTCTCGGTGAGGTGCTTAACTCACCAGGCGTTTTACTGTCTCTCTTTGTCTTCATAAAACTGACTTCATCTCTTTGCCTCTTAAGTGTATCACCTACTCTTAGAACTTTGTTGTTTTTTTGTAGGTATTTTGTAGAGAAATTATTTTAGAGTCTCTGCCTTAACACTGTTTTATCCTGACTTGAAAGAGAGGCCCAGCTAGACTCTGCATGCAGTGACATTCCCCAAAGGCGGGCCTGAAATTGTTCCTCTCATGGCGTCTTTATCTGCCTGATTCCTTTCATCTTCCTGGCTTGTAAGAGCCTGTCTTTGTCTTTATAGTTAAAAACCTGACAAATATTTGGGGACTCTTTGGGGATGTTCCTGAGGGAAAATTCTGACCCCTTTAAAAATGTTAAAATGTGATGGTTTCAGTTGAAGAAAATATTTTTGAGTTATTAATCTGGCTTCTTTATTTTTGGCCTTTTAAATTTCCTCGTTTCCCATTATTGATGGTCCTTGATCTGCTCAGTGGCATTTGTCTTAGCAGAGTTCAGGGAGGTAGCTGTGATTCAGGCGCCTGTGATAGTGAGTTTCTACATCTCTGAAAGCATACACACTCTGCTAGTTTGCTTCTAATGAATATTTCTTTGGATAGTTTCAATACCTTAATGATATTACTAGTTGGACTGCTTTTCTCCTTTAAGGCTTAAAAAAAGTTTTTTAATCATGGGCATTTTTGTTTAAATTTTTAATTTTGGAAAAGATTTGTGTGATGTAAACACATGTAGATTATATTAAAAATTAAATGATCCTTTACCCAAATAACCTGAAAAGTAAATGTGCCCTGTACTCTCAAAAGATAACTGTATTTAACCTGTGCATACTCTCCCAGACTTTTAATCTATAATTATATGTCTTTTATTTCTTGTTTTGTTTCTTTAATACTAGGACCACATTATACATGCTATACTGACTATAACTTACTCGGTTACATACTAGATTATTCTCTGCTACTCTGTGCAGTTATGTGTCATTTTTATAGCTGAGTAACTTGTCATTACATGGAGGTATCACACATGTTTGGAAATACTCCACATTAAAAAGCATTTAGGTGGTTTTTAATTTTTTTCCATTATAAACAAGTGCATTATGCAAACACACACACATACAGATAGATCCTTCTGCAGTTTTATAAGAATTTATATTTCAAAAGGATAAATGTATAGAAGTAGAAATACTGATGAATATTTTAACTTATCTTCTAAGTGGAAGTACTAATTTTCTATTTCTTCAGACTCTTCTCTGCACTGGCCACTATTAGCTTTTTTCCCCTCACACACACCTTCCCTTGACTTGATTATTATTACGACCTTTTAAAATTTGAGCTAATATGATAAATGTAAAACAATATTTTGTTTTAATTTGTATCTTTTGAGTTCTAATGAGATTGACTCTTTTCTTAATGTTTATTGGCCATTTGTATTATATATTTGTTTCCTGTATTAATTTTAAATTTCCATTCTTCATGTATTAAAAATACTAGAATTAAAGATGGTAGCATGACAACTGAGATAGAAATCTCCTCCCAAAACCACATATAATATGAAAATATAGCATATACAACTAATCCTGAAAGAGCGACAGGAAAGAAGACTACAACAGACTGCCTACATCTGGGAAAAAGAGATGATCTCACAGAAAAGGGCAAAGTAACAAAACCATGATCTGGCAGGACCCAAGCCCTTCGCCCACCCCAGCTCACCAGTGGGAGGAAGAGAAATGGAGCAGGGAGGGGGAGGAGGCCTAAGACCGCTGAACACCCAGCCCTGGAGATCTGCTCTGGGAGCACGAACCTACATTACATGGTGCTATGCAGATTAGTGGGGTTGGAAAGCTAAGACAGGTGGAATACTCAGAGAGACTGAGATTTCAGCTGTTTGTGGAGAACAGGTACCCACAACTGGCTGCTCTGGGGCAAAAGAAAGGTGGGAACTCTAGAGACTTCCCAGGAGCAAGAGGGCTGCTAAAGGGGTAAGGATGGCGCAGAGCTTGCTACCCAGGAGAAAGGACAGGTGGAAAAAATGGTCCCAGTGCACTCTGCCCAGCAGGTTGGGAACTTTAGGGAGCTTCAGGCTCTCCACCCCACTGGCTGGCAACGCAGCTCTGAGGCTTCACACCACAGTACTCAGCCTGCTGCTCCTTCCTTCCAGTGTGCATCAGCTCACAAATCTGCTGCCTCCACCATTGCAACAGGCCAGCCAGAGGGTGGCCCCGCCTATGGCAGCTACAGGGGTACAGCATAGAGGCTGCTCCCTGTGTACTTGGCCCACTGGCTCTGACAGTGGAGGCAGGCACTGCAGCTGGGAAGCAGGAAGGAGCTCTTTCCTCCTGGTAAGCAACAGTGCCGCTCACCTGCGACCCCCCCATTGCTCCAGGTGCTGAGCAGCACCAGAGAGTAGAGCTTCTTGGCACTAGATGGCATTGTCTACTCAATGTTATTATTCCATGTTATTCACTACAAATATGAAATATCAAAAGAACCTGGCACAAACCAAAATATCACAAACACCAGAAAGAGGGCCAAGTAAAACTGAAATCACCAATCTTCCTGAGAAAGATTTCAAAATAAAAATCATGAACATGGTCATGGGGCCAGAGAAAAATATCAAGGCATGAGGGAGGACTTCAAGAAAGAGATAGAAACTTTGAAAACTACAGTATTCAAAATGAAACATACAATGGAGGAATTTAAAAGCAGATTAGATGAGGTAGAGGAGATAGTAAATGAAATAGAAATTAGAGAATAGGAATAAAAAGAAGCGGAGGCACAGAGAGAAAAACAGATCTCCAGGAATGAAAGAATATTGAGAAAACTGTGTGACCAATCCAAACGGAAAAATATTTGCATTATAGGGGTGCCAGAAGAAGAAGAAAAGAGAAAAATGGATAGAAAGTGTCTTTGAGGAAGTAATTACTGAAGAATTCCCCAATCTGGGGAAGGAGATAGTCTCTCAGGCCATGAGGGTACACAGATCTCCCAAAACAAGGGACCCAAGGAGGTCAACCAAGACATATAATAGTTAAAATGACAAAGATCAAGGATAAGGATAGAATATTAAAAGCAGCCAGAGAAAGAAAAAAGATCACATACAAAGGAAAACCCATCAGACTATCATCAGACTACTCAACAGAAAACTTACAGGCCAGAAAGGAGTGGCATGATATATTTAATGCAATGAAACAGATGGGCCTTGAACCAAGAATACTCTACCCAGCAAGATTATCATTTAAATTTGAAGCAAGGATTAAACAATTTCCAGATAAGCAAAAGTTAAGGGAATTTACCTTCCACAAACTGTCTCTACAGTGTATTTTGGAGGGACTGCTATAGATGGAAGTTCTTCTAAGGTTAAATCACCCAAGAAAATAAAACCACAGTAAAGGAAGTAGATGAATTAATTACTAAGCAAATGCAAAATTATATCAACTACCCCAAAAGTCAGTCAAGGGATACACAAAGAGTACAGAATATGACACCTAATATATGAAAAATGGAGGAGGAAGAAAAAGAAGGGAAGGAAAAACAAAATATTTAGATGTGTTTGAAATAGTGTACTAAATGAGTTAAGTTAGGCTGATACTAAAGAAGCTATACTTGAACCTTTGGTAACCATGAATATAAACCCTGCAATGGCAATAAGTACATATATATATCAATAATCACCCTAAATGTAAATGGACTGAATGCATCAATCAAGACAGAGTTACTAAATGGATAAAAAACAAGACTCATCAATATACCACCTACAAGAGACTCACTTCAAACCCAAAGACATACACAGACTAAAAGTGAAAGATGGAAAAAGATATTTCATGCAAATAATAGGGAGAGAAAAGTAGGAGTTGCAGTACTTGTATCAGACAAAAGAGACTTCAAACAAAGAAAGTGACAAGAGAAAAAGAAGAACATTATATAATGATAAAGGGGTCAGTCCAACAAGAGGGTATAACCATTATAAATATCTATGCACCCAACATAGGAGCACCTACATATGTGCAACAAAACTAACAGAGTTAAAGGGGGAAATAGAATGCAATGCATGTGTTTTAGGAGACTTCAACACACCACTCATTCCGAAGGACAAATCAACCAGACAGAAAATAAGTAAGGAGACAGAGGGACTGAACAACACATTAGAACAGATGGACCTAACAGACATCTGCAGAACACTCAACCCAAAAGCAAGAGGATACACATTCTTCTCAAGTGAACATGGAACATTTTCCAGAATAGATCATATAATAGGCCACAAAAGGAGCCTCAGTAAATTCAGAAGGATTGAAATTGTACCAACCAGCTTCTCAGACTACAAGGTAAGAAACTAGAAATAAATTATGAAAAGAAAACAAAAAAGCCCACAAACACATGGAGGTATAACAACATACTCCTAAATAATCAATGGATCAATGACCAAATAAAAACAGAGATCAATGGAGACAAATGAAAACAACAGTTCAAGACTGCAAAATCTGTGGGATGCAGTGAAGGCCATGCTAAGAGGAAAGTATATTACAATACAGGCTTACTTCAGGAAAGAAGAACAATCCCATATGATCAGTCTAAACTCACAATTAATGAAAGTAGAAAAAGAAGAACAAACAAGGCCCAAAGTCAGTAGAAGGAGGGACATAATAAAGATGAGATCATGAATAAATAAAATTAAGAATAAGACAATAGAAAGAATCAATGAAACCAGGAGCTAGTTCTTCAAGAAAATAAACAAAATAGATAAACCCCTAGCCAGACTTACCAAGAAAAAAAGAGAGTCTACACACACAAACAGAATAAGAAATGAAAAAGGAAAAATCACTACAGACAGCAAAGAAATAGAAAGAATTATTAGAGAATACTATGAAAAATTATATGGTAACAAACTGGATAACCTAGAAGAAATGGACAACTTTCTAGAAAAATACAATCTTGTAGGGCTGACCCAGGAAGAAACAGAAAATCTGAACAGACCAATTACCCGCAATGAAATTGAACTGGTAATCAATAAACTACTTAAGAACAAAACTCCTGGACCTGATGTTTTCACTGATGAATTTTATCAAACATTTAGTGAAGACCTAATACCCATCCTCTTTAAAGTTTTCCAAAAAGTAGAAGATAGGGAATACTTCCAAACTCATTTTATGAGGCCAGCATCACTCTAATAACAAAAACTGAGTGAAGACACCCCAAGAAAAGATAATTACAGACCAACATCCTTGATGAACATAGATTCAAAAATACTCAACAAAATATTAGCAAACCAAATTCAAAATACACCAAAACTATCATCCATCATGATCAAGTAGGATTTATTCCAGGGATGCAATGATGGTACAATACTCGAAAGTCCATCAACATCATCCACCACATCAACAAAAAGAAAGACAAAACACACATTATGATCTCTATAGGTGTCAAAAAGCATTTGATAAAATTCAACATCCATTCATGATAAAAACTGTCAACAAAATGGCTATAAAGGGCAAGTACCTCAACATAATAAAGGTCATATATGACAAACCCACAGCCAACATCATACTTAACAGCAAGAAGCTGAAAGCTTTTCCTCTAAGATCAGGAACAAGACAAGGATGCCCACTTTCCCTACTTTTATTCAACGTGGTTCTGGAGGTCCTAGCCATGGCAATCAGACAACACAAAGAAATAAAAGGCATCCAGACTGGTAAGGAAGAAGTTAAACTGTCACTGTTTGCAGATGACGTGATTTTGTGCATAAAAACCCAAATAATCCACCCCAAAACCACTAGAATAATTGAATTCAGCAAAGTTGCAGGATACAAAATTAATACACAGAAATCTGTTGTATTCCTATACACTAATGATGAACTAGCAGAAAAAGGAATCAGGAAAACAATTCCATTCACAGTTGCATCAAAAAGAATAAAATACCTAGGAATAAACCTAACCAAGGAAGTGAAAGACCTATATTCTGAAAACTACAAGACACTTATGAGAGAAATTAAAGAAGGCACTAAGAAATGGAAACACATCCCGTGCTCATGGAGAGAAAGAATTAATATTGTCAAAATGGCCATCCTGCCTAAAGCAATCTACAGATTCAATGTAATACTTATCAAAATATTGACAGCGTTCTTCAACGAACTAGAACAAATAGTTCTAAAATTCATATGGAGCCACAAAAGACCCCAAATAGCCCAAACAATCCTGAGACAGAAGAATAAAGCTGGGGGGATTATGCTCCTGAACTTCAAGCTCTACTACAAAGCCACAGTAATCAAGACAACTTGGTACTGGCACAAGAACAGAGTCATAGATCAATGGAACAGACTAGAGAGCCCAGACATAAACCCAGGCATATATGGTCTGTTAATATGTAATGAAGGAGCCATGGACATACAATGGGGAAATGACAGCATCTTCAACAACTGGTGTTGGCAAAACTAGACAGCTACATGCAAGAGAATGAAACTGGATTATTGTCTAACTCCATAAATAAAGAAAAGTAAACTAGAAATGGATCAAAGACCTGAATGTAAGTCATGAAACCATAAAACTCTTAGAAGAAAACATAGGCAAAAATCTCTTGAATATAAATACGAGCAACTTTTTCCTGAATGTATCTTCTCGGGCAAGGGAAACAAAAGCAAAAATGACCAAATGGGACTACATCAAACTAAAAAGCTTCTGTACAGCAAAGGACACCATCACTAAAACAAAAAGACATCCTACAGTAAGGGAGAATATATTTGTAAATGACATATCCAACAAGGGGTTAACATCCCAAATATATAAAGATCTCACATGCCTCCACCCCCAAAAAGCTAACAACCTGATTTAAAAATGGGTAGAGGGTTTGAACAGACATTTCTCTAAAGAAGAAATTCAGATGGCCAACAGGCACATGAAAAGATGCTCCGTATTGCTAACTATCAGGGAAATGCAAATTAAAACCACAATGAGATATCACCTCACACCAGTTAGGATGGCTAACATCCAAAAGACTAGGAACAGCAAATGCTGGCAAGGATACAGAGATAGGAGAACCCTCCTCCACTGCTGCTGGGAATGTAAACTAGTTCAACCATTGTGGAAAGCAATGTGGAGGTTCCTCAAAAAACTAAAAACACTAATACCATTTGACCCAGGAATTCCACTCCTATGAATTTACTCAAATAAAACATCTTCTCAGATTCAAAAAGACATATGCACTCCTATGTTTACTGCAGCACTATTTACAATAGCCAAGATATGGAAGCAACCTAAGTGTCCATCAGTAGATGAATGGATAAAGAAGAGAAGGTACTTATACACAGTGGAATATTATTCAGCCTTAAGAAGAAAACAAATCCTACCATTTGCAACAACATGGATGGAGCTAGAGGGTATTATGCTCAGTGAAATAAACCATGTGGAGAAAGATGCATACCAAATGATTTCCCTCATTTGTGGAGTGTAACAACAAACCAAAACTGAGGGAACAAACTAGCAGCAGACTCACAGACTCCAAGAAGGGACTAGGGGTTACCAAAGGGGAGGGGTGGGGGAAGGCAGGTGGAATGGGAGGGAGAAGGGGATTGAAGGGCATTATGATTGGCACACATATTTGGGGGGGGTCATAGGAAAACCATGTAGCACAGTGAAGACAAGTAGTGACTCTGTGGCATCT
This sequence comes from Manis javanica, assembly GCF_040802235.1. Lineage (NCBI taxonomy): Eukaryota > Metazoa > Chordata > Mammalia > Pholidota > Manidae > Manis > Manis javanica. Next base: position 7,295,968 of record NC_133156.1, read on the forward strand.
TGCTACACTGGACAGTGACTGCAGTAGGGTGTGGTGGGGACTTGATAATATGGTGAATGTAGTAACAATAATGTTGATCATGTGAAACCTTCATAAGAGTGTATATGAATGATACCTTAACAAAAAGAAATAAAGAAAAAAAATATTAATTGACACATATGGGATAAACTGTTTCACCTTACCCCAAGTGCATTTTGAGTTCATATATGCTGGGCGGTTATCTGTCTAGAAGTTTTTAACTTTAATACAATCAAATCCACCTTTTCCTTTACAGGTTTTTGGCCTTGGTGTCCAGTTAACAAAGCTATTTACAACACCAAAATTACAAAAAATATTCCTATTTTTTACTAATAAATTTGTGGTTTTGGTTTTCACTGTTATATTGTAACACAATAAATGGACATACTTTGTTAGATTTATTCCCAGGAATGGCCAATTCTCATTGTGGATTCTTATTTGCAAATTGACTACTTGCTGAAATTTATTTCTAACTCCAAACTCAATACTTGTAGTGCTCCCATGGTCATTTGCCAGCATGCAGAATGACAAAAAATGTGAATTGCCATTATCTTGAGGTAAAAAAAGTGACCTCTTGTTTCAGCTCTCATACTGTAAACAAGTATCCTTTTCAAAGGTTATTTAGTGCCATACGTTTCTCATTTTGAGGGGGGGAGGGGTACCAATTTTGCCATTTAAAATGGCCTGAAAATTTAGTCTGAGGTGCTGTATAGTATTCTTAAATACAAGAAGGCTGTGATGCACCTCATGAGAAAATATGTGTGTTAAATAGGCTTTGTTCAGGCACAAATTACAGCACTGTTGGCTGTGAATTTAACAATGTGCATTAATTAGGTGTCATTAAACACAAACATACATAAAACAAGGTTATGGTCCCATCTGTTCATGAAAATGTTGTCGCGACCCTTCAGGGACCGAAGCAACACGCCCAAGGTCTTGATTCTTCTCTAGGCTTTATTGTCTAATCTCTCGCGGCGGTTACAGCAGTTGTCGGGCAGCTCTTTTCCCTCCCGGCGGGCTCCCTTATATTCAGTCACCCAACCAATCTAGGACAGTATCATGTGTGACCTTTAAGCGGATAGGTGTCACGCGCCACTCTAAGCGGGCAGCATGAGCTGTGCACGGGTACGGAAGTCTGCTGGGCCAATCCCCAACAGGGAAGAGGGGAAAGGGTGGTGAGCAGGAAGCAGGCGCCATCTTTAGGGCGTTGTCCAGCTAGAGTGGGGCTCAGCCTCGGCTGTAGGCCGGGCCCCCACATCTCCCCCTTTATTGTTTTATAACCAAAGGGCTGTTGGGATCATGCCTGTCTTAGGTCGTCCAGAGTCTGCGGCATTCTTACCCGTCCTCAGGCAACAGACAGCTTAGGTCTGCGCCCTGTCTTAGGTTGATATGCGCAGCTCCCGATCTTACCTGTCCTTGACTACTGATCCAGCATATTAAGCCATACTCTAGGGGAGATGCCTTCCTCTAGCGCTGCCATGGCCTGCAACAGGACCTTCCGTTCTCCCCGTTGCTGTTTTTGTATGGAACAGACTTTCCTCCCAACCAGGAGGAGGCCCACAATTAGCAATATTCCTATGACACCTACACCTGACCAGGCTTTGGTGGCGTTTAACATACCAGTAATACACCCTCATATACGCAGCCCACAGACAAAACCTCCCCCAAGAGGTCCAATTGTTCTTGAAGAAGGTTCAGTGGCCTGGGACAGACCATTCAGCATCTCTGCCGTAGGAATGGTGATAGTCAGCGCGGCTGTGGCTGCAGCTGCAGCTCGGCTCGCCGTCGCCTGCTGTAGGATCCACGGCAGGAGCAGAAGCAGTGCGATCATCTTGTACCTCTGCTCCGGGGTTTTCCACTCTGTGTATCAGACATTCAGGCATCCAAACAGGGTTCTGCTGGTCCTGTGGAAAAACACAAACTGAGCCTCGGGTCCAGATTATCACTGGGTCTGGGCCTTTCCATGTTCCTTCCAACACATCCTTCCACAAAACTTTAGGCATGTGTTTTGGATTGGATTGTTGGCCATGCCACTCTGCTGCACTGCGGCCATTTTTGTCCAGTGTTAAAAAGTTTAAAATGAATAATATGATGTTTAATTTGTCTCTGGGGGATCTAAAGTCTTCACCTATTCCCCCTTTTTGTTTATATAAGGCATTCTTGAGGGTGAGGTGGGTGCGTTCCACCATACCCTGACCCTGAGGGTTGTCTCTAGCTCCCTGCTGCTCTCATGACACAAAAGGATGTCATCCATATAATGATAGATTATCAGGGGAAACTGTTTCCTGACAGTTTGTAAGGCCTTCTTTACATACACATGGTGGGGCTATTAGCCATGCCCTGTGGCAATAAACCTTTGACAGTCTCTGGGGTGAAGCGGGATGGAGAAGAAACAGTCTTTGATACTTTTTCCTAATTACAAAAATAGGTGTGTTCCATGGCGAGGTAGAGGGCTGGAGGTGACCAGCTGCTATCTGTTCTTGTACTAAAGTGTGGGCTGCTTCCTTCTTTTCTTTGGTGAGGGGCCACTGAGGTACCCACACGGGCCTTTTTGACTGCCATGTTATTTCTATAGGCTGTTTTCCCTCAGTGGCCCCGAAGAAAAACCCAATCCTGGTCCTCCGGGCCCTTTGGGCGGTCTCCCTGCTAAAAGGATTGGTTGTTCTTTCCCTTGGAGATCCTTCCCTAGTCCTCTAGTGCCCCTGTACCCCTGTTTTTTCATTATGGTATTAGACTGCTCACGGTAAAGAGTCTCTGTGGTTAGTTTAACTCTGCTATTAAACCTGTTCTCTAGCTCGTCCCCCAAAAGTTCCCCGTCATCATCCTCATCAGATGGCAGTCCCTGTTCAGATTCCCCTTCCGATGCCTTTGCGGAGGCACACTCTTCTCGTACTTCCTCTAATATTTCCTCCCCCTCTTGGATGGCCTCTCAGCAGCTTGGCTTCTGTCCCTTCAGGCAATTTTTTACTCGACCCCAAATAGGGATTGTCCCTGGCGGAAGGGGCTCCCTCTTGTCTGCCCGGTGTAGGTCATCCCCCAGTCTGTCCCATAAAGGGCTGGTGATTTTTCCTTCATCTAAGAACCATGGGGCATGATTCTCTATAGTGTTCAGGAATGCCCTGGCAGTCTTCGTTTTCAAAGGGGTTCCATCAGCTCTAAGGAGCGCTTTCAGAGGTTCCTCGGCCCTAACCCTAGAGGCCTCCGTCCCCATCCTCTCTCTAAAGGGGCAAGTATCCTAGTTATGATTTAGATGGACTACGTCGCTAATTCCGCGAACCTTTTGATTTCGTCGCCACTCTGCGAACCTTTTGATTTCGTCGCTGCTCTGCGAACCTTCACTGGTGCCTCCTCATTCCATATATTATAATAAACAATGTCACAAACACTAACAGGACACACACACTACATATAATATCACAAACACTAACAGGACACACACACTACACATAAACACCCACCGCAACTGCCTGCTGTCTGCCCTGCCACATATACTTTCAGTTTACTCGCCAATCCACTCACCCTCCTCGGTTCCCTCTCCCGGTCTGGCCAGCCGACCGAATGGCGTCCAGCGATGTTCATCGGCAGGCACCAGGGTCAGCGGATCAGGTCACGACAAGGTTTAGCGATTCCCGGGTTTCGGCACCACTTGTCGCGACCCTTCAGGGGCCGAGGCAACATGCCCAAGGTCTTGATTCTTCTCTAGGCTTTATTGTCTAATCTCTCGCGGCGGTTACAGCAGTTGTTTGGCAGCTCTTTTCCCTCCCGGTGGGCTCCCTTATATTCAGTCACCCAACCAATCTAGGACAGTATCATGCGTGACCTTTAAGCGGATAGGTGTCACGCGCCACTCTAAGCGGGCAGCACGAGCTGTGCACGGGTACGGAAGTCTGCTGGGCCAATCCCCAACAGGGAAGAGGGGAAAGGGTGGTGAGCAGGAAGCAGGCGCCATCTTTAGGGTGTTGTCCAGCTAGAGTGGGGCTCAGCCTCGGCCGTAGGCCGGGCCCCCACAAATGTGACCAGAGGCTCCCAGGAACCTAAGCCTTTGTTTCCCTTAGGAGTAAAGAGTCAGTATTTGCTAATTCAATGTTTGCAGTGATTTTGTAGAATATAACTACTGCAAATGATGAAAATTAACTATTTGATATTTTTATAATATCATGAATGTTATATTTTCAAATTTTTATTTTAAGATAGTTGTTATAGTATTAAGAAATACAATTAAATTTTCATAACTATAATATTGTTTATTAAAATTTTTCTGCTAAGAGATTACATATGAAAGAACTAATTATATATATATAAATAAATCTATATTTTATATTATTTTGCAAAATAATATAGGGTTTAGAAAGATAAAAATTTATCAATTGGTCTTATTTTCAGATGGAAGTCAGACTTTCTAATATGTCATTATTGTGGGACCAATTAAAAAAGACTATAACTACAAATGTGGCAATATTTTTTAAACTAATGATATCATGAATAATTTAGAAAACTGACAAATAACTGTACCAAAACACCTAAAAGAAAACCACAAAAACACTGATGAAGACTTTCATTTGTTTTTTTCCCCAATACATTGAGTGATTGACCTTGGATCAATTAGTTGTGATTTTTTGAGAGGTGTATATATGTGTGTGTGTGTGTGTGTGTGTGTGTGTGTGTGTGTGTGTGTGTATACATATATGTACAGTTTTACAATTTGACATCTTTTTACAATACAAAGTGATCACCGCCACCAGTCTGGTCACCATTGCATCACTGTACAGGTGACTCCTTTCATCCATTTTGCCCATCCTCCAACCTCCTTCTCCTTCCCTCTGGTGACCTTCAATCTGTTCTCAGTATCTATGAGTTTGTTTTGTCTTTTTTTGTTTTTTCACTTGTTTTGTTGTGTTTTTCACATTCCACAAATAAGTGAAATCATATGGTATTTGTCTTGTCTGTCTTACTTCACTTAGCGTAATACCCTCTAGGTACATCCGTGTTGTCCTAAGTGGCAGAATTTCCTTCCTTTTTATGGCTGAGTAATACTACATTATATATATGTATCACATTCTCTTTATTCATTCATCTATCAGTGGGCACTTAGGTTGCTCCCGTTTCTTGCCTACTGTAAATAATGCTGCAATGAACTAGGGGTGCATATATCTTTCAATTTAGTGTTTTTGCATTCTTTGGATAAACATTCAGATGTGGAATAGCTGGGTCATATGGTAGTTCTTTTAATTTTTTGAGGATCCTTCATACCAATTTCTATAGTGGCTGCACCAGTTTACATTTCCATCAATACTGTGTGTATGTTTGCTTTCCTTCATATCCTGGCCAACACTTGTTATTTCTTGTCCTTTTGATAACAGCCATTCTAATAGGCATGAGGTGATATCTCACTGTGGTTTTGATTTGCATTTTATTGATGGTTAGTGATGTTGAGCATCTTTTCATGTATCAGTTGGCCATTTGGATGTCTTCTGGAAAAATGTCTAATCAGTTCCTCTGCCCATTTTTTAATTGTTTTTTTTTTTGTTGTCGTGAGTTGTTGAGGTGGTTATGTATTTTTCATCACACAGTAAGTTTTATTTTGGGGGGAATACACAGTTCTGTGAATTTCAATACATATATAAATTTGCACAGCCACCACCACAGGTAGGATACAGAATTGTGACTGCATCCCAGGGAAATTCTTCGATTAGTCCCTTATAGTTACTTTAGCCCTACCCCCCAGCAATTATTCATCTCTATCTTTTCCATTACTATAGTTTTGTCTGTTTCAGAGTGTCATATAGATGTAAGAGAAAAAAGCACAAAGTTTTTCACCATCTAGACTCTGCCCATCTCTCTAGTAAATCATCTGACTTTATCTTCATCCTGTTTTTCTTTCAAAACTTAGGCCAATGTCATTTCTCTGAATAGTGTCCCTTGACCTCTGCTCATGGTCATCAGGCTGATTTAGCTGCCCTTTCTCCCGGCTCCCACAGCATCCTGTGCACACTTCTAATCTACCAACTTTAATCTCCTCTATTAGACTTCAAGCTGGGAGACAGAGATTATGCCTTATTCAAATGTGTTTTTCAAATGCCTCTCTCTATTTATATATACAGATAAATAATAGATATATATAAATAATTAGTAATGACTTACTAAATATTTAATGAGCATATGAATAATTAAGAGATATGTGAATGACAGTGACACTGGTGACCTAGGCATCTCGGGACTGAGTTAAGAATAGAGGCAACAGCACATTGTAATTTTGAAACACAAGAATTTCTTAAAGTTTCCTAGAAAAAAAATCACAAATAGATGTGCCCAGCTTCCATTATTTATTAACTATTGTAACCTCACATGCATATCCAAGTAGTCCACTCTGAATATTTTAATTAATATTCTTGTACTTGATAGCCAGTTATGGTATGACCAGTGATGGTTGGGTTAGCAGAGGCTGAATTTCCCAGGCCAATGGTTTTCAAACTATTGCGCATCTTTGTGGTTCTAAAGAAGGACTTTGGAATCACCTCCAAAGTCAGTGGGACTGGGTAATGGGGCTCCAGACCCGTGACTTCAGTTTTAATCAGAGTTCTTTTTTTGTTTCAATTTGAAGAAACAGTTCTACTGCTTAAAAAAAAAAAAAAAAGAAATCGGAGCACTACTGCCTCAATGGAGTGGTTAATGCAGTCCCTGTCCATCCTCGATGTGCCGACTTCTTCCAGATTCATTTCCTCTGGGGATTCTTTCATAAGATCATTTTCTTTGGCATTCTATTTCACTTGGATTCTATTCACAATTAGAATACACTCTCATCCTGCTTTCTTGAATTTCTGCCATGTTCTGGAAACTGCCATCAGTTCGGATTGTTCTCTGGAGGCTTGTCATGGGAATCTGGCCTTCAGGCAACTCCTGAGACCCCATAAGCCAACAGACACTTAATCACCTCCTTCCAGAGTCCTTTGCAGTGAAAGTCTTTCTCAATGGAAAATTGTGCTAGTAGTCAATGATCCTTTGGCTTATACTGTTGATTTTTACTTAGTTATAGTATTGTGTAGCACAAAATTGTAAGACTTGTAAATAACAGAAACAGTACCACTAGAATTCCAAAGTCAAGTGTAACTCATTACTATCATAATTTAAATGAAATTATGATTAACTCATACTATCTTTAACCCATAGTGGCTAATTCTGAGTGGGAAGGGAGGCAGGGTGGGTATCACCCTTTCAAAGAAGGCTGGCAAAGGACAGGGAGAACAGGAAGGAATTAAGGGACAGCCACCCATAACAAGGAGGAGGCGCAGGTTCAGAGGGCATAAGTGTGTGGAAGGACAAGACAAGAAGGCTTGTTCAAGAGAAGCTTCTCCAACAGGACGTTCCAGAGGTAGAACAGGTCTAAGTAATGACAGGATCCAAGATCCTGCTGGTAGGTGATGATGGAGTGAGGTAAAGGTTAGTGGAGTTGAGGAGGTATGCTTGTGTGGTAGCTGGTCAGATGGATTACCAATGTTGCTGCTTTCGCTAATTGCTTTTTAACACTCTAGGCAAATTCTCTCCGTGTTATAATAATAGCTTAAAAATGACACTGCTTCTCCTGATTAAAAATATTGTGTGAAACTTTCATCTACATCAGGTCTTAGCTGCTGCTGCTCACCTGAATCCAAGAGGAGCTTGATTAGAGAAGAGGATAAATAAGGGTTATGGGAGGTGAGCAGATAGGGTGGTTAGCTGGCATACTTTGGAAATGCTGAGAACTTGACTTGATTGGGAACTCAGAAATTTTTATGTGTACAGATTTATTAAATTAAAAGTTTTGTTTTCCTTTGCTCCCTGAGGGTGGATCTAAGTCTACAGAGGTGGAAAGAAACTGACCCGCAGTCTCTCTGGTCAGTGCCCCCCGTTCTCAGCCCGGCCAGCAGGTATGGCACAAGGGGCACTACAAAGGCCCTGGGTGCCCAAGAAGAGGAGAGCAGGATTTCTTTGTTGCTCCTAAAAAAGAGCATGATTTAAACAGACCCAGGCACTGTGGTTATGATTGATGGCTCCAGGAAAATTGAGAAAATCAATTTAGAACAATGCAAAATATGACTGGGATGAAAAAAGGAGGTTCCTTTATGGCTAGATGGGTGTAGCTGAAACATGACTTACAGTGCCATTCAATCACCATGACTTAACACTTTCTTCAGCAAAGGTTTTCAATGCATCGATGATCTGTGACTCTGCCGACAGAGTGAAGGAGGCCAGTGAGCTGAGGAAGCCGGCTGCTTTGAGTCAGTTCATTGAGAGAACTCACGTGAGGGTTTTGACCAATTAGGAATGAGGGACAGTTGGTCAACAGACAAGAGACTTACTCAGAGGTGAGCTTTGTTGATCGAAGGAGTAAGAGTATTAGCTTCTTAAGGTTGCTGTAACAAAGTACCACAGGTGAGGGGCTTAACACTACAGAAATCTATTCTCTTACAATTCTGGAGGTTGAAAATCTGAGATCGAGGTGTTGGTCGGGCCATGATCCCTCTGAGACTCTGGTTTGAGTCCTTTTTGCCACTTCCTGGCTTGTGGTGGTGACAGTCAGTCCATGATGTTCTGTAACTTGAAATTGCCTCACTCCAATCTCTGCACCCCCCTTTTTTTGTATGACATTTAAACTTTTTCCTGGGATAATAATTGCCCTTTTTTTGTTTACTTGCTTCATTTTCTTAATGTACTTTCCTCTAATTCAGTCTGAGATATTCAGAAAGATTTGAAAACTCCTGTCAGTGGTCAAATACTTCAGATAAGCCACCAATTTCATTTTTTTTTCTTTGGCAGTAGTCTCCCTAAAACCCTCCGCCTCCCTGTCCTCCTGTTACCACTAGGTTCAGTGCACAGCCATCTCGCCTTCACTACCATACTGGGGACTTGTTTGGCTTCTCACCTTCATTGGATCCCTTGAGCCCAGAACTACATCCTCCTCTCTCCTTGTTTACTCTCCTATTTTGGTGGAGAACTTACTCCAGGAAATTCCTGAGAAAGGATGGATGGAAGGTAAATTTTTGGACATACTGTGTGTATAAGAATGTATCTAAATTCACTCCTGATTGGCAAATGAAGGTAGTCACCACATCTTCTTCTAGATTCCAGTTTGGCTCTTGAGACGTCTAATGTCATTCTTTTTACTTCTCAAGTATTGAGTCTACTGACTCATCCACTAACAGAATGGAAATCATGTTTTTAAATTTCCAGCTTTTCCATGTGACTCTTACAGTTTTCATGTCTTTGCTGAAGCTCCTCATGCATGTTGTCTACCTTTTCTACTAGATTCTTTGACAAATTAATTACCATTATTTTAAAGACTCTCATAGTTATATCTGGGTTATTTCTGAGTCCTGTTCTGTTGATTATTTTATCTCCTGACAACAGTTTTTTTTTCCTCTTGCTCTTGCGTATGTGTTGTAATTTTTGTTTGAATGTAGAAGAACAGTAGAGACTTAGGTAAATAGAATTTATACTCAGAAATGGGCATGTCTCCTCTTCTGTCAGGACTTAGGACTTAGTGTGGATGGTCAAGCAAATCCATCGGCAGCTAAGCTGGGTTTGGGTTTTCTGTTGCACCACAAGCCTCCCATACTTCTGGTGATGAGATGCTATCATACCTGTTAGAGAAAGGACTCAGGAGCCAGGAGGCTCTTCTGTTTTCCTGCTCCCCTTTCAACCCATCCCTGCATTACTATACCTCAGGGGAGGGCTCTCTCTCATGTTCCTGAGCCTCTCCAGGCAGTAGACCTCAGTTGGTTGTTACCCAGTGCTCAGCCTGGGGTGGTGGTAGGGTTTCTGTTGTCCTGTTCCAGTCTCAGTCTTAGGCAGGTCCTATGCACCTGGGCCTCAGGGATGGAGCATCTTAAGCATTCCTGCCTTCTTTCCCTTGGCAACCCAACCACCTGTATCTGTATTTGGACTTCAGTAGGCATTTTCTGCCTTTCCTTCATCAACTGCAGACCACTTCTTGGTACAAATGTAAGCTCCCTGGACCCAAAACATTTTCCTCCTCCTCCAGCAATGATATAGGAGTTTTGCTTCTATTTTCCCCCAGCAGGAATGGATCTTTGCCTGTTCCAGGGAGAGGCTTTCTCCTCTCTCCTTAAAGCAGATGGCCCTTGCTCTACTCCTTCCCCAGAAGTGATGGGCAAGAGGGTTTGCTGCCCCTCCCCTAGCAGCTCTTTTCTCTGAGTAGAGAGCATCTGAGGAAGTGGGAGGGAATACCTATACCCCTGTGGGCATGTGCTGCCAAGGAGGGTCTCTGGGCTTCTGCCCAGTCCTCTGTCTTCTTGTGAGCATTAAACTGGTAGAGGCCCATGGAAATGAGCTTGCAAATGAGTTCTAGAGGGCTCAAGAAAAATTTCTTTTTTCATTGTTAGGGGAGGGGAGATATCCTAGCTGTTTTCTGCTTCTTAAGCAGAGGTTGCATTTTCCAATGCCATTCTGAGGTCTTATCCTTTGTATCCAACCTAATTTTAGCTCTCTGTGAGCATTTAGGACTCTTCTTTGGAACAATGATGTTCTGAAGGTCCATCATAATTTTTATGGTCTAAGTCCATTTCCCTATATGTGGGAAATTTTCTTATCTCTTTTTTTTCCCTAAGCCTGCTCTTCCTAGAACCCTTGTTAGTCTAATTTGGGAGCTCCTGGGATTAATTATTCAAGTAAAACATCTTTTTACTCCAATTTTCATCTCTTTTGTCTGTTATTCTGCTTCTTGGTGTATTAATAGGACTTTATCTTCTGACTTTTCTATTTTATTTATTTATTTATATTTCTCTTGATACAGTAAAAACCATTTTAAATGTATAATTTTAAGTATACATCTTTAAGTGTATAACTTCTAAGTACACATAAATTACATTCACAACATTGTGCAACCATCAACATTGCTTATTCCCAAAACACTCTCATCACTCCAACAAAAAATTCCTGTCCCTTAGGCAGTAATGCTCCAATCCCCCATCCCCGGCCCCTGGAGACTGTTCTAATCTACTTTCTGTTTGAATTTGCCTATTCTAGATATTTCATATAAGTGGAATCAAATGATATGTGACTTTTTGTGTTTGAGTAATTTCACTTAGCATATTGTTTTCAAGGTTAGTTCATATTGTAGCATGTGTCAGAACATCATCCCATTTCATGGATGAATAATATTATAATATACAATAATATACATGAATAGTATATAATATACATATATCAATTTTTTTATCCATCATCTGTTAGTGGACAGTCGGTTATTTCTATTTTTTGGCTATTGTGAATAATAATGCTATGAACATTCACATAAGAGTATCCATTTAAATCTCTGTTTTCAATTTTTTGTGTATAGGAGTGCAATTTGTGCTTCATATGGTAATACTATGTTGGCTTTTTGAGAAACCACAAAATTGTTTTCCATGGTGGCTGCACCATTTTACATTCGCACCTGCAATTCATGAAGGTTCCAATTCTCTGCCTTCCTATTAGCACTATTTATTCTGTTTTCATTGTTAAAGCCATCCTAATAAGTGTGAAGTTATATCTCATTATGGCTTTGATTTGCATTTCCTTAATGACTACTGATATTGAATATCTTTTCATATGCTTATTGGTTATTTGCATATCACCTTTGAAGAAATGTCTATTCAAGTAGTTTGCCTAATTTTAAATTAGGTTCTCTTTTTGGTGTTGAGTTGTAAGAGGTTTTTTTTCTTGGTGATAAACAACAGAAATTTATTTCTGTTTTTGAGTTTTCTATTGAAGTATAGTTGATATACAATATTATATTAGTTTCAAGTAATTTAACAGTTATGTACATCATTAAATGCTCACCCCTACAAGTGTAGTTATTACCTGTCAACATAGAAAGTGTCCATCAATAGATGAATGGATAAAGAAGATGTGGTACATATATACAGCAGAATATTATTCAGCCATAAACAAGAAAGAAATCTTGTCATTTGTGACAACATGGGTACACTTAGAGGATATTGTGCTAAATGAAATAAGCCAAGTAGAAGAAGACAAATACCATATGATTTCAGTTATAGGTGGATTCTAAAAACAAACAAAATGAACAAAACAGCAATAGACTCATAGACACTGAGAAGTGACTGGTGGTTACCACGAGGGAGGGGTTGGGGTAGGTGGGTTAAATAGATGAAATGAAAGGGATAAAAAGGAACAAAAACCTCAATCGTAATAGAAATTAGTCATGGAGGTTTTCTAAAAAAAATATTCTGGATATGAAACCCTTATCAGGTGTATGATTTGCAAATATTGTCTCCTGTGCATTGTCCTTTCACTCTCTTGACAGTGTCTTCTGATGCACAAGTTTTAAAGTTTGATGTAACCCCATTTGTCTATGCTTTCTTTTGCTGTCTGTGTTTTTTGTGTCATTTTAAGTAATCATTAAACTCAAGGTTACACAGATTTTCCCCTGTTTCTTCTAAGAGTTTTATTATTTTAGCTCTTACATTTATGTCTTTGATCCATTCTAGTTACTTTTTATAAATGGTACAAGGTAAGGCTCCAACCATACTTTTCCATGAGGATAAACAGTTTTCTCAGCACCATTTGTTTAAGAGCCTATTCTTTTCTCATTGCACGGTCTTAGCATCCTTGTTGAAAATCAGCTGACTATAGATAGTCAGTTCTATTACATTGGTTTATATGTCTCTCCTTAGGACAGGACCACACTGTTCTGATTATTGTAGCTTTGTAGTAAGTTTTGAAATCAGGAAGGTCATGCTCTCCAAATCTGTCCTTCTTTTTTAGTATTGTTTTGGTTATTTAAGGTCACTTGAAATTCCATGTGAAATTTAGGATGTATTTTTCCATTTCTTCAAAAACACCATTGATAATATTTTCATTACATCTGTACATCACTTTGGGTAGTATTGTCATCTTAACAATACCAAGTCTTCCAATTCATGTACATGGGATATCTTTCCATTTATTCATGTCTTCTTTAATTTCTTTCCACAATATTACATATCTTCCATTGTATATGTCTTATACCTTCTTAGTTAAATTTTATTCCTAAATATTTTATTCTTTTTGATGTTATTGTAAGTGGAATTATTTTCTTAATTTTCTTCTTGATAATGTATAGAGATACAAATTGTTTTTGTTTATCTTGCAACTTAATGGAATTATTTATTGGCTCTAAGAGATTTCTTCTACAAATTCTTTAGGGTTTCCTACATATATAGTTATGTCCTTAGTGAAGACAAGGTTTTACTTCCTCCATTCCAATTTTTGAATTTCTTTTCTTACCTAATTGCTTTGTCTAGAGCTTCCAGTACTATCTTGAGTAGATAAAGCAAAAGTGGGCGTCCTTGTTTTGCCTTTATCTTAGGGGAGACAGTTCAGTCTTTCATTACTAAGTACAACTTTAGTTACAGGTTTTTTATATATTGCCTTTATGATGTTGAGGAAGTTCCTTTCTATTCCTTGTTTATTGAGTATTTTTTATCATGAAAGGGTATTGGAATTTGTCGGATGCTTTGTCTGTATCAAGTTACATGATCAGGTAGTGTTTTTCCCTTCATTCCATTAATGTGGTATGTTACATTGACTGACTTTCTAATGTTAAACTACTTTTGCCTTCTGGGATTAAATCCCACTTGGTCATGATGTATAATCTTTCTAAATGCTGCTAAATTTGATTTGCTACTATTTTGATGAGGATTTTTAGATCTATATTCATAGGGAAAATTGGCCTGCAATTTTTTAATGATATTTGTCTGGATCAAGGTAATGCTGGCTTCATAAAATGAGTTAGAAATGATTCCCTCCTCTTCAATTATTTGGAAGAGTTTGAGGAAGATTACTATGAGTTCTTTAGTTTGGTAGAATTCAACAGTGAAGCCGTCTGGTTCCGGGTGTTTCTTTGTTGGCAGGCTTTTGATTACTGGTTGAATCTCCTTACTTGGCATACGTTCATTCATACTTTTTTATTCCTTCTTCAATAATCTTTAGTAGATTGTGTGTTTGTAGGAATTTTTCCATTTTATCAAGGTTGTCCAATTGTTGGTATGCATTGTTCATGGTATTTGCTTACAACTGTAAAGTTGGTAGTAATTTCCCCATTTTCATTTCTGATTTTAGTAATCTGAGTCTTTTTTTTCTTAGCCAATTTAGCTAAAAGCTTGTCAATTTTCTTGATCTAAAAAAAACCACATTTAGTTTCATTAATTTTCTGTTTGTCTATTCTCCACCTTATTTATCCCTGCTCTAATCTTCATTAATTTCTTCCTTTGATAGTTTTGGCTGTAGTTTGCTCTTCTTTACATAGTTCTTTAATGTATAGAGTTGGGTTATTGACTTGAGATCTTCTTTTTTAATATGTAGTCTCTTACTGCTGTAGCTTTCCCTCTGAGCACTGTTTTTGTACACTCCAAAAATTTTGGTACATTGTTTTCATTTTTATTCATCTGTATTTTCTAATATCCCTTGTGATTTATTCTTTGATCCAGTAGTTGCTTAAGAGTGTACTATTTAATTTCCACATATTGTAATTGATTTGTATATGTGTGTGTGGCCTAATATATGGTCTGTCTTGGAGAATGTTCCATATGCACCTGAGAGGAGTGTATGTTCTGTTCTTATTGGGTGGAGTGTTTTGTACATGTCTGTTAGGTCAAATTTATTTAGAATGTTGTATAAATCCTCTATTTTCTTATTGATCTTCTGTATAGATATTCTATCCATTATTTAAAGTGAGGGGTTGAAGTCTTATACTATTACTGTATAATTGTCTGTTTTTCCTTTCAGTTCTGTGGAAGTTCGCTTCATATATTTTGGGGGCTTTGTTTGGTGCATATATATTTATAATTCTTATGCCTTCTTGATTAATTGACCTTTTTATTAATATGTAAGGTCATTCTTTTGTAAGTTTTTAAAAACACAAAAGAAAGTAGTAATGGAGGTAATGAAGAATGAACAGGGATAACACGTACCAAAGAAAAACAAAATGGAAGATGTCCCTCCTCATTAGTAATTACTCTAAAAGTAAATGGATTAAACTCCCCAATCAAAAGGCAGAGATTGGTAAATCAATTTTTTTTTAAAAGATCCACATGATCTAACTTTATGCTGCCTATAAGAGATTCATCTGAGATCCAAAGATACAAGTAAGTTGAAGGTGAAAGGATGGAAAAATAGAATTCCTTGCAAATTGTAACCAAAAGAGAGCTGAGTTGACTGAACTAATATCAGACAAAACAGTAAAGGGGAAAAAGAGTTACTCTCTTAGTTTTTGTAGCTTGACCCTGAGCTGGGCATTTATTCAGTGATAAATGAGGTCACTTATGACTTCACTTCAACCTTCACCTTCTGCTTGTGCAGGGCCCTCAGATTCATCAGAGACCTTTATTAGCCCCCTGGCTCTTGGACAGTGCTCCTCCAAGGATGTGGGCCACCAGCCCCAGAGTTGCTGCTGTCCCTGCACTGGGGTGCAGGGTGGTAGTCAGGAAGCCAAAAACACCACAGTGCCTTCTGACTAAAATTCAGTCGCCCTACCCTTTATTCAGCACTGCCTTGGTTGCTAAATTTCAGATTAGATTCCAGAGGTCGAAACAAAAGTTTATTCTGTCAGCCTTTGCCAACTTACGCTTAATTCAGTGGAAGGGCCACTTCTTTAAGTGCCCTCCTCTGCCATTTTCTCTAATGTTACTACTGTATTTTAAATGTTTTGTTATATTTTCGATTTCCTAAAGTTTTATCTTGTTCTGTTAATGTTCCATTTTCATGACATTTTTTATTTCATGAAAATGATATATTCTAATCTATATGAGAGTATTAATTATAGTGGGAGGTTAAATTTTTTTTCCTGCTCTCTGAACTGTTACTTTCCTCTCATTTACACTTCAGTTTGCTTAGTTCTTTACTGTGTCTTTTAAAAATATTCCTCAAAGATTTCATTGAGTATAAATGGTAACATACTAAAAAGTTGACCGAATCTCTGAGTGCACAAATGTGGCTTTGGTAGGTGGAGAATGGAGGGTGACTGAGTGGAATCCTTGGAATTTCACTGGAGGACTGGGTTCTCACCGTTCAGCAGCAGGCATCCACTTGTTTCCAGAGCTGTTGTGCTCTGTCCTGGTTGTCATTTGTGTCCCCAAGTCCAGTGCTTCTGCAGCTCACCTTCACCGGAGAATCAAGCTACTGCCTCCTTGGAGCAGAGGACAATTTCCTGCCTAGGGGCCAGGATCTTACGCTCCTTAACCAGACTTCCCACTGGTCCTGTTTTCAGCCCCTACTCTGCCTTTCTGCTGTCAGAGGTTCCTGTACTCCCAGGTCCTGAGCCTTGCCAGGACTCTGTAGCGTGCATGAATTGCTCTGGCCTCCCCACTTGCAGGCAGTGAAGTGCCTCACTGCTTTCACCTCACTGCAAAACAGCAGTGGCTACTCATTCAACCACTTTCTCATTTTCATGTTTTCACTGGTCCCTATCCTTGGGGAGACATACATTTAAAAAATAACTGTGTGGCCATTTTAATAGGCTTGGGGAGGAGTGGGGGAGAAAACATGTATTCAATCTGCCATATTTCTTTTTCTTCAATATCAAAAGGTGAAGGAAAGTTGATACTGACACTGAATAGAAAGTGAGGCACAATAGAAATAGACCCAGTAATTTGGTGACAGAGCATGATGACAGCATTGTAGCAGGGAGTGGTAGTTATTTTCTTTTTGTTATAGGTTATAGTATTTTTGTTTTGTAAATAAAATATGAAGAACTGAGAGTGACAGAACAAATGCAGAGAGGAGCTATCTGAGCCCAGTGGTCAACAAAGACCATGTAGGAGTGAAATGACTGGTGAAACTCATTCCTTGTTTTGATATAAAAGCTACTACTTAAAAAAATAGGATACTGGGAATAGCCTCTTTTCCTCTTTATTGTTATTTAGTAGTTTATTTCCTACACTTTTCTTCTGATCAAATAAAAGGTATTAATTACTAAAAAATAAGATATCAAAACTAAAATACTGTAAAGCTCAGCTCAAAGATAAATTTTCACTACTTGTTAAAAGGGATATTATTTAGGCAGCCTCAGGAGAGTTTATTTGGCCTGAGTATTATAAAAATAAATGAGTAAATATCTTTCAGCTACTATTACATATCAAATAAATAAAGTAAAAAATGAGCCTGCACTGAGTACTCTAGGAGTGGTGGTGAGATGCACGCTGTCCCTCACATAGGCAAATACTGCATTGAAATGAAGTTTGGTTCTGATCAAGAAATGGTTATTGAGCCATTACAGGTTCTGTGTTTGCATCAGTGAAACAAGATGAATGAATTAGTCCATTGCATCCTTGGGACCAAGGCAGGGGCGGAGGAGGGGTTGCAGTGTAGGCGGCCTGTTTCCTGGAGGTGCAGGATGCCATGGGATACCAAGGGGCTATGGGAGCTCACCCTGGCTCATCAGGGCAGATTGTACACATCTCTTCCCAACACCATGTTCAGTAATGTTGGTACCTTGAGTTAACTACGATGGCAATATTTACACCTCAGAAATTAGCAAATGCTACAAACCAGGACTTTCCCCCCACAAAGCCAGTTGTCAAACATTTACCAGTGCACTACTGCCATTTCACTTTACCTTTTTGGATCAAGCTGTTCCAGGGCAGCCTTGCGTTCACCAAAATTCATTTCTTGTCTTAGCTTTCCTGCTTCGCTCCACGCCTTATTTCCTGTCGCCCTGAGAGGTTGCTGGGAGCTTGCCCCCCGGTGGTGGGACAAATGCAATCCCCCTGGAACGAGGAGGCGATAGGAGGCAGGCTGATGTTCTCAGCCAGCCCCGACTCTTTCCTTTCTCCCAAACTCCACAGCCCACACACCGCTAAGTCCCGCCAGCTCTGCCTTCAGACCCGTCGGGAACCGGGCCCCCGCTCGCCACCACACCGCCGTCACCCGCCCAGGCCGCCGTCCTCTCTCGCCTGCGACCGCAGCGGCCTCCCTGCTTCTGCCCTCGCAGGTTTTGCCCACACGTCGGCCATAGCCAGGTCACGTCCGTCACTCACTGCCCAGAGCGCTCCGAAGGGCTTTGCATCTCACGGCGACGGAAACCCAAACGCTCACCAGGGCCCCCAGGCCGCGGCAGGCCGGCCACTGGGCGCGCGAGGGCCTCCCCGAGCGCCCTGCGGGCCCCGCGGCTCGCCCCAGCATTTCTCCATCCCTGGCGGGGCTCCTCAGGGGGTCTTCCCTGCCCGGCCTGTTGAAAGCGGGGGTCCTCCCACCGCGCGGCCTCCCTGGCGCCCCCCGCGCGGCGCCCAGCACCGTCTTGCTCTGGTGTCGCTCGCTGCCGCTCGGCTTCCTCCCCCTGGGCGTGCGCTCGGCGAGGGCAGGAGTCTGTGCTGGCTGCAGTATCCCCGGCGGGCAAACGGTGCGCGGCACAGCGCGGGAGCGGAGGGGACGTGCAGGACCCCACCCGGGGGGCAGAGGGCCTCCACATCGTAGGGGCAGAGGGCAGGGCGCCCCCCACTGCCCCGGGACTCCCTGGGGATACGCACCGATCTCTGTGGCCAGGGTGCCGCCACCCCGGAGGTCACGGCCTCGGGTGGGCCGGAGGGGGGCTCCTCCCGCGTGGGGCTCCCCCTCAGCGCCGCGGGGCGGGCACGCCGAGCACGGGTAGCTCTCTCGGGCTGGCTGGCGGCCGGCCGGGAGCGTGGGGCCGCCGGGAAGGAAACAGCGGCGGCCGCCGAGGCGAATCCGTGCCCGCGTCTGTGTGCCGCCCCGCCGTCGCGCTGCGGGCCTCGCTGCGCCTCTAGACGGCTGATGCAGGTGGGCAGGCGGTAGGGCCTCTCTACACGAGGGAAATGAGCCCCAGAGAGACTAAACGACATTTCCAAGGTCACAGAACCGAAGAGAGCAAAAAGTCAAACCTCAATGCCTTTCCGGGTTCCCCATTTTGCCAACAGGCAGTTTTGAGCCAATTCTGGCCTGTACCACTTGAAACTATCATGAAAATTGCCTTTGGGGTGTTAAATACAGACTGCCCACCTCTCACGAGAGAAAAAGCAGTGGGGATAGCCACTTCTCTTTTGATTTACACCACAGTTTAATCCAATAAAATAAGCACAAAAGGCCATGATGCCAGGGATGGATTGCTTTGGTTATTTAGTACCAAGCATGTAACAGAAGTTATTCTAGGCACTTTACATGTACCTTCTTCAAATTTTTAAAATAACCATGCAGAGTAGGACATGGTATCCCATTTCACAGATGTGGAAACTGAGGTTCAGTGGTGTATCTTACCTGCTCAGGTCCCAAATGCCAGGTGAGGCCGACCTTTGAACTGAGCCTGTGTTCTTTCTGATGCACCAAACTGTCCCCTTACAACCACGAAGTGATTTCTAAATTAGAGTGTTTCATCTTCAGCATCCGTCCCCTATTGGCAGCAATATTATTGCTCAGGAAACACCAAAGAGAAAGGTGTTTGTGTTAATAAGCAGATCTCCACAAGGCTGTAGCCAGGCTATAATTATTTCAAACACAAAATGTGAATCCCTCCTGCTTTTCGGGTTTGGTTGTTACTTTGTCTTCTTGCCTGCATGTTCTTCTCTACATTTTTCTTTTTTATTATTATTAAGGTATCATTGATATACACTCTTATGAAGGTCTCACATGAGCAACATTGTGGTTACAACATGCACCTATATTATCAAGTCTGCCCCCACACCCCATCACAGTCACTGTCCATCAGTATAATAAGATGCTATAGAATTATTGTCTTCCCTGTGCTATACTGCCTTCCCTGTGCCCTCACCACATTATGTGTGCTAATCAGAATGCCCCTTAATTCCCTTCTCCCACCTTCCCCCACCTAGTCCCTTCTGGGTGTCTGTGATTCTGCTGCTGTTTTGTTCCTTCAGTTTTTCTTTGTTCTTATACTCCATATATGGGTGATATCATTTGGTACTTGTCTTTCTCTGCCTAGCTTATTTCACTGAGCATAATACCTTCTAGCTCCATCCATGTTGTTGCAAATGGTAGGATTTGTTTTCTTCTTATGGCTGAATAATATTCCATTATGTATATGTACCACATCTTCTTTATCCATTCATCTACTGATGGACACTTAGGTTGCTTCTATATGTTGGCTATTGTCTTTACATCTTTCTCATTTATATTTGTATATTTTATACAATAAGTTTGATAAATCCATCAAGTAGAAATCTCCCTTAAAGAAGAATCCTACCAGAATCTGGGTGGACTGGATGCTGGTGAGAAGAAAATTAAGACACATGCATTTAAAATTGATAGTTGTGCTGCACAGTATTGATCCCACCTGCTTTTGGGGGATGTACTTCAGGTTACTTGGTTGTTTTAGCACTGACCACTGCCTGGGAGATCTTGCCAGGGTCCACCATATAATCTGACTCCTAACATGAAGTACTTTGTCAGCCCCACTGATGGGCTTTATGGGAGAAAACATCCTTGTGTAAGTCTTAGAATGAGTAGTTGATTATTATGAGGCTTCAAAATATGTTAATATTCTTATAATAATTCTCAGAAATGAACAAGTCCATAAAAGCACAGTCTGCCTACAGTATTGTCCCTGCCCTAGATGGTCTGTCTTGCATTAGTAATGAAAAGAGGGGCAGCACCACATGAATGTGGATTTCCTGCAAGAAACAGAGAATGGAATCTACATGGGCAAACTCCATTTAAGTGTGTTTCCTATGTTTTAAAACCAAAAATATTTTTAAACTGATATCTTGATTAATAGTAGCTATATAGATAACTGTTTACTTTAAATGACACTCATCCAAAGGTCTAGAGCTGGGTCATTCATTCATTCAACAAGTATCTTTTATCTACAAATGACAGATACTGCCCAAGGCACTAAATAACAGTAGAAAATAGGATGCGCTCCTCACTTCCTGATGCAGGTAAGATGGATTTTTGTGAAAGTAATGATTTAGCTACCATTTCAAAAGATTGGCTGAAAGAACAGTCCAGGGAACCATGAGAGTGTGTGGCAGGGAGGGAGCTTAGCTGGGTCAGGAGCTCAGCTGCACAATTTCCTTCCTAACAGATCATGAAACTGAGACATACAAAAGCCAAGCAACTTTCTATATAGATAATCCCCTTCTATCTCAATCTCTTAATTATGCAAAGAAGTATTATATTTAACCAAATTGCACCAACTTTTAATGACACAGAATCTAAGGAATTTATTCATTTCTTCAAATGGTAAATAATGGTAGAAATTAAAAACAATGCATAGGAAGCAACTTAAACCAAGATCCAGATATTCCTCTCATGTTCTTTTGAAAAAAAGCTATAAGCTTATATCTATCTATCCATCAGCACACACTATATTGAAGTATACATAAAGTATATTTCATATAAACTATATATAAGATATATATACATATATAATAATATTTACTACACATTAAGTGTATATGAAGTATATATTTATTTAAAATATATATTATGTAATATGTGTTAAGCATATACTTATAGAAAACAATGAAGGCTAAGCCATATAAATTTTTAAATTATTATCTGTGTGGGGTTGGAGGGAATAAGGTGGTAAAGAGTGGCAGAAGCTGTGTTTCTTTAAATATGCCTTCTTTTGTAGATTGGACTGTGGAACCATATAAATATTTTACTTAACTACAAAAAAATTTAAAGTTAAAAAACAATTTCTATTCATGTGTCTGTTGGTCATCTGAATTTCTTCTTTGGAGAACTATCTGTTCAGCTCCTCTGCCCATTTTTTAATTGGATTATTTGCTTTTTGTTTGTTGAGGAGCGTGAGATCCACATCGCTAGTCATCAGAGAAATGCCAATTAAAACCACAATGAGATATCATCTGACACCAGTAAGGATCGCTACCATCCAAAACACAAACAACAACACATGTTGGCGAGGCTGTGGAGAAAGGGGAACCCTCCTACACTGCTGGTGGGAATGTAAATTGGTTCAACCATTGTGGAAAGCAGTATGGAGGTTCCTCAAAAAGCTCAAAATAGACATACAATTTGACCCAGGAATTCCACTTCTAGGAATTTACCCTAAGAATGCAGCAGCCCAGTTTGAAAAAGACAGATGCACCCCTAGGTTTATTGCAGCACTATTTACAATATCCAAGAAATGGAAGCAACCTAAGTGTCCATCAGTAGATGAATGGGTAAAGAAGATGTGGTACATATACATAATGGAATATTATTCAGCCATAGGAAGAAAACAAATCCTACCATTTGCAACAACATGGATGGAGCTAGAGGGTATTATGCTCAGTGAAATAAGCCAGGCAGAGAAAGACAAGTACCAAATGATATCACTCATATGTGGAGTATAAGAACAAAGAAAAACTGAAGAAACAAAACAGCAGCAGAATCACAGAATCCAAGAATAGACTAACAGTTACCAAAGGGAAAGGGACTAGGAAGGATGGGTGGGAAGGGAGGGATAAGGGCAGGGAAAAAGAAAGGGGGCATTAGGATTAGCATGTATAATGTGGGAGGGGGCATCGGGAGGGCTGTGCAACACAGAGAAGACAAGTAGTGATTCTACAGCATCTTACTACGCTGATGGACAGTAACTGTAATGGGGTGTGTGGGGGGGACTTGGTGAAGGGGGGAGCCTAGTAAACATAATGTTCTTCGTGTAATTGTAGATTAATGATAACAAAATAATTAAATAAATAAATAAATAAATCTCTAAAAATGAAAAATAAAAAACATGTAATCTGTGTGCTCAATTGATGGCATAACCACACAGAGAAGAACCATTCCAAGCAATATTAAACCACAGTAATTTGACTGTCAGGTTTACACCAAGGCTAATAACTTCAAAATACAAAGAAAAACAATACAGAAAACTTTTATTATCAATAATCTCATTGTTTATGTTAATGTTGGTATTGTTATTTTGGTATTATAGTATGTGCAATGTGAGACAAAGCAGATAAGTAATTATTTTGGCCACCGAGAACCAGGATTTTTTATACATTATAGATGAGGATGTAAGAGTGATGAGATTAAGTAAAAACTCTGTTGTCCTGAATGGAAATTTTAGTATGAACTCATGATGTGTTTCTGTCTTTAAAAAATCCTATGTCTGTCAACCCTAAAAATGATGATCAACCCAGTAAAAACAAGTTATTTTAGTTTTTGGATAGTGGTCTCTAAACAGCATTTCCCAGCAAAATGAAGCAGGGTTTCCCAGGAAATGGCTGATTTGGGGCATGATAAGTAAAAGAGGGACCTTTGAATTACACTGGAAAGCAAAGAAGCCATCAGAGACAGCTTGGGCAGTGTCAAAAGAACACAGGAAACAGTTTGTGAGATCCCCGCTGGTCAGTGAGTGGATAAAATGAGCATTGGTAAAGATACTAACAGCAAAACTGAAACATACCGAACAGGTTTAAAGCAATGAATTCATAGTGACGCTAAAACATCATTGGAAACATCTTCAGAAGAGACCAGGGAACCAATTCATTATTTTGCAAACTGATGAATAAAAGGGAAAGAGCCTGTATCTTGCCTTTCTCATACAAAGAGAGAAATGAGGCATTATGCCTCCAACTGGAAGACCAGCCTTACCTGGGAAATAACTTCACCAAAAAGTTGGAACCTGAATTTGATTTAACTTGTAGATCTAATGCTGGCTTATAGGAAGTACAGATAGAAGAATATCTTAAATGATGCCACAGGTATCCTATGGGAAACAATCAGCAAAATGCAAACTATGTGAAATTCTGAAAGTTAATTGATAAACCATTAGCAAGACTGATCAAGATAAAATGAGAGAAAACACAAACTACTAATAAGAGGAATGAAAGATGTGATATCATTACAGATCCTACAGACATTTAAATAATAATAAGGCAATATGACAAACAACTTTATGCCTGTATAACTGGCAATTTACATGAAATGCACAATAACTTTAAAAAACAACTTTCAAAAATTGTAACAGAGAAATGGAATATCTGAATGTCCCCACATCTATCAAAAAAACTGAATTTGTAACGATGAATTGTATTATATGTTTAAGGAAGAAATATTTAACATAAACACCTAAAGATAAATAAAGGATGAAAGAATAATCTCCAAATTACTTTATGAGGTCAACATTATCCTGATACAAAAACCAACTAAAAAAATTCCAAGAAAATTACAGGCCTACATTCCTCATGAATATATAAGTTGCAAAAATCTTTGTCAAATATTGAGTAATTGAAATTATCAATATATAAAAAATATATATTCAATTTTGATGATAATAGTTTTAATAAACCATTTAAATTCCAGGAACTTAAGGGTCAAAACAATCTACATTTTGAAATTTAATCAACAAATGACTCTAAGTTGTAAGCAAGAAAAGTTGGGAAGTTTTACCAAAACAGTTGATGAGCCAAGTAAAATCTGAAATCTGAAATGTAGGGCTTTTTAAATCTTATTTCTGATACTTCAGAAAACCTCTGTGAATCCATTCCCTTGCTCTAACAGTTTGGAATCAAGAGATGTAGAAGAAAAACTTTATAAAATATACAAGAAATATACAAAATGTGCTTTTGATTGTTAGAAACATAGAGAAGTAATGGAAATCTGTGGGTCTGGGTTAAAATAAAAACTACTCTCCATATGTCCCCTGAAAGTTTTCAACAATCCTCTAACTAAATTAGTCAAAATAACACTTTAAAAATTAGGTGTTTTCATGGAGGCTTAACAACATGCTACTAAATAATCAATGGATCAATGAACAAATCAAAATAGAGATCAAGGAATATATAGAAACAAATGACAACAACACAAAGCCCCAACTTCTGTGGGACGCAGCGAAAGCAGTCTTAAGAGGAAAGTATATAGCAATCCAGGCACACTTGAAGAAGGAAGAACAATCCCAAATGATTAGTCTAACATCACAATTATCGAAACTGGAAAAAGAAGAACAAATGAGGCCTAAAGTCAGCAGAAGGAGGGACATAATAAAGATCAGAGAAGAAATAAACAAAATTGAGAAGAATAAAACAATAGCAAAAATCAATGAAACCAAGAGCTGGTTCTTTGAGAAAATAAACAAAATAGATAAGCCTCTAGAAAAACTTATTAAGAGAAAAAGAGAATCAACACAAATCAACATACTCAGAAATGAGAATGGAAAAATCACGACAGACTCCACAGAAATACAAAGAATTATTAAAGACTACTATGAAAACCTATATGCCAACAAGCTGGAAAACCTAGAAGAAATAGACAACTTCCTAGAAAAAAAGAACCTCCCAAGACTGACCAAGGAAGAAACACAAAAGTTAAACAAACCAATTACGAGCAAAGAAATTGAAACGGTAATCAAAAAACTACCCAAGAACAAAACCCCGGGGCCAGCCGGATTTACCTCGGAATTTTATCAGACACACAGAGAAGACATAATACCCATTCTCTTAAAGTGTTCCACAAAATAGAAGACAAGGGAATACTCCCAAACTCACCCTAATACCAAAACCAGGCAAAGACCCCACCAAAAAAGAAAATTACAGACCAATATCCCTGATGAATGTAGATGCAAAATTACTCAATAAAATATTAGCAAAGAGAATTCAACAGTATATCAAAAGGATCGTACACCATGACCAAGTGGGATTCATCCCAGGGATGCAAGGATGGTACAACATTCGAAAATCCATCAACATCATCCACCACACGAACAAAAAGAAAGACAAAAACCACATGATCATCTCCATAGATGCTGAAAAAGCATTTGACAAAATTCAACATCCATTCATGATAAAAACTCTCAGCAAAATGGGAATAGAGGGCAAGTACTTCAACATAATAAAGGCCATATATGATAAACTCACAGCCAGCATTATACTGAACAGCGAGAAGCTGAAAGCATTTCCTCTGAGATCAGGAACCAGACAGGGATGCCACTCTCCCCACTGTTATTTAACATAGTACTGGAGGTCCTAGCCACGGCAATCAGACAAAACAAAGAAATAGAAGGAATCCAGATTGGTAAAGAAGAAGTCAAACTGTCACTATTTGCAGATGATATGATACTGTACATAAAAAACCCTAAAGACTCCACTCCAAAACTACTAGAACTGATATCAGAATACAGCAAAGTTGCAGGATACAAAATTAACACACAGAAATCTGTAGCTTTCGTATACACTAACAATGAATCAATAGAAAGAGAAATCAGGAAAACAATTCCATTCACCATTGCATCAAAAAGAATAAAATACCTAGGAATAAACCTAACCAAAGAAGTGAAAGACTTATACTCTGAAAACTACAAGTCACTCTTAAGAGAAATTAAAGGGGACACTAATAAATGGAAACTCATCCCATGCTCATGGCTAGGAAGAATTAATATCGTCAAAATGGCCATCCTGCCCAAAGCAATATACAGATTTGATGCAATCCCTCTCAAATTACAGGCAACATTCTTCAATGAATTGGAACAAATAATTCAAAAATTCATATGGAAACACCAAAGACCCCGAATAGCCAAAGCAATCCTGAAAAAGAAGAATAAAGTAGGGGGGATCTCACTCCCCAACTTCAAGCTCTACTACAAAGCCAAAGTAATCAAGTCAATTTGGTACTGGCACAAGAACAGAGCCACAGACCAGTGGAACAGATTAGAGACTCCATACATTAACCCAAACATATATGGTCAATTAATATTTGATGAAGGAGCCATGGACATACAATGGGGAAATGACAGTCTCTTCAACAGATGGTGCTGGCAAAACTGGACAGCTACATGTAGGAGAATGAAACTGGACCATTGTCTAACCCCATATACAAAGGTAAACTCAAAATGGATCAAAGACCTGAATGTAAGTCATGAAACCATTAAACTCTTGGAAAAAAACATAGGCAAAAACCTCTTAGACATAAACATGAGTGACGTCTTCTTGAACATATCTCCCCGGGCAAGGAAAAGAACAGCAAAAATGAGCAGGTGGGACTACATTAAGCTGAAAAGCTTCTGTACAGCGAAAGACACCATCAATAGAACAAAAAGGAACCCTACAGTATGGGAGAATATATTTGAAAATGACAGATCCGATAAAGGCTTGACGTCCAGAATATATAAAGAGCTTACACGCCTCAACAAACAAAAAACAACTAACCCAATTAAAAAATGGGCAGAGGAACTGAACAGACAGTTCTCTAAAAAAGAAATACAGATGGCCAAGAGACACATGAAAAGATGCTCCACATCGCTAATTATCAGAGAAATGCAAATTAAAACTACAATGAGGTATCACCTCACACCAGTAAGGATAGCTGCCATCCGAAAGACAAACAACAACAAATGTTGGCGAGGCTGTGGAGAAAGGGGAACCCTCCTACACTGCTGGTGGGAATGTAAATTAGTTCAACCATTGTGGAAAGCAGTTTGGAGGTTCATCAAAATGCTCAAAACAGACCTACCATTTCACCCAGAAATTCCACTCCTAGGAATTTACCCTAAGAACGCAGCAATCAAGTTTGAGAAAGACAGATGCACCCCTATGTTTATCGCAGCACTATTTACAATAGCCAAGAATTGGAAGCAATCTAAATGTCCATCGGTAGATGAATGGATAAAGAAGATGTGGTACATATACACAATGGAATACTACTCAGCCATAAGAAGTGGAAAAATCCAACCATTTGCAGCAACATGGATGGAGCTGGAGAGTATTATGCTCAGTGAAATAAGCCAAGCAGAGAAAGAGAAATACCAAATGATTTCACTCATCTGAGGAGTGTAAGAACAAAGGAAAAACTGAAGGAACAAAACAGCAGCGGAATTACAGAACCCAAAAAATGGACTAACAGGTACCAAAGGGAAAGGAACTGGGGAGGATGGGTGGGCAGGGAAGGATAAGGGGGGGGAAGAAGAAGGGGGGTATTAATATTAGCATGCATGGGGGGGAGGGAGAAAGGGGAGGGAAGGCTGTACAACACAGAGAGGACAAGTAGTGATTCTACAACATTTTGCTAAGCTGATGGACAGTAACCGTAATGTGGTTTTTAGGGGGGACCTGATATAGGGGAGAGCATAGTAAACATAGTATTCTTCATGTAAGTGTAGATTAAAGATTAAAAAAAAAAGAAAGAAATAAAGAAAAGGGGGATTACTCCTTGATAGGATAAAACTATTGGTAAATCAAAGATCAACGCATGGTTTAAATATCCTTAATGTTGATCACTTAAAGGGTGTCAGATGATCAGCTATGGAAGTACTCTTTTCTGATAATATTCCTTTCTCTTAATAAAAAAAAAAAAAAAAAAGCAGTTACTGTGTGTTGACCTCCAATGAGTTCTGCACAGTGGTATAGAGGGCATGTCAAAGTGTGGGCAAAGGGTCTGTTTGTTTCTATGCAGAAGATCAAGGCCTAGCTTGGCTACCCAGAAAATGAACTAAGATACGATATGAGGAGGAGCTTCCGGCATCAGCACTCTCTGGAGGACTCGTGCCAGGGGATGATCATCAAAAAGCCTCCACAGGGATCCGGATGATGCTGCGGTTGTGGCTGCATCCACCCCACCATTTCCTGGACTTGCCATAGGAATGAGGAGGGAGGTGTCTAGGCTGGCATGTGCATGCAGTGAGAGAACGAATTTGACCGGATCTGTACTGTTGGAACTCAACCAGGAGTTGGGAGGGGTGCAAGTTGTAGCACTCCAAAATTTTATGACTATAGACTATCTACGGTTAAAAGAACATATGGGATGTGAACAGATCCCAGAAATGGGTTGTTTTAATTTGTCTGATTTCTCTCAGACTGTTCAAGTACAGTTGGACAATATCCATCATATCATAGACAAATTTTCACAAATGCCTAGGGTGCCTAAATGGTTTTCTTGGCTTCACTGGAGATGGATGGTAATTATAGATTTGCTTTGTTTATGTCACCGTATTCCTATTATGTTAATATGTGAGCGCAAGTTAGTGGGTAGTTTAAAACCTATACATGCTTAAGGTACTCTACAAGAAGATATGTCAAAGAAATAATCAACCCTCCCATGTTTTCTTCCATATGCTACCTCTATAGCTTTTCTTCTTCCTTCCTAATTACAACCCTTAAATAGAATTCGTGCCTCATATCGAATTTACCGAGTATCATAATTCCTCCAGGTGGTAAAGATACCTCGAGACAAGTGCTGGGCATAGAAGCCACAGGGCATAAATCTGCAAAGAAGTAAAAAGCTAACCTTTGCAAACAATATGGCTTCTCTCTCACTTACCAACTTGACATTTCCCTGTATGGCCCCGGAAGATGACTGGTTAGCCAGAGACGGGTAAGATTCCTCAAGGGAGGAACAACCTAAGACAGGCACAGTCACAGGGGGGCCATCAGGTGAGAAATTAGGGATCTACAGAGGTGAGGCTTAGAACCTCACCCCCCCTGTTTTGAGAGAAATCTTCTGCATCCGTGGATGTTTTATTGCCCTTGTCTAGCTTGGATTAATACTTAGTCCATAGGCACACACCTGATCATCTACATTTGCCCTCTTACAGCACTAAACTATGTTTTCTACCTTCATCTTGCATCTACCTACCACTTCAGCATTTTATTAAAAATAAAAATAATAATAATAATAAAGGGAGAAATGTGGGATCCACATATAAATCAAGTATAAAAATCAAACGAATATTCATATTTGACGTGATTGTTTATAGTTCATAATGCGTGATCAAAACCGAAAGTTTCTGTGATGAATGCCCTTGTACTGTTCACCATGTAACTTATTCACTATGTAAGAATTCGTTCACCATGTAAGAACTTGTTCATTATGCTTCAGAAGATTGGAGACTGACAAGAATTAGGCTTGAGATGGATTAATGATTGTGCATTGAGCATTGACCCCCCTATACAGAATTTCATTGTTGTTAACAACCATTTGATCAATAAATATGAGAGATGCCCTCTCAAAAAAAAAAAATTAGGTGTTTTTTTCTTTTCTTAAATTTCGAATAGATCCTTTGGGAAGCTGTTTTCCCTTTACTTGGCCAGCCTGGTTGCCACTTTTCAAGGTTGCCGCAGAATCATTTCTGTGAGTCCCTTTCTAGAGCAAAGCATGCATGGTAATTTCAACACTTTAATATCCTTCCTTTTTATATTTGTGTCCATAACAATGGAGCAGTGAAGCACTCTTTCCTTGCATTCCTTTTTCTTTCTCTTCTTTTCTCCTTTTTCCTTTCTAATTTATCCTTATATTGCACAATGAAATTTCCCCATTTCTGGGTACCTCTTGTTCCCCGAAGTGCTATTTTTAATATTATCCTGCATTATTCTACTATTGATCTGTAAGCAAATCTTTCACAAAATGAGTGGAAGAGATTGTCCCAGTCTCCACATTAACAGTGCCTTTTCATAGTGAATAATGAGTATTTGACTCACAATTTAGAAGTATTATTGAGTACCTATTTAAATAGCAAAGTATTAGGGATTCCCAGGTGTCAGAGGGCATACCAAAGAGCTATAAGGCATGATAACTGATTCCAGGAAATTTGGGAGACAAAACAAACAATTGAGGTAAAAATGATTAAGTTCCAGATGATGTGGCATCAATTCTATGTGCAGTATTGTTAGGAAGGAGTTTGGTTCGGAATTGCAGGTAAGTCAGATAAAGTGAAAGTGAGACTAAAGTCAAGGAAATTAAGAAAGCAAGCAGGTTTATCACACTGTGTAACAGCACTGGCCAATGTAGTGTCAGACAGGCCCCGAGTATTCGAATATTTGGGGAGAGCTCCTTTTCATGGGATTTGCAAGGGGTATTTAGGAGGGGTAATGTTATGCAAACAAGTACTGATTGACAGGCTAGCAATGATGTAAGCTAATTTTTACTGTGCATGTTCTTTCCCAGAATTCTCTCTGGCCCACCAAGAGGGGCTAATCCCCAGTGCTGACTTATTTTAATGACTTTATGATGAGGAAAGGTCACTTTAGGACACCCCAGGAGCACGCTGCCCAGCTGGACTCCAGCTTGTGGGATTTCTCTGTGGTTTTACTCCTCCTGGTAGGGGTTTTCTCTCTGGTGGAATCTGTCTGTAGTCCTGACTTCTCTGTGGTCAGCCTGACCTCTCCTCCTGTTTATGTCTGGCTTCCTGCCTGACAGTATCTGTTCACAGAATGAAGAGATCCATATGGACCCAAGGTGTTAAACCAAGCGTGGTGACGTCAGTAAAGGACTTTGTTGGTCTCCAACTCATCATGGAGCTGGGCCCCAGCCCCTGTGCTCGGAGATCTAAAGATGTTTACACCAAGGCCAAGGCTGCCTACAGACTGCTTTGAACCAGGGACAGAGTGAACAGCATCTGGAACATTTCCACCCAGCCTTCCTTCCCTCTCTCCTTCTCTCGGGGTCACCTTGCAGGCTTTCCTGGCCTCCCCAGTCTCCCTCCCGATTTTCCCTCACAGAGATTTCCCATAATAAGGTCCCTGTATGTGTAATCCCACATGGGTATCTGTTTCTTGGGAGGGCCCAGATGAGCACCGTAGGCTTTAAGACCTACACACCTACACTGGACCTTGAAAGATGGGCAGGGAGCGATCAGAGAGCAGGACACTAGGTTGAGCAAAGTGTGGAGGCAGGTTATGTCCGCAGTGGACAAAGAGGAGCTGAACCGGAGGGTTCGAGGAGTCCCACTGGGAACTGTGGGAAATAAGATCATGGGCCGACTGTGGAGGACCCTGACAGTGTGGTGTCAAGACTGGGCTTGTAGTGAACGGTGGGAAGCCACTGGGGTTCTGGGACTAAGAACGAGTTAAAGAAGTACTTCTGGAAGTACAGCTGGAAAGTGGCAAGCAGGATGGAAGAAAGTAGAGAGCGACAGGAATCTGGGGGGCTGGCTAGAAGGCTGATGGAGTGACCTGGGCCTGAGGGGATAGAAAATGCAATTAAGGCTGATGGGATGAAGAGAAGGGAGAGAGGTTTTAGAGGAAGAATCAGCAAGATGTGGTACCTGGGCAGGGTCTTGGTGAAATAGTGAATAAAAATCTGGTTAACATCTTTACATTCAGAACACAACATTAAGAGCTATAAGATGATACAAACCTTCAAAGGATTTAGCTTCGGAAATGGAAGGTTTATATATACATGCATATATATATATTTATATGTATATGTATATCAGAGCAGGTGGGCTCTGTAACAAAAACCTCTCAATCACAGTGGTTCTTTGTCTTCTTCCTACAATTATAAAACACTGTCAAAAAGATCCTCCTTCTTATTCAGTCTCCTTGAAGGAACAAAAAAAAAATCAGTGTCCATAGTGACAAATCTGGAGAACTAAATGCTGCGTATTATGTTCTAGGTATTTCTCCCAGCACCAAGCTAATTTTTTCCATACTTTCCTAGATTTTCTGAGAGGTGTTTTGATTTCTTTACACAACCCCTGACATCTGACCTATTCTGCATCTGATCCATTCTATATCCTTTGAGATCATGGACAATCCCTCAAGGAATTAGGAACAATGCAATTGGACCATATTGGGGCTATGGGTGAGCAGTGCATTGATTGTGTGGACCATAAGCCTGGGCTGGGGACCCTTGGGCACACTGCAAGACCAGTCTTCACATTTGAGAAGGGAGTACAAGGTCACGGACTGAGATTTCTGGATTTATTCCTTGTTCTTTTATGAACACTCAGATACATTCTTAAGTCAGTTCACTAAACCTCTAAGTACAGTAGACCACCACCATCCAAGCTAATAAATACATAGTTTCCATCCCCAAGAACACCATCACATACGTGGTAGTCTGTGGAAAAGTAAAAAGAAACAGACTGTTAGAAAGCTCATGCACTTAAATTCAGAGGAAAAGGTCTCAGACTGGAGCCTGCTTATTTAGAATTACATGCAAAATAGAATTACTGACTTTACACAAGCAATTATTTCTGTAGAGTACAAATAGTCAGAAGATTAGAAGTGAAGGAGGTCTTGGTAGACTCTAACAGGTCAACTATGAAAACAGAGATGGTGAAAGCAGCAGATCTGCCAACTGTAATTCTGGAACCTGAGTAAAGAAATAAATAGTCTGACATGCCTTGGGAAACCCTGAGGACTGCACTCTATTACAACAGAGCACAGAAACTGGCAGCCATATGGGTGGCCCTGTGCCAGCAGAGGTGAGATTACATCTAGAGTCATCTGTTTGAAAGTCAAGATTTGTATAACATGTCTTACAAATAATTTTAATAATGTGAATAAAATTATTCTCATTACCTAAAGAGAAACCAGAATTCTCTTGAAAATTTGCTAAGGTGGAATAGCTCATTCTTTAATGAGGCTAGATATTGAGACAGAACATGAAGAACATCATGTTAAGGAGGTTATATTATCCTGTTATCAATGAGTTGTTGAATTCAGAGCCAGAGTGAGATGATCAGATCTGTATTTGGGGGGAAATCCATGTGGAACAGTGCCTAGGATGCAGGAAGGTGGTGAGGCCGGAGCTATGCAGGCCAGTTAGGAAGCTTTCGAAATATTAGGAGAGACAGTAAGCACCTGAGCTAGGGGAGTGGAGTGAGAATGCGGAGGAGGGTGTACATTTACTTGGGTGCTATTTAAACTAAACCTAATGACTGATTAGATATGGAGATAATGGAAGTAATGACTCAGGTTATCTTGGGCAAATGGGCAGATGGTGGTGGCATCTCAGGTAGGGGCCTGACCCACTGTGTGGACACCAGTCAGCCTCTTTTCTCACCCCTGCCACTGCCTGGTGGGCTCATGAACAAATTGGCCCAGGTGGCAGGGACGGGGGTTATGCATGGGCTCAGCAACATGGACTGCCATTCACCAATGCCAACCCAGCTTTGGGCACCACTGAATACCCTGTTTGCCAGCAGCAGAGACAAGTGAGTCCCTGACATGGCACCATTCCCTTGGGTGACCAGCCAGCTGCCTGGTGGCCGGCTGACTACACTGGGCCACTTCCTCATGGAAGGGCCTGCATTCTGTTCTTAGTGGACTAGACACTCTGGATATGGATTTGCCTTCCCCGCATGCACTGCTTCTGCCCAAACTACCATCTGCAGACCCACAGATGCCTTGCTCACCATCACAGTTTTCCACTGCCCACGGTATTGCTTTGGATGCATCACAGCAAATGAGGTGTGGGAACCGACCCATGCTGCGGGGTTCACTGGTCACACCACATGTCCTGACATCCGAAAGCAACGGGTTTGATGGAACAGAGAAGTGGCCTTTTGAAGACTCAGCTGAGGTGCCAACAAGGTGGCAGTGCCTTGCAGGGTTGGGGTAAGGTTCTCCAGGAAGCTGTACAGGCTCTGAATCAACATTCAATTTATGGTGCCGTTCTTCCTGGGCCAGGATTTATGGTTCCAGGAAACCAGGAGTAGAAATGGGAATAGTACCGCTCATTATTATCCCTAGTGACCCACTAGCAAATGTTTGCTTCCTGTTCCTGCTCTGATGGCCTGTAGGTCTTAATTCCAAGGGGAAAATGCTTCCACCAGGAGACACAATGGTTCCTCTGAACTGGGAGTGAAGACTGCCACCCTCACTTCGGTCTCCTCACGCTTCTAAATCAACAATCCAAAATGGGAGTTACTGTGCTGGCTAAGGTGATGGATCCCACGCCATGGGGAAATCAGACTGTTCCTCCACTATGAAGGTTAAGAAATACAGAGGTCCCTTGGGGCATCTCAATATTACCATACCCTATGGTTAAAGTCAATGGAAAACTACAACAACTCAACTCAGGCAAGACGACTAATGGCCCAGAACCTTAAGGAATGGTGTGGTCACCCTGTCAGCTAGAGATCCATGATCAGCTGAGGTGTCGCAGACAGCAAGGGAATATGGAGTGGGCTAGGGATTCAGAAATACCAGCGCCAGCCACAGGGGCCATTACAGAGATGAGGACCGTGAATTGTCATGCAGAGTTCTTCATTATTTTGTTATGAATATGTTTGTATGTAAATATTAAGCAAATATCTATGTCTTCTTCCCTCTCTTATAAAATAAGATGTATTGACTTAATATCAGAATATTTAAGTATTGTTAATTTTACACCATAGTGTTTAATTTATGATATCAAGGAAAAGAATAAACATCATCCAAGGAGTTTGAATCCTTTTCTGGGAAAGTTTTGGGTTATATACAGGATAGTTATATCATGTTAAGTGTAAGTATGCCTTCTTATGTCTTTATTCAGAGATTAAATATGCTTTAAAGAGATGCACATGGGTGCCAGTTTGACAGGGGATTGACTTGTAGTGGTTAATTTTATGTCAACTGGTGTGGGCCACAGTGCCTAGATATTTGGTCAAACATTATTCTAGATGTTTCCGTGAGGGTGTTTTTAGATGAGATTAACATCTGGTGGATTTGGAGTTGTAGTTCAGGATGGTCACATAGGAAGATCCTAAACTGACCTCCTCCCCTAGACATACTGAAACTACAGCTAAATATGGAACATTTTCCTCTGAAAAACACCTAAAAACCAGCTGAGCAGCTCTTACACATCAGGCAAATAAGAAAAAAAAAAACCCACATCAAAGAGAGCATGAGAGGCTGAGACACAATTTCAGTATAAACCCCACCCCCCAGCACTGTGACCCATAATCAGGAGGCAGCTTTTTCCTGAGGAGCAAATCGCTCATACCCTACATCAGGCATCCCCACTTTTAAGACCATGAGGTATGAGCCGCCAGAACATCGAGCTTTGAAAACCAACGGGGCTCACGTTCATGAGCCCCTCGAGGCGAGAGCAATCCGAGGAACGGCCTTTCCAGGGCTCACACGCTCAGTCCCACTCACCCCAGATCCCAGAAGAGAAGCAGCTGATGTGTCCAGACTTTCTGTGGAAGAGGCTTGCTTGCTAATCTTAAAGCATTGACCTGGGAGGCAGGCATGTGACCTAATACGAATCTGTTGGGCCTGTCGGGATGCTCTCCAGGGACAGTGGCTGGCAGGTGCTTTTTTTCCCCCCTCTTCATGGGTGTCATCTCTGTACTCCCCACTGCCTCGCTCCAGCTGGCAGATGCCATCTGTCGTGCTCCAGAACACCAGCCTCTCTCGGAAGGGCACATGTACACACGTTTGGTGCCGTTTTTACATTTGACGTCCGGCTTCTGCAGCTGCCCCTCAGGGGATACCCCTGGACTGCCTGGCTCTGGAGGCTAACGGGCTTGGCTCCGGGGTGGCTCAGGACTGTAACAGTTTGAGAGACAGTTCTTGGCAGGCTACCACCCCCAGGGCACTGCACAGATGGCCGACTGAAACACACCCCCTGTCTTTCCACGAGGAAGGCCTGTTTTCTTGTCCTGAAGCTTCAGCCTGAGGGGCGGGCTTTTGATCCCGTTTGCCCTGCAGCCTACGGAGATGCTCTCAGGGAACAGAAGAGAGAGTGTGCCATTTTGCACCCTCCCTCTGCCTTGCCACAGCTTGCCCGTATCTCCAGGAAAGGAACTTATGCATACTCTGGAGCCCAGTTTTTGTGCCTGCTACCCAGGGGACACCTCCAGATCTCCTGACCCTTATGGTCAGCAGGGCTTACACTTGCAGTCCCACAGGCCTATATATATATTTGCATATTTTAAAAGCTGCTCCTAACACTCTGACTTCTAATCAGCCTGATCTCCGCCCACCCTCATGCCCTGGGAGCTATTAAAAATATAATAGACTGCCGGGACAATCACAAGGGTTTGAGAGACAGCCGAGAGCTGGGGCACAGTTAATGATAAGGTTCATGTCCTATACAAGGCCATTTATTAAGACTGGGAGCTGTGGCTGTCCCACCAACACAGAAACCAAGACAGAGTCAAGCAAAATGAAGAAATAGGAGTATGTTCCAAATGAAAGAGCAAGATCACACCTTAGGACAAAACCTTAATGAAGTGGAGGTAAGTCACTTTCCTGATCAAGGCTACAGGACAGCGGTCATGAGGGTGCTCACCAAACTTGGGAAAGAGTGGATGGACACAGCGAGAACTTCAGCAGAGAGACAGAAAATGTAAGAAAATACCAAAAAGCAGTCACAGAGCTGAAGAATAACCACGCTGAAAAACACACTGCAGGAGTGCAACAGCAGATTAGGTGAAGCAGAAAGAGCAGTGAACCCAAAAGCAGGGCCGTGGAACGACCCTAGTCAGAGAAACAAAAAGAATGAAAAAAAGTGAAGACAGCCTAAGGGGCCTGTGAAAGAACATCAGCCAGATTAACATTTGAATTATAAGGAATCCCAGAAGGATAAGAGAGAGAGAGAAAAGGGCAGAAGAAGTATTTGAAGAAATAATGGCCGAAAATGAACCCGAAGAGACTCACACTGAGATACATTAAAATTAAAATGTCAAAAGTTAAAGACAAGGGTCGAGGGCGGGAGCCAAGATGGCGGCGTGAGTAGAGCAGTGGAAATCTCCTCCCAAAAACACATAGAGCTATGAAAATATAACAAAGAAAAATCTTCCTAAAATAGAGACCACAGGACACAGGACAACATCCAGACCACATCCACACCTGCAAGAACCCAGCGCCTTGTGAAGGGGGTAAGATACAAGCCCCAGCCCGGCGGGACCCGAGCGCCCCTCCCCCCGGCTCCCGGCGGGTGGAGAGAAACCGGAGCAGTTTTTTTTTTGGCGAGCGCTTTTTGGAAGCCTTAGAGGGACGGGCCCCCGTTGCTGGGGAGGCAGGGTGGCGGGACCGGTGAGGAGGTGCCTGGGAACAGCGCCGGAGGACAAAGAATATCCCGCGTTTCTCCCTGCGAGACCTGGGGGCGGGTGCCTGAGACCGGTGCCTGAGGACGGAGGAGGTCGCGCGTTTTTCCCCTTTTTTTTTTTTCCTCTTTTTGGCAAGCGCTTTTTGGAAGCCTTGAAGGGACGGGGACCCCAGTGCTAGGGAGGCACGGTGGCGGGACTGGTGAGCGGGTGGCTGGGACCGGCGCCTGAGGACAAAGAATATCCCCCGTTTTTCCCTGCGGGACCGGTGGGCGGGTGCCTGAGACCGGCACTTGAGGACAGAGGAAATCGCGCGTTTTTCCCCTTTTTTTTTTCTCTCTTTTCTGAGAGTGCTTTTTGGAAGCCTAAAAGGGACAGGGACCCCGGTGCTAGGGAGGCAGGGCGGCGGGACTGGTGAGCGGGTGCCTGGGACCGGCACCTGAGGACAAAGAATATCCCGCATTTTTCCCTGTGGGACCGGTGGGTGGGTGCCTGAGACCAGCACCTGAGGACGGAAGAAATCGCGCGTTTTTCCCCTTTTTTTTCTCTCTTTTTGCCAAGTGCTTTTTGGAAGCCTTGAAGGGACAGGGACCCCGGTGCTAGGGAGGCAGGGCGGCAGGACTGGTGAGCGGGTGCGTGGGACCAGTGCCTGAGGACAAAGAATATTGAGCGTTCCTTCCCTGCGGGACCGGTGGGTGGGTGCTTTTTGGAAGCCTTGAAAGGACAGGGACCCTGGTGCTAGGGAGACAGGGCAGCAGGACCAGTGCGCGGGTGCCTGGGACCGGCACCTGAGGAAAAAAAAAAAAAATCGCGTGTTTTTTCTTTTTTTTTCCTTTCTGTTCCCTCTCTCATTGTTGCTGTTGTTGTTTTGGTTTGGAGAGTGCTTTTTGGAAATCTTAAAGGGGCAGGACAGGTCACTTAGACCAGAAGCAGGGAATCTGGGGATCTCTGGGCACTCTAACCCCCTGGGCAGCAGGGAGCACAGAGGCCCCTTACGGAGATAAATAGTCTCCTGGCTGCTCCCCCTCTAACGGGGCTCCACCATTTTGGAGGAACAGCCCCAGCCAGGCCAAGCCCACAGCAACAGTGGAGATAAACCCCAAAGCAACTGGGCAGGAAGCAGAAGCCCTGTCTGCGCACAGCTGCCCAGCACAAGCCACTAGAGGTCGCTATTCTCCCAGGAAAAGGCTACAAACCAACAAGAAGGGAAGCTCTTCCAGCGGTCACTTGTACCAGCTCTGCAGACTATCTCTATCACCATGAAAAGGCAAAACTACAGGCAGACAAAGATCACAGAGACAACACCTGAGAAGGAGACAGACCTAACTAGTCCCCCTGAAAAAGAATTCAAAATAAAAATCATGAACATGCTGACAGAGATGCAGAAAAAAATGCAAGAGCAATGGGATGAGATGCAGAGAAAAATGCAAGAGCAGTGGGATGAGATGCAGAGAAAAATGCAAGAGCAGTGGGATGAAGTCCGGAAGGAGATCACAGATGTCAGGAAAGAGATCACAGAAGTGAAACAATCCCTGGAAGGATTTATAAGCAGAATGGATAAGATGCAAGAGGCCATTGAAGGAATAGAAGCCAGAGAACAGGAACGTATAGAAGCTGACATAGAGAGAGATAAAAGGATCTCCAGGAATGAAACAACACTAAGAGAAATATGTGACCAATACAAAAGGAAAAACATTCGTATTATAGGGATACCAGAAGAGGAAGAAAGAGGAAAAGGGATAGAAAGGGTCTTTGAAGAAATAATTGCTGAAAACTTCCCCAAACTGGGGGAGGAAATAATCGAACAGACCATGGAATTATACAGAACCCCCAACAGAAAGGATCCAAGGAGGACAACACCAAGACACATAATAATTAAAATGGCAAGGATCAAGGACAAGGAAAGAGTTTTAAAGGCAGCTAGAGAGAAAAAGGTCACCTATAAAGGAAAACCAATCAGGCTAACATCAGACTTCTCAACAGAAACCCTACAGGCCAGAAGAGAATGGCATGATATACTTAATGCAATGAAACAGAAGGGCCTTGAACCAAGGATACTGTATCCAGCACGACTATCATTTAAATATGATGGTGGGATCAAACAATTCCCAGACAAGCAAAAGCTGAGGGAATTTGCTTCCCACAAACCACCTCTACAGGGCATCCTACAGGGACTGCTCTAGATGGGAGCACCCCTAAAAAGAGCACAGAACAAAACACACAACATATGAAGAAGGGAGGAGGAGTAATAAGAAGGGAGAGAAGAAAAGACTCTCCAGACAGTGTATATAACAGCTCAATAAGCGAGCTAAGTTAGGCAGTAAGATACTAAAGAAGCTAACCTTGAACCTTTGGTAACCACGAATCTAAAGCCTGCAATGGCAATAAGTACATATCTTTCAATAGTCACCCTAAATGTAAATGGACTTAATGCACCAATCAAAAGACATAGAGTAATAGAATGGATAAAAAAGCAAGACCCATCTATATGCTGCTTACAAGAAACTCACCTTAAACCCAAAGATAAGCATAGACTAAAAGTCAAGGGATGGAAAAACATATTTCAGGCAAACAACAGTGAGAAGAAAGCAGGGGTTGCAGTACTAATATCAGACAAAATAGACTTCAAAACAAAGAAAGTAACAAGAGATAAAGAAGGCCACTACATAATGATAAAGGGCTTAGTCCAACAAGAGGATATAACCATTCTAAATATATATGCACCCAATACAGGAGCACCAGCATATGTGAAGCAAATACTAACAGAACTAAAGAGGGAAATAGACTGCAATGCATTCATTGTAGGAGACTTCAACACACCACTCACCCCAAAGGATAGATCCACCGGGCAGAAAATAAGTAAAGACACACAGGCACTGAACAACACACTAGAACAGATGGACCTAATAGACATCTATAGAACTTTACATCCAAAAGCAACAGGATATACATTCTTCTCAAGTGCACATGGAACATTCTCTAGAATAGACCACATACTAGCTCACAAAAAGAGCCTCAGTAAATTCCACAATATTGAAATTCTACCAACCAATTTTTCAGACCACAAAGGTATGAAAGTAGAAATAAATTCTACAAAGAAAACAAAAAGGCTCACAAACACATGGAGGCTTAACAACATGCTACTAAATAATCAATGGATCAATGAACAAATCAAAATAGAGATCAAGGAATATATAGAAACAAATGACAACAACAACACTAAGCCCCAACTTCTGTGGGATGCAGCGAAAGCAGTCTTAAGAGGAAAGTATATAGCAATCCAGGCACACTTGAAGAAGGAAGAACAATCCCAAATGAATAGTCTAACATCACAATTATTAAAACTGGAAAAAGAAGAACAAATGAGGCCTAAAGTCAGCAGAAGGAGGGACATAATAAAGATCAGAGAAGAAATAAACAAAATTGAGAAGAATAAAACAATAGCAAAAATCAACGAAACCAAGAGCTGGTTCTTTGAGAAAATAAACAAAATAGATAAGCCTCTAGCCCAACTTATTAAGAGAAAAAGAGAGTCAACACAAATCAACATAATCAGAAATGAGAATGGAAAAATCACGACAGACTCCACAGAAATACAAAGAATTATTAAAGACTACTATGAAAACCTATATGCCAACAAGCTGGAAAACCTAGAAGAAATGGACAACTTCCTAGAAAAATACAACCTCCCAAGACTGACCAAGGAAGAAACACAAAAGTTAAACAAACCAATTACAAGCAAAGAAATTGAAACAGTAATCAAAAAACTACCCAAGAACAAAACCCCGGGGCCGGACGGATTTACCTCGGAATTTTATCAGACACACAGAGAAGACATAATACCCATTCTCCTTAAAGTGTTCCACAAAATAGAAGAAGAGGGAATACTCCCAAACTCATTCTATGAAGCCAACATCACCCTAATACCAAAACCAGGCAAAGACCCCACCAAAAAAGAAAATTACAGACCAATATCCCTGATGAACGTAGATGCAAAAATACTCAATAAAATATTAGCAAACAGAATTCAACAGTATATCAAAAGGATCATACACCATGACCAAGTGGGGTTCATCCCAGGGATGCAAGGATGGTACAACATTCGAAAATCCATCAACATCATCCACCACATCAACAAAAAGAAAGACAAAAACCACATGATCATCTCCATAGATGCTGAAAAAGCATTTGACAAAATTCAACATCCATTCATGATAAAAACTCTCAGCAAAATGGGAATAGAGGGCAAGTACCTCAACATAATAAAGGCCATATATGATAAACCCACAGCCAGCATTATACTGAACAGCGAGAAGCTGAAAGCATTTCCACTGAGATCGGGAACCAGACAGGGATGCCCACTCTCCCCACTGTTATTTAACATAGTACTGGAGGTCCTAGCCACGGCAATCAGACAAAACAAAGAAATACAAGGAATCCAGATTGGTAAAGAAGAAGTTAAACTGTCACTATTTGCAGATGATATGATACTGTACATAAAAAACCCTAAAGACTCCACTCCAAAACTACTAGAACTGATATCGGAATACAGCAAAGTTGCAGGATACAAAATCAACACACAGAAATCTGTAGCTTTCCTATACACTAACAACGAATCAATAGAAAGAGAAATCAGGAAAACAATTCCATTCACCATTGCATCAAAAAGAATAAAATACCTAGGAATAAACCTAACCAAGGAAGTGAAAGACTTATACTCTGAAAACTACAAGTCACTCTTAAGAGAAATTAAAGGGGACACTAATAAATGGAAACTCATCCCATGCTCATGGCTAGGAAGAATTAATATCGTCAAAATGGCCATCCTGCCGAAAGCAATATACAAATTTGATGCAATCCCTCTCAAATTACCAGCAACATTCTTCAATGAATTGGAACAAATAATTCAAAAATTCATATGGAAACACCAAAGACCCCGAATAGCCAAAGCAATCCTGAAAAAGAAGAATAAAGTAGGGGGGATCTCACTCCCCAACTTCAAGCTCTACTACAAAGCCATAGTAATCAAGACAATTTGGTACTGGCACAAGAACAGAGCCACAGACCAGTGGAACAGATTAGAGACCCCAGAAATTAACCCAAACATATATGGTCAATTAATATTTGATAAAGGAGCCATGGACATACAATGGCAAAATGACAGTCTCTTCAACAGATGGTGCTGGCAAAACTGGACAGCTACATGTAGGAGAATGAAACTGGACCATTGTCTAACCCCATATACAAAGGTAAACTCAAAATGGATCAAAGACCTGAATGTAAGTCACGAAACCATTAAACTCTTGGAAAAAAACATAGGCAAAAACCTCTTAGACATAAACATGAGTGATCTCTTCTTGAACATATCTCCCCGGGCAAGGAAAACAACAGCAAAAATGAGCAAGTGGGACTACATTAAGCTGAAAAGCTTCTGTACAGCGAAAGACACCATCAATAGAACAAAAAGGAACCCTACAGTATGGGAGAATATATTTGAAAATGACAGATCTGATAAAGGCTTGACGTCCAGAATATATAAAGAGCTCACACGCCTCAACAAACAAAAAACAAATAACCCAATTAAAAAATGGGCAGAGGAACTGAACAGACAGTTCTCCAAAAAAGAAATACAGATGGCCAAGAGACACATGAAAAGATGCTCCACATCGCTAATTATCAGAGAAATGCAAATTAAAACTACAATGAGGTATCACCTCACACCAGTAAGGATAGCTGCCATCCAAAAGACAAACAACAACAAATGTTGGCGAGGCTGTGGAGAAAGGGGAACCCTCCTACACTGCTGGTGGGAATGTAAATTAGTTCAACCATTGTGGAAAGCAGTATGGAGGTGCATCAAAATGCTCAAAACAGACCTACCATTTGACCCAGGAATTCCACTCCTAGGAATTTACCCTAAGAACGCAGCAATCAAGTTTGAGAAAGACAGATGCACTCCTATGTTTATCGCAGCACTATTTACAATAGCCAAGAATTGGAAGCAACCTAAATGTCCATCTGTAGATGAATGGATAAAGAAGATGTGGTACATATACACAATGGAATACTACTCAGCCATAAGAAGTGGAAAAATCCAACCATTTGCAGCAACATGGATGGAGCTGGAGAGTATTATGCTCAGTGAAATAAGCCAAGCGGAGAAAGAGAAATACCAAATGATTTCACTCATCTGAGGAGTATAGGAACAAAGGAAAAACTGAAGGAACAAAACAGCAGCAGAATTACAGAACCCAAAAATGGACTAACAGGTACCAAAGGGAAAGGAACTGGGGAGGATGGGTGGGCAGGGAGGGATAAGGGGGGGGAAGAAGAAGGGGGGTATTAAGATTAGCATGCATGGGGGGGAGGGAGAAAGGGTAGGGTGGGCTGCACAACACAGAGAGGACAAGTAGTGACTCTACAACATTTTGCTAAGCTGATGGACAGTAACCGTAATGTGGTTGTTAGGGGGGACCTGATATAGGGGAGAGCATAGTAAACATAGTATTCTTCAGGTAAGTGTAGATTAAAAATTTAAAAAAAAAAAAAAAGAA
Organism: Manis javanica; assembly: GCF_040802235.1. Classification (NCBI taxonomy): domain Eukaryota; kingdom Metazoa; phylum Chordata; class Mammalia; order Pholidota; family Manidae; genus Manis; species Manis javanica. The sequence goes on from NC_133156.1 coordinate 7,340,185, forward strand.
AGAAAGAAAGAAAAGGGGGATTACTCCTTAACAGGATAAAACTATTGGTAAATCAAAGATCAATGCATGCTTTAAATATCCTTAATGTTGATCACTTAAAGGGTGTCAGATGATCAGCTATGGAGGTACTCTTTTCTGATAATATTCCTTTCTCTTAATTAAAAAAAAAAAAAAAAAGCAGTTACTGTGTGCTGACCTCCAATGAGTTCTGCACAGTGGTATAGAGGGCATGTCAAAGTGTGGGCAAAGGGTCTGTTTGTTTCTACGCAGAAGATCAAGGCCTAGCTTGGATACCCAGAAAATGAACTAAGATACGATATGAGGAGGAGCTTCCGGCATCAGCACTCTCTGGAGGACTCGTGCCGGGGGATGATCATCAAAAAGCCTCCACAGGGATCCGGACGATGCTGCGGTTGTGGCTGCATCCAGCCCACCATCTCCTGGACTTGCCATGAGAAGGAGGAGGGAGATGTCTAGGCTGGCATGTGCATACAGTGAGACAACGAATTTGACTGGATCTGTACTGTTGGAACTCAACCAGGAGTTGGGAGGGGTGCAAGTTGTAGCACCCCAAAATCTCATGACTATAGACTATCTATGGTTAAAAGAACATATGGGATGTGAACAGATCCCAGAAATGGGCTGCTTTAATTTGTCTGATGGTTCAAGTACAGTTGGAAAATATCCATCATATCATAGATAAATTTTCACAAATGCCTAGGGTGCCTAAATGGTTTTCTTGGCTTCACTGGAGATGGCTGGTGATTATAGATTTGCTTTCTTTATGTCACCGTATTCCTATTATGTCAATATGTGTGTGCAAATTAGTTAGTAGTTTAAAACCTATACATACTTAAGGTACTATACAAGAAGATATGTCAAAGAAATAATCAATCCTCCCAAGTTTCCTTCATATGCTACATCTATAGCTTTTCTTCTTCCTTCCTAATTACAAACTTTAAATAGAATTCGTGCCTCATATCGAATTTACCGAGTATCATAATTCCTCCAGGTGGTAAAGATACCTCGAGACAAGTGCTGGGCATAGAAGCCACAGGGCATAAATCTGCAAAGAAGTAAAAAGCTAACCTTTGCAAACAATATGGCTTCTCTCTCACTTACCAACTTTACATTTCCCTGTATGGCCCCGGAAGATGACTGGTTAGCCAGAGACGGGTAAGATTCCTCAAGGGAGGAACAACCTAAGACAGGCACAGTCGCAGGGGGGCCATCAGGTGAGAATTTGGGGATCAACAGAGGTGAGGCTCAGAACCTCACCCCCCCTGCTTTGAGAGAAATCTTCTGCATCCGTGGATGTCTTGCTGCCCTTGTCTAGCCTGGATTAATACTTAGTCCATAGGCACACACCTGATCATCTGATCATCTACATTTGCCTTCTTACAGCACTAAACTATGTTTTCTACCTTTATCTTGCATCTACCTACCACTTCAGCATTTTATTAAAAATAAAAATAATAATAATAATAGGAGAAATGTGGGATCAACATATAAATCAAGTACAAAAATCAAATGAATATTCATATTTGACCTGATGGTTTATAGGTCATATTGCATGATCAAAACCGAAAGTTTCTGTGATGACTGCCCTTGTACTGTTCACCATGTAAGAATTTATTCACTCTGTAAGAATTCGTTCACCATGTAAGAACTTGTTCGTTATGCTTCAGAAGATTGGAGACTGACGAGAATTAGGCTTGAGATGGATTAATGATTGTACATTGAGCATTGACCCCCCTATACTGAATTTTATTGTTGTTAACAACCATTTGATCAATAAATATGAGAGATGCCCTCTCAAAAAAAAAAAAAAAAAAAAAAAAAAAAAAAAAAAAAAGAATTTGTCCTTTTCATGTCAGTTATCACAGTGATTTCATTAAATTGTTCATAAAAAAAAAAAAAAAAAAAAAAAAAAAAAAAAGTTAAAGACAAGGAGAAAATCTTAAAAGCAGCAAGATAAATCAACCTGTTAGGTACAAGGGACCCCTCCCACCATAAGACAATCAGCAGATTTTTTCAGTAGGAACTTTACAGGTCAGAAGGGAGGGGCATGGTATGTTCAGACTATTGAAGAAGAAAACTTCCAACCAAGTATATGCTACCAGCAAAGTTTTCTCAGGACTGAAAGGGGCGTAAAGAGTTTTCCAGAGAGGCAAAAGCTGAAGGAGGTCATCACCACTAAACTGGCCTATGAGAAACCTTACAGGGACCTCTTTAAAACAAAGGGTGCCAATTTGTAACAAAAAAACATATGAAAGAATAAATCTCATATACAGTAAATATATAGTAAATGTAGAGGATTATTCACTTATAAAGCTGGCATGAAGGTTAAAAGACAAAAGTAGTAAAAGTAACTATAACTACAATAATTAGTTAAGTGATACACAAGATAAAAAGATGGAAAATGTGACTTCAAAAACATAAAACATGGGTGGGGTTGGGAAGTAAAAGTATAGAGCGTTAGAATGCATTCAAATGAACTTGTTATCAACTTAAAATATACTGTTATAAACATAAGTTGCTATATGTAAGCCTCATGGTAACCACAAAGCAAAACCCTCTAGTAGATACTAATGATAAAGAGAAAGGAACTGAAACATAGTCCTAAAGAAAGTCATCAAACCACAAAGGAAGAGAGCAAGAGAATTAGAAAGGAACAGAGGAAATACAAAACAGCCAGAAAACAATGAACGCAGTGGTAATAAGTACCTGTCAATAATTAAATGCAAAAGGACTAAGTGCTCCAATCAAAATGACATAAAGTGGCTGAATGGATGAAAACTCAAGACCCATCTATATGCTGCCTTCAGATGTGAGGACTCACAGGAAGAGAAAGGGGAGGGATGGGAAAAGGCGTTTCAAGCAAGACTGGAAGAGAGTGGGGGAGCTGTACTTGCATCGGGAAAAATGGGCTTTAAAAAAAAGACCGTAATAAGAGACAAAGAGGGCATAACATGATGATAAAGGCGTAAATCCAACAAGGGGATATGACATTAGTAAATACTTCTGCATCTAACAGGTGTACCTGAATATATAAAGCAAATATCAACAGACCTAAAAGGTGTAATAGACAGCAAAACGATAATATTAGGGGATTTTTAACACTCCATTTACATCAAAGGGCACATCATCCAGAAAGAAAATCAATGAGGAAGCATCACCCTTGATCACACATTAGACCAGATGGACTTAATAGATATGCACAGAGTATTCTATCCAGAGGCACATTCTTCTGAAATGCGCAAGGAATATTCTCTAGGATGTTAGGCTGTGAAATGAGTCTTAATAAATTTAAGACGATCGAAATCATATCAAGCATATTTTCCAACCACAATGGTATGAAACTAGAAATAACTATAAGGAGAATACTCTGAGAGTAGATCTTAAAAGTTCTCATCACGAGAAAAAAAGTTTTTGTAACTATGTAAGGTAATGGATGTTAGCTAGACTCACTGAGACGGTCATTTCACAATATACAGAGATTGAATCATTATGTTGTACACTTGAGCCTAATGTAATGTCAATGATACCTCAAAAACAAGTGAAAATGAAAAAATTAAGAGCCCCAGAGTGAGAGGGCCAGGGCCAGAACAAGCCAAGCCTCCCAGGCCCGGCAACGTCCACTCCCCACAGTGCGGCTGCAGCAGAGGGCAGGTCTGCTGGGTAGAGTTGTGGGGAAACTTCATCAGACATTTGTGAATGGATTCTACATTCTGATCCATGCCTGTCAGAAATGATGCAGAAATCTAGGAGTAAATGACTTTCTGAACAAAAGCCCAAAGCGGGAACTGCAGAATTAAGCAGGAGAGGGAAGCCCTCATATTCACTGTCTTTGTGACGGTAACGTAGTGATTTCAGACTCCTGCAGCCCAGTAGCAGGCTTTGAGATCAATTCTGTGTGTCACAACCTGAATTTTCTAAATAATTGTAATAAAAATAGTTAAAATATCAGAATGCAAGGCATGTCGCAAGTATTGCTTTGCATACTTTTTGTTTTAGATATTTGTGTGTATGTGAGTGTGTGTATAGTGGGTCACAATGTGAAATATATTTCTTACTGGAGGTCATAGTCAAAAAAGTTGAAAACAATGCAGGACCGGTTATTGCCATTATCAGAAGATCATCAGGCTCAGAATGCCAGGTTTTGCTCCTTTTCAGGACACCAGTTTTAAGAAGACGCCTATTCCTTCCCTCTGTGCTTCTGTCTTCCAAAGTCACTATCCAATCTGCCCCAGAAGCCAGGAGGGAGAGGACAGAGTCTGAGCCATACTCAGTGTTAGGAAGCATGTGGAAAGACAGGAAGGTGCCTGCCGAAGAGTTCAGGGGCTTACAACCTCTGATTTGCCAGAGAACAACCTTTGTACCTTCCCGGGCTGCTGGGTGGGTGTAGAAAGTCCTAAGACAGCCATGTCAGCCCCCACCCTCTCTCCTCAGCCCATCTCCTGCTGCTGACTTCAGGATGAAGGGATTCCATCCTGTCAGGATGAAGTCAGCCAAGTCAGGGGGTTCTGTGCTCTTCTGTTGAAGGTCTGCTTATGATCTAAGAACTGTAAAGAGTGGGGCAGGGTGATGGCAGCTGAGGAATTCTGACTCCCCAGTTTCATGGTTAATCCCTGGGCCAGTTCGCTACATGACCCCTGCAAGTCACATTATGAACATTGATTTATTTTCTGTAGTTACAACATATGGATGATGGCCCTTTGTCTCCTACATGGTATGAAAATACCTAAGATATATTTGAAGATAAAATTTGAAAGTCTTTGCATGCAGTCATACACTACATTATTAAAATATTATCAGTCCAAGGGAGGGTCATTGATGTTTTTCTGAGTGTGAATTAAAACAGTTAATGTGGTTTCCAAACTTCTTTTTTTATCAAACGTCAGAAGTCGCCTGAAAAATGATTTCTATTCTGAGTTCTGCTAAGACTATATCTTATTAAGCAGTATCACCTTTATAAGTTTTAGTGGACACTCCAGTGGGAAAAAAGAGAGAGAGAAAATAAGGAAAAAAGAAAAATACTAGTTTTACTATCAAGGATTAAACCTGAGAACAAAAACCACCAGCAAGGTGGGAGGAAGAATCTATGTGCAAAAAGCAGGAGAAAACAATACAAGAGAAAGACAAGATTCAAAACACTTTCTTCTTTTAAATTATCATTTTAAAACATCAAAAGAATTCTCCCCTATTTTTATCATGGGGCCCCTATTAGGCTAGCTTGGGAACCCAGTAGAGTGAAGTTTGAGAAGGTTTGGAGCACAGAAGAAAAACCCTTTGTTATTCTGATGTTGGAACACTATCATCAAAGTGGTAGGCTGATAGAAAATGTAAAGTTTTTCGAAGATGTCTTGTCCATTGAAGAGTTTATAAAATTCACCAGTAATGTCAGAGACAGCCAAATCTCAATGATCCTCTATTTCCTTTTATGCAATGGCTAGTACTGATAGCATTCACTGAGCTACTGACTCTCATGTAAAGATTTAAAATGCATCAAAGGACATTATCGAGAAAGTGAAAAGACAGCCTACTGAATGGGAGAGAGAAAATATTTGGAAATCATGTATCTGACAAGGGCTTAAGATCCAGAATATATAAGGAACCCCTATGACTCAACAACAAATGACAAACAAGCCAATTAAGAAATGGATAAAGGAGCTGAATAGATATTCCTCCAAAGAAAATAGACAAATGCTCCATAAGGACACAAGAAGGCGCTCAGCATCACCAGTCATTTGGGAAATGCAAATCAAAACCACAAAAAGCCCAGTTCACACCCATCAGGGTGGGGATAATTTTTTCTTTTCAACAGAATGTGGAAAGGCTGGGACTGTCATTGTTGGTGTGAAAGTAAAATGGTGTAGGCACTGTGGAAAACAGTTTGACGGTTCCTCAAAAAGCTAATATAGAGTAACCCCTTCATCCGGCGATTCCACTCCTAGGGATGCAGCTGAAAGAACTGAAAGCAGGGATAGGATACGTGCACGTTCACAGCAGCGTTTTTCACAATAACTGAGAGTGGAAACCATTTAAGTGTTCATTTACAGAAGAATCGATGCCCAAGCTGTGACATACACATGCAATGGTATATCATTCAACCGTAATAAGGAATGGAGTTCAGACACATGCTGCGATAGGAATGAACCCTGAAATAACCCAGACACGGAGAGGCAGAACTTGTACGATTCCACTTACATGAGGAACCTCGAGGAGTCACACTCAGAGAGGGAGGCAAATGATGGTGGCCTGGGCGGAACGGAGATTGGGTGTTGAAAGGTCACAGAGTTTCTGCTTAGGGTTGATGAAATGTTTTGGAGATAGATAGTGGTGATGGTTGTACTACATTGTGAGTATATTCAATGCCACTTGCTGAATCTTACACTTAAAAATCATGAAAATAGCTAATTTTATGATATATATATATTTACCTCAATTTTTGAAAGTTAATAATATTCCCAAAGGCACTGACTTGCACACTTTAAGTGGGTGAATTATTTGGTATGTAAATGATATCTCAGTAAAGCTGTTTTTAGAAAGAAGTGAAAGGTGAGACGGGGTAAAATAAAGGTTTGCTCTTGCTGAGATTTGTAACGTGTGACCCATATTACCTGGGTGGCAGCAGAGTCTGAGGCTGGGGCCGCGGCTGCCTGTTGGCCCCACTGCACAAAGCAGGCCTGGTGTGTGTCCCTGGGGACTTTTCTGTTTGTAGTGCTGCATTTACTTTTAAAGATACTGCTGAGTTTGGCAGAATTTTCTATACCCATTTGTATTTTGCTTGGTATTCACTTTCTTGCAAAAATGGATAATCAAGACAAAGAAAACAAAAGGTCCAATTACTACTCTTCATGTCACCCCAAAGCAAAACAAGATCAGTTTCCAGTGTTTTATAGAAAGTCCCATATTGTCTCCTTCTCCGTAAAAGAGAAGGGCTTAAGATGCCCAAAAGAAAAGCAAGTTTCTCCCAGGGCAAGAGGCGCTACCTGTGAGAGGCTGGGGTCCAGCTCAAGGCCATGCCCTGTGGGCTCCAGGATGATCCGAGTCATCCTACTGAGTGGAGTGTGGTTTGTGCACCACCTGCAGCAGAATTCCCTAGGGCTCTGGTAATTCTGGGGTGATGCCAGGAGTTTGCGTTTTTAAACAGTATCCCCACCCAACTTTAGACACAGCTGAGAACCACTAGCGTGAGGGCTCTTGCTTCCATCTGTGTGAAGGTGCAGGCTGGACTCTGAAGCGGAGATCAGTGGAGTGGCATGGGAGCTCTCCTGCAGAAGGAACCCACCTCGGGGCCTGGCTGCAAGGCCCTTCCTGCTCTCGTCTGCCCCATGAGTGCTCACTGGCTCTGCGTTCCTGATCCTACTTAATCAGAACAACTAGAAGGTGTTGAAGCCCCTGGGCTTTTGGGGGCTGGGGCCAGGCTGTGTCCTTGACCTGACCTTGGTCCCCAAACATCCCCAGCCTCAGCTTAGACCATCTCCTGGAGAAAGTCATTTCCAAACTCTGACCTGAGGTTGAGTAGAACCTTAAACCAAAGGGTTTTATCCCTCCCTGAGGTCCATTCCTGGGCTGGGACAGTGACTAAGGATGTGGGTTTATGCCTGCTCCTGGGAGGGCCCTCTGGACACGGTGGGCAGGGTACAGAGCCCCACAGCCTGCTGCCCCCTCCCAGGCATCCTGGCTGTTGGTAGTCATAGGTCCACCATGGCCCTCCAGACCCCTGAGCCTCCTTCTCTAGAGGGGAGCCCTTTCTGGTATTGCCATCCCCTTTCAGCCCTACCATACAATCTTACTGAAATGGTATTTCTCAGTCATTTTAAAAAGGAGGGTTCTTTCTAATGTGTGGTGAAAGAGGAATCAATGTTGCTTGAGTTGAGGGCTCTGTTACCATTTGGTAGGAAGCCTCTCCGCTTCTTCAGAAGCAGGGCTGCCTTTAGTGGAAATGGCTGATTCAAAGTGGAAGCATCACAAATGGAAGCATGAGATCTGCCAGAATCCTGCCCTGGTAAATTTCAGTAAGCTTCCCCAGGTACTCCTCTCTGCAGTGTGAATTAACGGATCTTCAGTGCTTCCTAACTGTTGAGTTTCATTTCTATGAATGTCCTTTACAAAAAATACATTTATTCTACAAATGTATCTATGCCTTTTATGTACCAGCTGCTTGGCTAAGTACTCAGTGTTCTGAGCAAGACAGACCCCGGCCAGTGGGTACAGACAAGGGAAGTGCATCTCCATGTGGGATGGGTACCAGAACATACTAGAATGTGGGCAGGGGTGGGGTAAGTTCTGTCAGAATCCTGGGGTGGAGATGGGGCAGGGGGCTGTTTAGTGCTGTCTTGAGGAAAGCTCAGGAAGGAATTTCTGGAGAGAGTGACATCTAAACTGTACTCTAAATGTTGATTCAGATTTTAACCACAGTGACCTTAGACCTAACGCGTTCCCCAAATAGAGGCTTACCAAACTCAGGGTTCTTGTACTTTTCTTTTCCACCTGACTTATAAGGCTGTTCTCAATAAATGGTTAATTAACTAAAGGGGAAAGCCATTCAAAGGAACTTTGTATACACAAATTACCTGGTTTAATGAAAAAATATTTCAACTGTCAAAAGGTTTGAACTCCTGGGATACCATTTGTTTCTCCAGAAGGGCGGAACTATTTCCCTTCTTGGCACTGCCATTTTTCTCATCTTTAAAGTGCTTAATAATAGTTGTCTTTATAGTAATGACTTTGCTGTAGTGTTTTGTTTTGCCTTTTTTTTTTTTGGAAAAGAATTAGACCTTTTAGGACATTAGATTATTCCCTTTGGGTGACAGTCTATCTCTGCGGAACATTTGATGCTCTCAAGAGAAGGAATTCATTAAGTAGGGTGTGTTAAAGTCACGCACAAAAAGTTGCTTCCATAACTGCTCATTATTTGTGAAGGACACATAAACAGCAGTTTTAGAGTTGTGTCCGTCATTATTAAAAAACCATGAAATTATGTAGGGGTTCACTGCAGCCAGGGCTGGGACGCACCTCTCGGAGCGGTGCCTAGACGACCTAAGCTGCAGCTTAGGATGGGACATAGTGCCCTCCACACTCATGTAGAAACCGCACAGAAAATAGGTGTCTTTCAGCTGAAGGGCCATGGGCTGACCGAGTTTCTTGCAGAGCTGCAGAAGCTGACAAGAAATCTCAGGACCATCAACTTGTCCAACACCAAGATCCACGTATGGTTATAGGGAAATTCACTCTGCTGAAGAGCCTCTCCTTGAACAACAAACCAACTGTTCTTCCTGATGAGTTATGCCGTCTGAAAGAACTAGAGACACTAGGGCTCTACAACAATCACTTGAGAGATCTGCCATCTACCTTTGGCAGCTGTCTGCCCTCAAGACCCTGAGCCCCTCTGGGAACCAGCTTCGAGCACTACCACCCTAACTTTGTAACTCACGGCACCTGCCTGTGGTGGATCTCTCCAAGGGCCAGATTTGGAGCATACCTGACACAGTGGGGGAGCTGCAAGTCACTGAACTCAACCTCAACCAGAGCCAGAAATCTCAGATCTCAGTAAAGATATCTTGCTGTCCTCGCCTTAAAGTTCTTCGCCTGGAAGAGAACTGACTTGAGCTCAGTGTGCTTCCACAGAGCATCCTCAGTGATTCCCAGGTCTGTCTGCTTGCTGTGGAAGGCAACCTTTTTGAAATAAAGTGACTTCAAGGACTGGAAGGACACAGTAAGTACATGGAGAGGTTCACGGCCACCAGGAGGAGGTCTGCACGATGTTCCCTGGGAGCATGAGGTCCTGAGAGAACACTGGCTTGGAGCCCATTGCAGTCCGGCTGAACTAATGGCTCCTGTTGTCAAAGGTATCTGCAGTAAGGAGATGACACTCCAGGAGATTATGTTCCACTCAATGACTTTTTCCTTTCTAGGGCTCATCTCAAGCTAAAAGGAATCAAGAGAGAGCAAGTCTTCCGTTTTGAGTCATGCCTACGGCAAAGGACAATGTTAATCTTCAAAGCCATCATTAGTTTGGCTTTAAGAAACCAGGAGCTAGTTGCTATTTTTAAAGTGAAGGGATGCTGCCTAGTGACAGAATCACTCCACGTCACAGCTTGAGATGTCATGTTTAGTTTCAGTGTATGAGCTTTCATATAGTCAGTTGCCATTTCACCTGAGTTGACATTTCATATTACTATGAAATTCAAATAATTCATGAGTCTGCTATAGTTAATCTAAGGATTTATTTTATACCAGTGCATCAGTTCAGTTGCAGTGTTTATACTTGGAACTTAGGGTGTACGTAAATATGTGACTGTCTTGATGAAAAGTGTACTTTGTCTGAAAAGCATCACCACAACATTAAGAGATCTTCCCCAAGGCTGCAGTAGCGAAGCCTTTACTATTGCACGTGCCCTATTGGTAGAGGCTCTGATGAGCTAAAACCTGTATATGCAAAACCTGTAAGATACAAGGGATTTTAATAATCAAGATTTTCCTGAAGCTTTGTTAGAAATAATGGTTTATTTGTCATAATCCTTTTCCCTTTTTGTATTTATAACTCTACTAATCAAGTTAAATATAAAAAAATTACTGCTACAGTATTTTAAACAGTATGTTTATCAAGTTTACTCTGAATGAGAGAATGTACAAAATAATTTTTAATGAAGAAAAAAACCCCATGAAATTAAAAGGCCAAAGACTCTGAGGCCCTCTGAGACTGCGCCTCCAAGATTCATATTTTGATTCCTAGGATTAAACAGAATTGCTAAAAACACAGAAAAAGAAGAAAAACCACCATCATACCGGAGATTAATGTAAAGGCATTCTATTAAACAGTAACTAAGTATTTCTCTGACCTCTCTATAGTTTAGAAGTAAGGGAACTTAGTGCTCATTCATTAATATTGATGACCGATGTCACAGTTTTTCTTCTGTCAGCAAGATTTTAGGAAAAGTAAATGGCATAGTTATCCTAGTCTGCAGCATAGCCGCCTAGCAGAAAAGCCCAAAACCTAGGCCCCATTTCAACAAATGACCTCAAAATACTGAAAACCATGAACATGGTGAATCGATATTCAGAGTAACACCCTGGAGACTCAATATGGACTCAGCTGCACGCTGGGTCAAATCACGCCTCCAGAAGACATGCAGGGCAATGCAGGTGGGTGTCTTCTCACATGACCCAGTGTTTCAGTAATGATCAATCTATAATATTTATGAGGCAAAAATCCATTTGGTAATCAAGAACTTCAGTCAACATGTTCTTGTTAATGAATTTGTGTAGTGTCTTCAGTTGTGTCTATCTTCCTAAATTAGCTCTTGAATAGAAACAGAGGGCCTGGACCTTGGAAGAGTCCTTTGGGAAGTAGCCACAGTCCCCCAACACGGCTTCCTCGGCTGCTCAGAGGCGAGGGGTGCCGAGGGAGCAGGACTCACTGAGTGTGCTCCGTTCGCCTGGTGTCACGCCAAGCACTCCAAACCCACCGCCACTTAATCCCCAGCAGTCCCAGAGGAGATGAGGTCAGCACCACCTTTCCCAGGGGAGGACGCGGGGTGGCGCTCAGAGGTGGACATCTGGGGCTTAAGGCGGGTCTGGGGGTCCAGCCTGAAGCGGCGGCCTCACCACCCGGCCCGTTGCTTCTCTGGGAAGGCTGTTTGTAGACTGAGTGGAAATGGGTCTGAACTCCTCCATAGGCTTCTGCTGTCCACACATCCTCTTGTGGGACAGCTCTGCAGGCGTCCTATTCTCTGTGACCTCTCTTCCCCAGCTAAACGTCCCAGGCCTTCCAAGATACCTCAAATCTGTCCTTTTGTCATCCTGGGTGCCCAGAATGGACTGCAGCTGAGCCTCAGCAGCTGGGATGCAGGCAGGGGCACTGGGAACCTGTGACAGGCCCTTGGCATTCAGTGAGGGGGCCGTGTGGGCCGTCTCCAGTGTGACTCAAATGGATCTTCTAAGAATAAACCCAGGAGTTTCTTTCCCTTGGAAATGCTGTGCTCTAGGTCTGTGCAGCTTATTTTATGAATTTCAGTGTCGGAACTTACACCTGCCCTTAATAAATTTCATCCTGATGGATTCACCGTAGTATTTCCAAAACCCAGATCTGTAATTTAATATATTGTCTGTGTTTCTAGCTTTTGGCACAGGTAGCATTGTATAGTGGAAGGAACTTAGCTTAAGGTCATGCTAACCTGGGTTCAAATTCTAGTTCTGCCACTTATGAGCAGTGCATCCTTGGGCAGCCATGGTGCCTAACCTTGAGGGGCCTGCCAGTAATATCTGGAACACTGTTTAGAAATAACTCAGTTGTTTAACAGCGAAGCAAGTAAATCCATACTCCACTGGGCTGGCCCCGAGTCTCAGGGAAGCAGCCCTAGAGTGGAACTGCAATTCAGGAAGCAGACACCTGAGCACGTGAGAAGATGTGGGCCAGCCTGGACCACAGAAGAGGGAAGCCAGAAACTGTGTTCTGGGGGAACATGCTGCACCCAAGACAACGGAACTTTCTGAAACAGGCATCCCCATGGCCTGAATGAAATAGCTCTCACCCAAGATGGACTATAGCTTGATTACATACCTCAGGAAGCTGTTCCAACACAGAAATAAGCTGGGCTTGCAGGAGTACTGATGGAGGGTCAGGAACATTCTGGTCACCAGGAAAGAACACCCACCAGGGAACAGCCAGGTCGGGTGTGGACACCTCAGTCCTGTGTAAGCTTGAATGGCAGGTGTGGCCCCTGAGGCATACAGGCGGGGCTCTCCATATTCACCACCAGAGAGGTGCCCCCAGGACCTCCCACTGGGTTGTGCCTGGCCTTCTCATGTTGACAGCCTGACCTCATCTTCACCTTTCTGGCCTTCCTTTAGTTGCCCTTTGCCTCTGTGTGAGCAGAAACGTCTTGGGAAGCCGGAAACCCAGTGCCCTTGGTGTAGCACCGTCATGGTGATAGATGAAGATGCGGTACCTAAAGCAACTACCCAGGAGCATCCTAGACTCATCCTTCCTAACCTCATGCCCCACCTTCTGACCCCACCTCCATTTCATTCAAATTGAACAGGAGTTCAGCTAAGGATACAGCCCCAGGACACCCCCAACCCGTGTCTGGCAACATCAAACCTCCAACGACTATCCTGTGAGTGTAGCATTTTTAAGAGTTAGTAATCTGCCTGTGCTGTTCCCTGGCCTGAAGGGTTCTCAAGGGCATCATGCTGAAGCCCTGAGATTGCATATTTACACATTTCTCTGATTTTTCTATCAAAGCTTTAAAAAATAAAAGCTGGTTTCGATTCACAGGCCTTTTTCAAAAACTTGGATATATGATTGCTATGTGCATTTATAAAGCATCTCATTAAAATCCCCCATTATAGAATCTTTTCAGGATAAATAAATTTCAATACACAGAGTTGGGCTTGGAAAATCCATTTTCTCCCTCTTTTTGAAAATTACATCCACATTTTCCAAAATCTGGCCTTTCCAGCCCTTTCCTATATGCTATGATTGTCTCTAAAAATTCATATTGGTTATCTTGGCTAGTGTGACTACCAGACTGTAAATTGTCCAAGGTGGGAGACTTTCACTGTTCTAGGGTGGTTCTAAATTCTCTTACAACCTCTGTAAAACCCCCTTTAAAATGAAAAACAATAAAATCCTAACATTCCATATACCCATCAGTTTAAGCCACAACTGACCATCTTGGCATATTTTGCTTCCTTTCTTTTTTTTTTTAAAGAAAATTCATTCCATTGTTTAATAAATATGTTTTATATAAAAACCTTTATGATACAAAGCACAAAAGATGCAGTAAGTAGATAAAAGTTTTTAATCACCCCAATTCCACACTCAGAAATGACGGTTAATACGAGGTGAACATCATATCAGACATCTCCGTATGCATAGGGAGATAGACTAAATGCCATTATTAATAATAAGTATTAAATTTACTTTTACTTGAATTTAATAAAAGAAAATTAAACTGAAGGAATTTTTGAAATTCAAATGTGTCTTCGCTGCAATTTAAAGTTCACCTACAATTTAAACAAAGAAATTGTAAGAAACATTAAAAGGGTAGAGTCAATACTGCTGGGTTTTCAAAGTATATATTTCAGTTTCCAACAGTGTTTGTTGACTCTGGGCTCTGAAGGGACACAAGAAGTCCTTTCCTCTCCCCTCCCTGCCCCCAGTGCACACCTCTGTTTTTGTTAGGCATGTTCTTATTCCACTTTGTGGACGTGTGCGACTGTTTTAACCCCTGGTAACCAGCCTTGTTTCGCACCGGCCCTCCAGTGGTCCTTTGAGCAGAACTCTTCCACCCTTGGTCCTTCCGTGTTTGGGGATGGCTGCCCGCTGCCTCGCCGCTTACCTGGCCCTGGGCCCATGCACTGGCTTGGGGGCATCTCCTTTTTGAATACCCATGTGCTATTATTCCAGCTTCTTGGTCACCGGCTGGTGCTGTAAGTTGGAGACTATACTGATTTGTTTTGTTTTGTTTGGCGCTGTAGGTGTTTTGATTTTCTGCCTGATATCTTAAGAAGCTGTATTTACCTTGAAATTCAATAGCTTAACTACACTCAAGTGTTGTATATCAAAATTTCCTGAAATACGGTGTGCTCTTTTGATACAAACTTCTGTTCTTTTTCTTTTCCAGGAAAATGCTGTTGACTTATCTTGTCGAACACATCTTCCGTTCATTTGTGAGTTTTCTACCTCAATTCGTGTGTGGGTTCTTTGTCACATAAATATTAATTTAATTTTCTTGTCTTTTTCATTGGCATTCTCTCGGATCGTACCGACCGTTCCAGCTTTGTTGTTACTTCAGTTTCCATCCGTGTCTAGCTCTGTCTTCTGCTTTTCTAATCTATTTGTTAATTAACAGTGAGGTTTTGATCCTCGGTGTTTTCTTATGCTGCATCCCCCTTGTAATTTCTTTCTGTACTGTTTTTTCACTTTGACTGTTTTGTTGACTTCATATTTTTACTAAGTGATCTCTGCGGAGTAAAACAATTGTGAGGAATTTACTTGAAGTTATGCTCCTTGAAGTTATGTTTTCAGGCAGGTCTCTCTCTCTCCCTTACTTTCTGCTTGGTTACCTCTCCCACTTTCTTTCTCCTTTGCTGAAACCTGTTTGCATACTTGCAGAGCTGACCTGTCCATCCTTACTATCTTATTCATGCCTGAAAACCTGACTTCTTAACTCCCTTCCAGGTGCTTTTTCCTTCTGAACTAGAGATCGGACGTTCTTTCTAGTTGAGCAAACGCACGCAGGCAGAGTGTTCAGCTGGTGTCCTACTAAGTTTTGTAAAAACCTCTGAGCGCTCATTTCTATTGAGATTTTGTGAAATCTCTTTACTGTCTTCAGTTTCCATTTTTCTTACAAAAGTTCTTTGTACAGCTTTCAGTCTAAAAATGTTTCTCCTGAACATAGAAAATGGAATCAATTTAGAAGATAATGAGCTGTACTTTATACTTGTGTTCTGTCAGCCATAAGCAACAAAAAGCCATAAGCAAAGACTTATCTCTTTATTGTGCTCTGTATTGTATTTCAGCTTATGTTTGCAGCCATAATTTCAGCTCCACCTATTTGGTGCTATTCTCACCAGTTCATGTCCCGTTTGCATGTAAGACCCTTTAAAATAAATCCCTCTCATCAGAGCATCATGTATAGTTTCACTTTCTTCTTTAAATGTTCTCTCCTCTTCATCCCTGAAAGGAAAGGAGCGACACACAGCAGCAATTCACCGGAGAAATCCGCTTTATTAGGGAAAGGTGCTGGGTTATATAGGAAGAGGCATGGGGTGATTGTGGTGTTACTTCTACGTGGCTGGTGGCTATTGGCGAGGTGCTGGGATTGGGAGGGGGGCGAGAGGTGATTGGGCTTCAGGTGGCGCCGACGGGAACCGAGGACCCTGAAGAGAAGCCGGAAGTTCGCCATCTTACTGGTGGGGGCCCTTCAATCCCCAATCATATGAATTGCAATTGCAGCAAGGGCCGTGTTTGATTTTTGCACCATTTTGGAAATCTCATCTTTTGGTATCTCGTGATGAAATCAAATTAGTCCACGGCAAATGGCAAGCTACCTAGCCTTCCCTGCTGTGGTAAAATCCACAGTGGAAATTCTAAAATTACATGAACATTTTCTCCAAGGTTACAATCATTTTTTTTAAGAAAGGCAGCTCTTATTCAACTATTCAAATTGAATTCAAAGCCACCATGTCTCAGTGATAGTCTTAAGATTATATTTCTCTATCATTCAATAGATGAATACTTACTAGGTGCCAGGCAACATGGTATGTAGAATATAAAAATGAGCAAGACACAGTTCTTGTTTTCCAGAATCTTGTGGTCTAAAAGATATATTGTAGTAATAATAACAGCTAAAATATTATATGCCGGGTATTCTTTTAGTGCTTTATACCCTGTAAAACATTTAATTCTCAACAATGGTTTGAGGTAGGTACCATTGTTCTCCCCATTGGAGAGTTGTGGGATGGGCACAGCAGTTAATTTATTTAATAAAGTTCATGCATCTATTAAGCGACACACTTGCATGTGAAGCACAGGCTAGTTCAGTGGCCATGTTCTTACACTACAGCATACTACCCATCTACACGCTTGCATTATAATTTCAGGTGCGCTTGCTACTACCCCTGCTCTGTGCATTTGCATGTACTCCCCTGCATCCTTGAATTTCAGTTCTAACAATAGCAGTTTTTATTTGATTTATGTGACTTTGGGTACTCTGCTGTTTTTTCAGTATCATCTCTGTGCCTTGATCTATTTGTGGATTTGTATTTCTGGTTTATTTTCTTTCTCTTTCTGTGATTGGACTTCATAGCTTCTTATACTTTATTAATGTAATTTCTAATTGTTTTTTCTCTTTCTCTCATTGGTTTTTCCTCATATTATTCTTTTCTGTGTGTGTCTGTTCACTTGCCCCCAACACAGATATATTTTAGTCAAGTTTTCTCTCAGAATCATATATTGACCCAAAGGAAAGGAAATGGTGTCTCACAGAGCTTGAGTTGGCAGGAAAAAGCAGATAATTTGCAGAATAAGAACTACAAACAGCTAATACAAAATAAGAAGCAATTGAAACTGTGTTTTGACGTATCTTCAGACTCACTGATTCTTTCTTCGGCCAAGTCCAGTCTACTGAAAAGCCCACTAAAGGCTTTCTTCATTTCTACTACAAGGTTTTTCTTATTTCTGGCATTTCCTTTAGAGTCTTTCCTTAGAGTTTCTGGCTCTCTGCTTACACTGCCCGTCTGTTCTTGCATGTTGTCCACTTTTCCTGTCAGAGCCCGTGGCATGTAAATCGCAGTTATTTTAAATTTCTGGTCTGATAATTCCAGCATCTCTGCCATAGCTGAGTCTGCTTCTGATGCTTGTTCTGTCTCTTCAAGCTACGTTTTTGGGTTTTAGTATGCCTTGTAGTTTTCGTTAGAAACTAGAAATGATGTTTCAGGTAATAGGATGTGAGGTAGATAGGTCTTCTGTGTGAGGTTTATGTTAATCTGCCAGTCGTTAAGCCGTGGTTACTGTTTGCGGTGGGTGTCCGGGGCTTACATGTCCCCCGGTGCCCTTGCTTTTGTCTCCCCTGTCTCTGGATATCCATAGGGGCTCCTGCTTGAACACAGTCTGCTTTGCTGTTCTTTCCACTGTGATTTGCTCTACAGTGTGTGGCATGGAGGAAGGGAAGAACCTATGCCCAGGGGAAAAAGGCATTTGAAGCACTAAATGGATTTTTTAAACTGTTCATGAGCACAACTGCCTGAAATCAAAGAACATTTTATTTGTAAGATCCAGGAGAGAGCTGTGGAGAACAGAAGGGAGAGGGTGGCTGGTTGTTTTAAATGAGCTTTAGGCCTAATCACTCCCTCCTTGGGGAAAAACAATTGAGAAAAGATCAAGAAAGTCTTGGGAATCATTTGAGTGACAAGACTTCTCTGGAATAGCACCACCTTGAGGTGGCCACTCCCCATCTGGGGAGGTCAGGAAGGTACAACCAGGCTGGGACAACATCCACTAGGTCCTCACAGCCTGCACTGGTTTCGGGGAGATAACACACCCCATGCCTAGCGGGGTATGTGTCTTGGGCCATGAGAAATGAGCACTGGGTAGTGGCTGCAGGACCGAGCTGACGCAGGGCTGATCTGAGGAGCGGGGACCAGAAGGCCGGGCCAGGCCAGTTGCGTCAGAATAGCTGAGGCAGGGGTGGTGACAGCAGGGACAAGTGGAAGGGGCATCGCAGCAAGGCCAGAGGTGGCTGGGGCTGCGGTGGTGACAGTCTCCCCCCAGGCTCTGTGAGTAGTGGGGATTGGAACTGTTCACCAAAAATGTTTTTCTCTCCTTCCAAAGGGCTGGATTTCCCAGGCTTCCTCCCAGTCAGGGGTGGCTGGTGGTGACTAGAATGTGAGCACAAGTGTTTGCATGTCCAGGTCAGGGCTTTTTAGAAACAGGTGTGCCCTCCACAGACACGTCCTACCCACACAGTTGAGGCAGATGGCAATGAGGTCCTAGAGAAAGGCAGAGCCCTGAGACAGAGGGCACCCTGAGTTATCTTGTGGAAGCACCGCCTGCTGACCTGGGATGTGCACTTGGGATTTCATGTGAGCAAGACACAGACTTCTGCCCTACATACATAGGGGTGTATTTACTACAGCTACCTGCGCTGGCCTAAATTTGCACCCAGATGCTACCCCAGGGAGAAGGAAAAGGGGAAGGCAAAATAATTGAGGGGATTTGAACTTTTTTTTGAAGGAGAATTTCACCCAGTTTGGTAGCAAATTCTTTCTCCTTTGCCTTTTCCAGGTTGGCAATTCAATCCCTAGATTTTGGACCCAGAACATTGCTTCCCCAGTGACAGCAGAGCTCACCTGTCATTGGTTTGTCCTGATGGCTTTTGCCAGCGTGGCCAAGCTCCTGGGTCTTGCATGCTAAGCTATGTGAGGGTGACGGTGGTGCGTGTCTCCCTGTCGACTAGATGCCCCAGCCCGACCTTCCCCTCGGTGATGGGATAGGGAGCTCACATCTTAGGACAGGTGGGAAGACAGCCAGCCCAATGGAATCCACACCATGGGCAATCACCAGAGGGGCCTTTCTACTCTTCACCAAGGTGGTGACAGTATTAACCCAAAGGACAGGGATTGAGTATTAACTCAAAGGGCAGGTGACATCTTAGTGGGGACATCCCTTTTGCCAGCAGCTTTCTTCTTAGCTGTGCCAACAACCTCTACGTTCTCTTGCTTTGTCTATGGTCTGCACTTTTGGGCCAAACAGCTTAGCAGTTGGGTAGCTGTGTAGCAGTCCAAGACCTGAGTGAAGCGGCTAATGGCAGGAGGCACATTCAGCCGCGAGTGTAGGACGACCCTTTGCCGCTGCAGCTGGATGTGGTGGGGCCACTGACAAAATGAGTGAGGTCCCTTCTGGGCTGGCCATTCTGTCCAATGCCAAAACTCTCACACCTTTTCTTAAACTGAGGATTTACCACCACCTTGGCTTCCTGCTTTTTCACAACAGCAGGGGCCAAGCCACAGGATTCCATCTTTCTAATGGAATGAAATTGAGTGAAATTGAGTGAATTCTTGGATAGGAACTCAACAATAATAAAACAATCCAAATTTAAAAAGTGCAGAAGACATGAACAGACAATTGTTCAAAGAGAATATACAACTGGTGAATAATCACATAAAAAGATGCTTAACATCAGTAATCATTAGGGAAATGCTAATCAAAACCATAATGAGATACCATCTCACACAAATTAGGATGGCTATCATCAAAAAATCAGAAAATAACAAGTGTTGGTGAGGTTGTGGAAAAATTGGAACCCTGTGCATGCTGCTGGGAATATAAAGTGGTAAAGCCACTGTGGAAAATGATATGACAATTCCTCAAAAAAATTAAGCATAAAGTTACCATATGATCTGCTTCTGGATATATATTCCACTCCTGGATATATATTTTTAAAAAGTAAAAAGAGAGAGTAGAACAGATATTTGTACACCCATGTTCATTGCAGCATTATTCACAAGAGCTAAAATGTGGAAGCAACTTAAGAGTCCATCAACAGATGAATGGATAAACAAAATGTGGCACCTACACACAGTGAAATATTACTCAGCCTTAAAGAAGGACATTATGGCACATGCTGCAACAAGGATAAAACTTGAAGACACTATGCTCAGTGAAACAAGCCAGTCACAAAGGGACAGATATTGTATGATTTCTCTTATATGGGGACCCTACTGTCATCCACTTCAGTGGAGCAGAAGTAGAAGGGCGGATGCAGGGTCTGAGGGGAGTGAGCTAGGAATTAGTGTTTGACAGGGAGACCTTCTGTTTGGGAAGATGAAGAGAGCTCTGGAGACAGACAATGATTAGGCCACACACAGTGTGGATGTCCTTGATGGCACAGAACTATACACTTAAACATTGTGGAAATGGTAAATTTTATGTTATGTATATTTTTCCAAAATTAAAAAAAAGTTCCTAAGACAGACAATGTTTAATCAGAAGAGGCGAAGTTTCCTTAAGATAGAAAGATGAACTATTTTCCTGCAGTGGCATGGAAATGATGGTACTTGGGTAAACTGAGTTTAGTTTCTGGACATGCATTGCAATCAGCATTTTATTTTCATAAATAAAGGATATAATAGAGTAGAAAATATTGAAGTGCACAGTATTAAGGATGAGCATTGTTTAATGGAACTTTTATTTCTGTTATATGTATGTATGTGGTTGCAATAGAGCATGTTTCTTACTATGGACTGTTGGACTGTGGGAGTTTGAAAACCACTGCTGTAGAGCCACTGTCACCAGTGATAAACCTGTTATATGAATGTAATATAAACTACTTAGAAAGAATAATGAACATCCATAAAGATTAGAAAAAAATAGTAATGCTGTAAAACTGTAGTAGTGGTTGTCAATGGATTGTGAGCATATAGATGAGTTTTTAAATTTCTTCTTTATTTTCTAAGACATCCACAACAAACATGTCTTGATTTCATAGCAACAATAAGTAACAGAAATGAATCAGAGTTGACCAAAAGTGTCCCTTCTGTTAGCAGCCAATTTGGAAAATCTGGGAGACTATTTCTGGCCCCGTGCATACAGGATGCTAATGTGCCCTCATGTTGTGATGGCGACACACTAGTCACTGTGGACATAGACACCCAAGATGCAGTGCCTTCTCTGAGGACTGACAGATCCATAGTCAGAAACTCCAGCACAGCCCTGGGAGCTCAGGGTAGCCAGGCGTGGATCAAGATTCCCATGGAAAGCTGGGCATTTACTCTCTTCAGTGCAGGGAAGCCCTCGAGACGGAGCTTCCCTTCTGGGCTAGTGGGTGTGTATCCTGCTGCTGGTGGTGCTGGTTCACGGACCACACTTGAGTAGCCAGGTTCCGGGATCCACTGCTTGACTTCCATGTCCGGCCTTCTCTGGTGTCTAGGTCCCCTGAGGCCTGTCATTTGCCCTGCATGTGGCTCTCCCCTCTGCTGCCTTGTTCCACCGATGACTCAGCAGGACAGTCATTCTGACTTTGATTTCATTTCTCTCCCAAGATGCTGCTTGCTAGTCACTTCCTTCTGCTCCACACTGCAGCCTAGGAGCAAGCAACAGCCTCCTCCTCCTGCCCAAGGTCCACCCCTCCTACCGCCTACACACTACCCAGGAGGGGCAATACCAGAGAAGGTGCTCACATGGGGGTGTCCCCAGACGGCCACGGATCATGCAAAATGGGATCATGCCTGGGCAAGCTGGTTAGGCCGGAGTCCACTTCCTGGAGGGGGTGTTATTCCAGCCTAGAAGAACAGAGACACACAAGTAGGCACCGAGGGGTAAAAAGGCAGGTGCTGCGGGGCAGCTAACACCACCGTGGTGCAGGGGGGTATTACAGAAGAGTGGGGGAGAGTAGGAATGGAGACTGTGGGGAGAAGGACTGAATTCACAGGGGCCTCAGCAGCCGTCAGAGGAGCTTGGACTTCCTCCTGTAGGTGATGGAGCAGGGGGAGGTCACGGTGTTCAAGAGGTGTGTGTGAGAGGACAATGTCTATTTCAGAAAGTCGTAAGCCATTCCGGTGGTCAGTGGAGGATGGGATGGAGAGGACTCCACCTGGAGGCAGGGAGGTTTAGTGGGAGGCTAGGCTGGTGGGGGGGGTGTGGATAGCGGGGTCCGCGAAGAACGTGGGAGGTGCCGAAAGCCTCGGGACACAGTGCGGGGCTTGGGCCGGCCTTCACTGTTCTGACGCGGTCTCCCCGGGCGGGGGAGGTCGCCCATGGAGGCACAGGAGGCTCCGGGGCGCCCCTTGACAGGCGCCATCTTGTGGTGGGGCCGTGATCCAGTGGAGTGGGCTGCAACCAGCGTTTCATTAAATGAAATAAAATAGGCTAGGAAATCTCAAAGTACCTGACATGTAGGATATTATTTTTTGTTTCACACACACACATTTAACAAGTTTGTAAGTGACTGCTTTAGACTTCTGTCTGCTGATAACGTCAAGAGTGGAGGCCCCACCGTACGTTGGATCTGTTGGCAGCCGTGCCTCTGGCCCAGTGCAGGAGGTGGTGAACACGGGGACTGGACTGTCAGCACGAGAAGAGCGCTTCAGGGGCGAAAGTGCGCTCAGGCCACAGACGCCAAGGGTGGGGGAGGCTACGCGGTCCCTGCTGCCCCTTGCCACATCTAACAGTCCTGCCAGCACCACAGAGCAAGCCGGGCTCAGGAAGAGACCGCCTACCCTCCCGGTGTGTGTTCTCTGTTTCTTCTTCTGGTCTTTCCTGGGCTCTGTGCTGCAAGAACCGTATGTAGGATATGATGTGCATAATTTGTTAAGAGGCTGTGCTTGACAATTCTAAGGATTTTGATACAGGGCCATTCTGCTGAAATTTATGTCTGTGATTAGGTGGCACGTGTTTGTGCGTGAGTGAAGACTGTGCCCTTCAGAGGGAACAACCAAAGATACACGTGGAGACAGTTACTAACGTGGGAGAGAATCGGAGAGACCCAGAGCAAACAGATACGTAGTCTGTAAGCCCAGCAGAGGAGCTCTCACTGAAAACAGCGGCACCTGGAAAGCCTGCCAAGAGCCACTCAGGTATTTCCACACTCCCGAGAGCTGCCTAGGGAGGTAGCCCCCACTGTCAGGGCCTCAGGCATCATGGTTACCGCGGGCTGTGGTCGTGCTGTCCTCCGGAGCTGCCGCAAAGAAATATGCCCCATTCAAGGGGGCAGGAAGCTCCCTTCCCCAGCCCCCGCTTTCTAGCTGGGTGACCTTGAGCAAGTTTCTTCACTTCTCTGAGCCTTGGGTTTCTCATCTTTAATTGGGGATGATTATAACAGCCCTACCCACCTCTCAGGGTGGCTGTGAGTGTTGCAAATGGCAAATCACAGCAGCAGTGAGAGCTTTTATTATTACTAATGCTAATAACAACCTTGAGGCGGGCAGTGCACAACGTCATTTTATAAAGGAGGAGAGAGCTCAGCAATATTAAAGTGATTCATTTAGTGTCACAGGCTGTTGGAGGAGGAAAGTAACTAGAACCCAGGTCTTCTGACATTTAGGTCAATGCTATTTTCCCTATAACATAATCAGAACTTCAACTGACATATTATTCATGGTGATAATTTAAATGTAACCAAGAGCTATGATGATTGGGTCTTCTTTCTCTCCTAAACCTTGATATAAAACTTGGGACAATGTACTCCATTCCCTTCCATAATAGTTTTTCCCATCAAACTGTATATAGTCCCATCAAACTGTATAAAGACCCTCAGGATATAGCAGGATATGGTACACCAACTATGTGAATGACATTAATCTACACACTTGGAAAACAGATTGGAAGAAGATTCCTTTCTCCTCTGGCAGGATTATACTCGTGCAGGATTATAGGAAATTTTATCATTTTCTGTACATATCTTTAAAAAAAATTTTCTATCCTGTATATATATTGCTTATATAACCGTGAAAAATCAAAGTATTAGTCTTTCTCAACAGATTCTTATAGCACAATGCCCAAGAAAAGAATAGAAGAAGAAAAAGCAGAAAACACACAAAAAAGAGTACTAGTAGTGGGTAGAATTCACTAATTATCTCATTATTATTAACTTTGTAAACTTCTTTTTGAGAGGTATTTGTAAAGTCCCTGGAAATAAAAGTGATGTGATAATACCTATCTATCATGATATCATTGATATTTATCAACCTTCTCCCTATTCATCCATCCATCTAGCTGAATTTGACCCAGCCCATGCGGAGTTACAAAAAGGCTTTTTATGAAACTCCTCTCTAGCTGAACTAAGGGGGATCGGTCATTTATCTGGGCATAATGCCTGGCATGTAGTAGGTTCTCAGTAGCTATTTATTGAATAAATTATTCATTTACTACAGCTGGGGCTCACTAGCCTTAAAGACGTAAACAGATATGGATGTGGAGCCAGCAATCCCGCTCTGCCCCTTACAAGCCAGGACATCCTGGTTTCATCCTGCTTTCATCATTTAATCTTTGTAGGCATCCAGTTCTTCTATAGAAGGAAAGGGTTGGCTAGATCAGGGATAGCAAACAGGCTTCCGTTCAATGCCAGGTGTGGGCAGGCGGCGGTGCTAGTGGAGACGCTGGCTGATTCCTGGCTGTGTTCTGGCTCTGGGAAAGAGTGCCTGGACGCAATGGTGATGTCCTTCTGGGGACTGGACCCGGGGGTGCAGCTGTACGTGACAGACATTTGACATCAACGGACTGTTATCTCTAAGACCTTTCAGTTTCATGCATATATAACAAACAAGGGTACTTGGATTTGGGTTTTGAATTTTAGAATTAACTCATGTAGCTCTGTGCATTTTCTGTTTTCTGTTGGAAAACATCTTTTCCTGTGGTTCTGGGATGCAGGAAATAAAGAATTAGAAGCCCACCTATTAGGCACAGCCAGGTTTATGGGTTAAGAAAGCTCTCTGTAAGGTCGCTCAACAGCTTTACAGGAAGTAAAGGGAGTGTGTTACAAACTACATTATTATTTCTCCTACTTTATAAAGACAGGATTTGAGTCATGAAAGGTAGAATTATTTACCCTCGGTCATTTGTAGGTCTAGGCATACACTTAGGTCACTTAACTCGCTCATGCTTTCCTTCCTAATGAAACAAGTTCTGGCTAATTCGGTGCACATACAAACCCGCTTGGCCATTCATGGCATCCCTCTCATCACTCTGCCTGGGGACAGACGGTTCATCCTGGCCATGCTGGTGGACTTCCTGTTGCTCCCGTGAAAAACCTGTTACTCCCTGTCGCCACCCTGTGATTGTCACCCCACCAAAACTCTTCTCCACTTGGGAGATTCACTGGGTCAGAGCCAACAACCTCCTGACTCTCACCACCCCATGCTCCTCTAGGCTGCATCCTGGGAGGAACGGCTGTTAAGCATGCTAATGGATACTTACCAGCCACTGTAAATGTCAAAAGGGTGCTAGGTCCCTGGAGCAATTTGTCACTTGGAATAGAACCATACTTGAGAATGTCCAAATGCTTGAAGGTGACATTCCTGGAAGCCACAACATCACACAGCAGAAAAAATGTCAGTATCAGATCCGAATTCCCATCTTCATTTGATCACTTACGTGACTTGCTTTCCTCATGAGTAAATAGGAATGGTGAGGATGGTTGTGAGGAAGGGAGAAAGGATTGTGTGAAGTATCTGACATTCTGCATCACAGGATCCAGTGAGTGCTGGCTTCCCCCTCCACTAAGAAAGGAAATATGTCACAGAACAATAACTTCAAAGTGTCACACACCAAAAACTCCCCAAGTTAAAATCCCTGGAGCACTCAGGAGTGTGTGTGTGTGTGCGCGTGCGCGCGAGCGCTCACGCACGTGCATTGCTGTTGTTTAGCGGTTCAAGATTTGTGGTGATGACATGCCTCCACAGCCCTCTGGAGCCCCAAAACTAGGTGGAGGGGCAAAAGGGAAACCCCATTTCAAATAAACCACCGTGAGTCAATGTGGCCAATATGATGTCAACAGTGTAGGCCAGGAGCTGTGCTGGGAAGTCTTTTAGTTGCTGAAAAGCTCCACCGAGGTGTAATCAGTGGAAACCCAGCCGTGCTATAAGGACAGGAAGGACAGGAAGACAGGATGGAGCCCTCAGTTAGGGGTGGCCCCAGAGCCCAGCAAAGGGACAGTTCTGAAGAGTCAAACTGCTTTTCTGACACAGCCATCTGTCCTGGTACAGGAACAGGCCAGCTGTCCCCAGAGAGGAGGGGGCTGACCTGAGGGGGGCGCCCTTACCATGGGTCCCTGCTACCTGCCCCTGCTCTGATTGCTGCAGGGTGTTTGGGTCTGGTAAGATGAAGAAACTGAGGCTCAGAGTCCTGATCATACATGCTTTCATTGAAGGGGTTTCCTAATAAAAGCTGGTCATCCAACTCAAAGAAATGAAGCTAGTAGGCAAAAAACCATCTCTTTGTTGAAGAAGGGCTGTAGTGAGTAATTATGCCTGCTGGGGTGGTGGCAGGTGCTCCTGCAGCCCGGTGGTGGAAATCAGCTTGCTGTTCCAGGAGAGCAGTTTGATAGGTGCCTCAGGAGGTAGCGTCCTCCGCCCCTCTTGACTCAGTGGGTCCACGTTCTAGGTCATAGGAAACACCGGAACTTTCGACAGAGAGTTTACAGGAAGAGCTCACTGCAGGAGAGTTGATCTCTGGTGTCCATCAGTGGGTCTTTACCGGAGGGGCCCTGGGCCGGATTCCCCAGGGAGGTCTGAGGGGAGCCAAGGGTCCTGGGGCCCTTGTCTTTGCGTAGGACCCTAGCAAGACATAGCCCACAGTGATGGCAGGGGCACTCCTGGGGTGCCACCCAGGAGAAAGAGCCCCAGGGCCTGGGGGCCATCTCAGAAGCGTGCCTGGAGGACGATGGTGGAACAGATCACCCACCTTATGCTTTGCCATCTTCAGGAAGGAAAGTGTAAGTGTGACTGGGAGACAAGGGCCAAAGCTCTGACAGCGGTTAACTTCTATTCCATCAGGTGAGGGCTTAAAACAGACGTGTGCAATAAGAAAAGGAAAGTTAATATTTCTTGCTTTCCTGAGTTGCGGGCTGCAATTCTTACTAGCTACACTTGTGGTACAATGTATATGGAAAAAAGACCCTCAGGATATAGCAGGATATGGTACACCAACTATGTGAATGACATTAATCTACACACTTGGAAAACAGATTGGAAGAAGATTCCTTTCTCCTCCGGCAGGATTATACTTGTGCAGGATTATAGGAAATTTTATCATTTTCTGTACATATCTTTTAAAAAATTTTTCTATCCTGTATATATATTGCTTATATAACCGTGAAAAATCAAAGTATTAGTCTTTCTCAACTGCATGTTGATTTCTTAAACCTATATAAAATTTGAGAGAGAAAATGTATTTTTCTCCAATATTTCTGCAAAGAAAGCTTATGCAAGATAAGACCAAATGCCAGAGTTTCTGCCCAACCCTGAACTGCTAATCATATTTTTAGTGAGTTTTGGAGCTGATGGGTGTAAAGGAAATTAATTACATTATCTCACGCACTGCATTCCTTTGTCGATATGGGTCATTAATGATTGATTTAAGTCAGCAGCACGTCCGTTGGAAAAGAAGCACTTTTTCAGTCAGTCACTGAGATGGACGGAGGTCAGGGTGGGGTCAAGGGACAGGCAGCCCAGCGCGGTCCAGGGGGATCCGCCGTGTGGCAGCGGCCTGGGCGCAAGAAGCCAGGTGTCGGGGCGCGGCGCCGGCTGCGGTGCGAAGCGGGGCAACGCCTGGCAGAGGAGGAAACGGCCACCGAGCCGACTCGGCCCACGGGACGGGCTGGGAAGAGCCGCCGTGGCGCCCGGGAGGGGGGCCGTGAGCCCTGGGGCGCGCGCCTCCGTCGCCCCGACCTCCTTGCGCACCGAGCGCCTGCCGCGCTCACCGTCCTGCTTGGCGGCCGTGCAGCGTCCCCGCCCGTCAGACCCCAGAACTTTCTTATCGCCTCCCTTTAAAGCCCGTCCTCTTTTTCCTCCTCCCTCCTGGAAACTAACTAATCACAATTAAGAATTTGTTTAAAATTGGATTGTTGAATGTGCTGAATAAAGTTCTTCGTGATCGTTCATTTTGAAACCTTTCAGAAAACCACCCACACACATCCCAGCAGTGACTTCATTATAAGTTGCTCTTCACTTGCATTTGATCCCTGATTGATTTTTTTCTACTCTGGGAGAAGACTCAGCCTCTCCCCAAAGTACATTCAGCTGTTGGAGGTGGGCATTTATCCACCATACCCCACGGGCTCCAAAAAGAGCCTTTCCGAGTACACAACTTCCATGCAGAGAACACAAGGCCTCCTGGGCAAGCAAGACACAGATTCCTGGGTTTATTAAATGGTCAACTGGGGGCCAATACCCAGAAGACACTCTGGTACATGGATGCCCCTGGCTGTGAAGACCTCTGGGTTTGCAGGTGAACTCACAGGTGGCTTTGCCTCGTCAGCTGAGAACTGACTCTGGTTTGAGACTTTAATAAGCCAGCCATTTGGGTGAATTGTTTTCCAAATGAGTCAGTTATTCCACCACCACTATATAAATTCACTAGAATGACTGAATTACCATATATACCTAATTTTGTTTCTGAATTTCCTTTTCTGGTCTGTTGACCTAGCTATTACTACATGAGCACCATCTGCTTATTACAATTTCAAAGTATGATTGAAAATAATTCGTGGTTTAAAATCTTGGCTTGGATATTCTTATATTTACTTGTACAGATGGAATTTAATTCTAGAATCACATTACCAAAGAATCCTATTGAGATTTTGATTGAAATATCATTAAAAATTTATAGTTCAATTTGGAATGTTTATAGTTTTGCAAAACTGAGTTCTTTTATCCAGAAACCTGTAATATGTCTCTCCATTTATTCAAGTCTTTTTAAGACTGATCAAGATAGTCATGGCTTTTACAATTCAGTGAGGAGACTAACAATTTAAAAAACAATAAATTTGATCAGTGTTGACAGGGCAAGTGTTAAAATTCACAGAGGACTCTGCAGAGCTGATCCCCAATCACGTGTGTAATCATAAACATGCTGTTGAGCATGTTCACTCATGCTCACACGCACATATGTGCACACACACCCTGCTGCCCGCCTGCCTCTGCCCTTCCTCTGAGGGGAATGCCACCCCTCCGTCCCCAGTGTGCCTTGCCCCCGTGTTGTCTGGGGGTGATTTCCTGTCCCTTAATAACCTACTGGTGCCATCACTTCTGTGCGTCCCTCCTCCCCGGCAGCCAGTCTACCTGCACTCTGTTGTGTATGGTCTGTATTTCCAGCATGGCGTGCACATTGGATTCCAGCCGTGTTCTCACATATTCTGACCCCACATTTTCTGTGAGCTCTCTGAGAGGCAGGTGCCCAGTGCTTAGCCTTCATGAGTGTTGGCCTTCCTGAACTAGAGGCTCCAGAAGAAACTGGTGCGGAGGATACCGTGCCAAATGTTCCTTTTTGTTTTCCTCCCTCTTCTCTACTAAGGCTCCCTATCCTTCAGCCTCATGAGTTAGCAAACACCCCATTTCCACTGTCCGGTGTTGTCTTTGGCAGGTCAGGAGCCCTGGGTGGAGGAATGGAGAGCGAGCTATGCTCATGGCCCGGTGACAGGGGGTTTCTGGGGCAGGTGCGTTTCAAAGCGCTCCAGGCTCAGACCTCTCAGGCTCTGCTGTACTTGCAGAACCGCTCCCTTTGCAAAACTGTGCTTAAAATAATAAGAGGATAAGGAGGCCAGCCCTGCCTCCCTTCAGCTCGGCTGCTCTCTCCACAGGTGCACAGCAAGGGCCTTTTGTCACTGATGGGCAGGCCCAGGCTACAGTGAGAAAGGCACACACTGTGAGCCCATCCAAATATTAGCTGTGGACACTTTCCTACTTTGAAATAAAAGATCCTGTGCACTCAGAGCCTTGCCTTCCAGAGAACACATCTCTTCTGTTTTCCTTTCCCCGGGGCATTGAGGCCTGACTCTGGCTTTGACCTTATGTCCACATCGCCCCAGGCTTGGGGTCAGGGCTTAGGCTCGCTCTTATCTCTGCTTCTACCCTTGTTCTTGGCCTGGGCCCCCACCAACAGAGAAGCAGGAGAGCACCCTGAGGGTCCACAAAGACCCCTGCGTGGCTGACAAATTTCATCATAACTTTGGAGAAACTTGCCTTAAGCTGATGTTAAATAAATTTTACCTCCTGTATCTGGTATTAAGATGGTTCCAAGATGCAACTATTATCTGTAACCAAAATCAATATTTTTCATGTCATTATCTGATCACACAATGAAGGTCAATTTATCAAATTAGAAAAATGTTGCACAATGGAGCAACACTGAGTCATGGCTCTACAACAAACTGGATCCTATTGAACCGAGTCTGTGGCCTGTCTGGTTGAATTGTCATTTTCTCAGCCTAGATTTTAAAGCCAAATCCACAAGCATGTCAACAAAAATTAGGCTCACATCCAATTCACTGGGTAGTCTTCATTGACTATTATTCCTAATGATTGACATTGCTGTGGTGTGAGGTCATGGGAGGGGCAGGTGTGGTAGGCTCCTGTCAGCACTGACCACAAATACAGGCTTTAATGAAGTGAGTCTGGTGTGCTTTTTCCCACTGGAACAATGGGTTGAGAAGTTGTATTTTTGATTGTTTTAAAAAACTCTATAATCTAAAAACAGAAACAACCCAAATAACCATCAACTGATGAACGAACAAATAAAACGTGACGTATCCATGCACTAGAATATTATTTGGTTATAAAAAGGAGTGAAGCACTGGTACATGCCACAGCACAAGTGAACCTCAGAAACATTATGCTAAGTGAAAGAAAATGGACATAAAAGGCCAAATCTTGTCCGGTTCCATTTATATGAAATGTCCAGAATAGGCAGATCTATACAGACAGAAATTAGTTTAGTGCTTGCTGGGGAAGGGGGGCAGGGAGAATGGAGAGTGACTGCTAGTGGCTCTGGGGTTTCTTTTTAAACTGATGAAAATGTTCTAAGATTTGTTGTGGTGATCATTGCCCAACTCTGTGAATATACCGAGAACCACTAAATAAGAAGGTCCCACAACTTTCTGGGAATGATGAAAGACATGCATTCTCGATTTGGAAATCACAAATCCCAGATAGGATAAATAAAAATAAATCCACAACTATACACACCATAGTGAAGCTGCGGAACACTAAAGAGTAAAAAAAGATTCTAGAAGCAGCCATAGAAAAAAAAGATACAACATCTACAAAGGATTGTCAATTAGATTCACTTTTCAAAAGCAACAGTAGAAGCCAAAAGACAATAGAAAAATAGCTTCAATGAACCGAGAGCAAATGTTAACCTAAAATTACATATCTATCTTTAATATCATTCAAGGGTGAGGACAAAGTTAATAAATTTTTAGATAGAAACTAGGAGAGTTCATCATAAATAAACCTCTCTGAAAGAACTATTGAAAGTTATGACTCTGAAATTGTAATTAATTGAACCCAAAAGCAAAGCCTAATATTCTTCAGTAAGCATTAGTGAGCAAAGAAGGTGATAAGGTTTGCATAAACTTAAAGGAATGATGACTATATGGAAAACAACAATTTCAATTTCAAGGGTGTAAAGCCAATGTGGAGCTAACATACTGGACAAAAATAAGATAAAATGAGGTGATTAGAGTAAAACTATGCTAAGTGGCAATTTAATTTCTTTAGTAATATTAAATAGATTTTGGTCAGTCAAAAATTCATGTTAAAATTTAGGGGTAACCACTTACCTTATGTCATATACAAAACTTAAAGGACCAAGATCTAAATGTAGGAGCTAAAACTAAAATTCTTAGAAGGAAACATAGGGAAAACACTTCATGACATTGGATTTAGCAATGATACAACACCAATAGCACAGGCAGCAAAAGAAAAAATAGATCAATTGTATTTCATCAAAATTAAAAATTTTGCGTGTCAAAGAACACTATCAAGAGAATGCAAAGACAGCCCACAGAATGTGAGAAAATATTTTCAAATCACATATCTTACAAAAGATTAATATCCAGTATACATAAAGAACATATACAACTTAACAATTAAAGAAATCCAATTCAAAAATGGACAAAGAACTTGAATAGTCATTTCTCCAAAGAAGATATAAATGGCCAATAAACACATGGAAAAGTACTCCATATCACCTGCAATTAAGGAATTGCAAATCAAAATCACAATGAGATACAACTTCATATCCATTAGGCTGGCTATCAATAAAAGAAAACAGAAAATTGTGTAAGTGTTGGTGAGGAAGAGATTGGAACATTTATGCACTGTTGATGATTCCTCAAAAAAAAGACTACCATATGATCCATCAATTCCAGCATAGGTATATACCCAGAAGAATTGAAAGCAGGTACTTGAACAGATACTTATATGCCAATGTTCACTGCAGCACTATTCATAATAACCAAAAAGTGGGGACAATCCAAGTGTTCATCAACAGATGAGAGGATAAATAAAATATGGTATATACATAGTCAACTATAAAAAGGGAAGAAATTCTGAACCTTGAAGACACTATGTTAAGTGACATATGCCAGATAGAAAAAGACAAATATTGTATGGTTCCATTTATATGAGGTATCTAAAACCATCAATTTTATACAGATAGGAAATAAAATAGAGGTTACCAGTGGGGAGGCTGGGGGACTGGGGAGTCATTGTTTACTGACTATAGCATTTCTGTTTGGGATGATGAAGTTCTGGAAAGAGACAGGAGTGATGGCTGTGCAACAATGTGACTGTACTTAATGCCACTGAACTGTATATTTAAAAATGGTTAAAATGGTAAATTCGTTTTGCATATTTAATCACAATAAAAAATTACAAAATATTAAGGGTAATCATTAAAGGTGTAAAAATAAAATATGTAACTTTCAACCAGTAAAGGGGAACAAAGGAGAAACAAAACAAACCCTACAGAATAAAGGAAAAAGAAAGAAAGGGAATTAAGAGGGACAGTATAAAAAGAGCCCAGAACAGGGAGGCAAAAGTCAACCCAGCAATGGCAACAAATAAAAATGGACTAAACTCACTAATTAAAAAACAGAGCTTCTAAGTCTATGCATATACCACATGTATTCCAATCCCTTTTCCAAACACATTGAGCTTCTTTCTGTTCCTAGAATATGTTCTGGGGTCTATGCAGCCCCTGATGCTGCTGCCCTCAATTTTCAGAGCGTTCCCTCTTTGTGTCTTTCAGGCCTCTGGTGGGTCTAGTATTAGCTCCCTGAAGTGGCCTGCTCTGACCACCTCATCTAAACAGCACTTCCGCTTGCTACCATGATTCCCATTTCATTTTATTCAGAGCACTGATCACTGTCCAAAGGTATCTAATTCATTTTGCTCTTTGTTTTCCACCTCCCTTCTATGAGTCCCATGAGAACAGCACATTATCCCAGCATCCCTAAATCTAGCTCGGCTGGGAGTCCCTGAGACAACTTCAGGTTTGCACTGAAAGCTGAATGGCTCACTCTGGAGGGAGAGAAGCATGAGCCACATTCTGTTTAGTAAGTGCTGGAAAGTTGGCCCAGTTCCAAGTATTTCCCTTAATTTCTTTAATAAATTTAGTCTGATTGTAAAATTCAAGATCATTTTGTGAGCTTTCCTGTGGGTATTAATAGAGCACAGATCACCTTTCTGCTTCCATGCTCGAATGAACTAGATAGTTTTAGATCATGAAAGAGTCTCAAATTGCCCAACCACATCTAAAAATCCTATTCAGCGCCCTGGGCTCCATGCCTCTTCCATAACTTCACTTCTGTATTAAGCACCTGCCAATGCAATACTAGATTACATGCTGGAAATAGTACTGAGGTGGACCCTGCACGTTCATGTTTGTAACAATTACCCGCAGTGTTGGTTAAAAATGCAGACTCTGAGATCAAGTCCCAGTTCGGCAAGTTTCAGGGACAGCCCTGAGTTTGCAGTTTTTAATTCATATACATCTAATGCAGGGGTATCCCAGCTCTACTCAAACACCCAAGAAAAGTTTGCTTGTATTTGTAAATGTATGGGAAATAAAGCTCTTTATTCTAGTGTCCTATACGAGCGCGCATCATTTCCACCACCCCAAAACTCTACAGAAAGGCTGGCCTCCCAGTTTGTATGATGAGTGTCCCTTTTCTTTTTCCAATATCATTGTTTATAAAAAGATCCCACATTTCACACCAAATTATTTCTAAAAAAATTAAATTGCTACATTTGCTAAATATTTTTTTAATCAACAGACTTTAAGTTTGCAGAAAGACTGAGCAGAAAGTACAGAGAAATCGCCCCAGCCCCCTCCCCTCTGGCACGTAGCTGCCCCTTGACATCTTACATTTGTGTGGTGACTGTTACAGAACCAATATTGATACTTTGTTGTTCACTAAAATCTATGGTTCATATTAGGTTTCACTCTTTGTGTTGTATATTCCACGGGTTTGGACAAATATATAGGGACATATATCCATCACTACTGTGTCTTACTGAGTAGTTCCACTGCCCTAAAAATCCCCTACACAATGACTTTGTAACCCTTCCTCCCTCCCCCAGATGCCTTTAAGGGATCAAAATAAGCTTCATCATTCATTTTCTTATTTTTAAAATACCTTTACTCTCAAAATATGCATTTGGATTAGTCTTTGAACTTGATACAATTTTTTCTTAGAGCCTGCTACCACCACCACAAAGGTGTAAATGACATCTGGAAATCTTATTTTACTTAGCCCTTGGCCATGGGCTCGCCACATTCCAGAGATGCTTTGGCCCCTGCTGTGTCTTCCTTGAAATACCTCCAGTCCTCAGACATCCATCACAGTTAGGCTCCAGGGAGGAGGAGCTCCTTGGTGCTGGAATTTTATTAAAATTCAGGTTGGCCGGCAGGCGGGGCTGAGTCCTATTTACAGTCACAAAGAACTGCCGAACCAGCTATAGTCTAGGACCCAAGGTGAGGGGGTAGCTGTTAACTTCTCCAAGCACCTGGCTGCAAGTAGATGGGGAGGAGGTGTCGGCCTAAGTTGGGGTGACTGGGCGGTCCTCTAGGAGACCCTCAGGGCGGTCCTCTAGGAGACCCTCAAAAACCCTTACTTTTGAAAGGATTTTGCCGTCTTTCATCTTCTGACTCAGTACACATGACCCTGCTTTCTGCTCCTGGTCTTTCCCATAGGTCATCTGCAGAGTCCCTATTCTCCGGCCCCCACTTACCCATTTCTATATTCAAGACTACAATGGAAGGATGAATTTTCTATGCCTCTGGATAAAGAAAACAACCAGATTTGTTGTTTGGCTGTGAGGTCGTGGACAGTTAACTACCAGCAAGGAGAGAAAGAGGGTGTGAAACTTTCATTCGCATAGATGTTTAGAAGCTGGTGTGTATGTTTAATTTTTTTAACATAAAAAAAAAGTTGCCTAAAGAATAATAACTTAATGGAAGAAATATGAGAATTTTTTCAGAATAATAGGGCCCTGTGCCTATTTCATTTTATTTGCGCACTGTACACTTCCAAATGATCCTCTGTCTCTCGTTGTGTGCTCCCTGCCTCCCTGCTGGTGTGGTCTGAGCTTTTACACTGCCCTGCCCACAGCAGCAGAGGCTGAGCCTGGCCTCCCAGGGGGAAGGCCCGCCCAGGGCCGGATTCCAAGGACTCCCACTTGGGCATTGCTCAGGCTCTGGTCCTGTTGATGCGGACTGAGTTTCTGGTGGCCATTTCCCAAACAACAGGACGTAGAGGGCACCATCTGACTCCAGTCACACCTTTTAGTTTGGATGATGGCCCAGGTCTCCTGGAAGGAAGAGGAGAGCTGGGTCTTCTTGTCAGGAATGCTAACACCTTGGGCGAATGGCAAACCAGAACCAGCTCTGCTGGCCTGTGTGGACGCCTCGTGCCCGCCATCCGCCCTCCTTTCACTGCCCTGCGTCCCCACCCCTGAGTCACCATCAGCCCCAGGAGTCACAGATGTGCATCGGGGAGAGCTCGGCAGGAGCTGAGAAGCACTTATAGGACCTCTCATTTCACAATGAGAAGAGCACGATTCAGAGAACTGTGGCGCCCACATTTGCTTGGACTTACCCACTGTCCTGTATGTCGTGTTGCAGTGAAGCCCCCGGACAACAGGACTAGAGAAGGTCTGAGGTCTGGCACACAAGGTGGGTGCTGCCCAGTAGTGAGGGGGGGTGCCAGACAGTTTCCCCCCTTCTGACTGCATCAGAAGGAGGATCCCCTTCAGCCGGGTGGTGGCTGGCTGTGGGATTGAACCACAGAAAGGGAAACCTCAGCTAAAGGGACCAGTGCTGTGCCGTGATTTATTTATCCGCTTGTCCATCTGTGGATATTAGGCTGCTTCTTGGTCTATTTGAATAATGCTGCTGTGAACCTTGGTGCACAAGTTTTTGTGTGAACAAATGTTTCCTGTTTTCTTAGGTGTACCTAGGAGGAGAAATGCAGGTCACCTTTTGGAGTGAGTGGAGCAGTGCTGGGGACGTGTCGTGATCTTGTCACATGTGTGGATGCAGCTCAATATTCTCAAAATGTGTCCTGATCTTTTTTTCCATGCTCTAAGTGGAGTGACAGGCTGTGTACTGTTATCCCACCTTTGTGTCAGATTAGGTGATTAGCCTATCACCCCTGGTAATTTTTCACTGTTTCCCAAACATTGTGAATTTCACCTTGTTAGGTGCTGGACAGGCAGGACAAGCCCTCGCCCTCAACTCACATCCTACGCCTCCCCCCATCCCCGCCTTGGTTCAGGCCCACAGTGCTCCAGGAGCTCCTAACCAGTCACCTGCCCTCCACTTGGCATCCCTTAAGCCCATGCAGATGTGGGATGATCTACCCATAATGCTAGCTGATATGGCCGTGACATCCCTCTACTTGAAGCGCCTCAGTGGAGACGGTCACCCATGGGATGAAGCCAGCACGCTTTACGACCCACACAGGCCTGCAATGCTGAGGCCTTTACCTGCTGCCGCATCTGGAGCCCAGCCCCTGCGCTTGGCCACCCACGTGGGGCTACCTGCCGCTCCTCGCTGTGCCATGCCTCTGTGGAACCCTGCCTACTCGGTCACCCAGTGCACACCCCGTGCTGCCGTGTGCCATGCTCAGGGCTTCAGCAGTAAGCGCAGCCTCT
Organism: Manis javanica; assembly: GCF_040802235.1. NCBI lineage: Eukaryota > Metazoa > Chordata > Mammalia > Pholidota > Manidae > Manis > Manis javanica. The sequence continues at coordinate 7,377,355 of NC_133156.1, forward strand.
GCCCTCACTGTCTTTCCTCCTGAAATCATCCTCCCAATGGCTCCTATTAATCCATCCAGCTCACCTCCCTTCTGGAATCTTCTATGAACCCTCTAGCTGACTTGCTCCATCTCAAGAGGAGGCAGGAGGGCAGCAGATGAGCCCTTGTGTCCGGGAAGCAGAGGTAGCTGGGGTCAATGTCACCTCAGCCTCTCACTGACAGTGAGACTGCATCCACTTATATCACCTTGGAAGTGCAATTCTCCCCTGCAGAATGTGCAAGGGGTGCAGGGCACAGAGTGGATTCTGAGGTGTGAGGTGTGGCGCATGGTGGCCCCCTCATCTCAGGGAGCCTTTATCAAGCCAGCACTTAGGTTTACCATGACTTGAGCATTTAACATACTGATTTTTCCAGTGGGATTAGCACATTGTAGTACTACTCATTTATGGTCTCCTTTTCCCCTACTAATATAAGAGATTCTCAAGGGCAGTAGCTATTTATCGCTAACTTTGGGATCCTTTTTTCCTAGCACAGTACTTGAAAACAATGGGTTTGCCTTCCATGTTCTGTCTTAATTGCTGCTGGGAGGCAGCAACCCGGAATCACACTGCTCCAGTTGGCTTGATGTTTTCCCGTCAAGTAGGCTGATCCCAGAGCACAGAGAGGGAAGCTGGTGACTGCTAGGCGGGCCACACTCAGGTACCTGGGACGATGACATTCACTGCCCTCCACCCCCACCCCGCCCCAACTCCCCAGGACTGGGTCTGTTTTCAGGGTGCTCTCCTCTCCCCCAGGGAGTCCCCAGGCCTCCTCCCTGCACTGACCAGCGTGCACATAGGCCTCCAGGTCCCTTCTGTAGTGCCATCTGACCTCTTGAAGACATCTGGTTTCCAGAGGAGGGACCTGCGTCCCAGGCCAGCTGCTCCTCCGTCTGAGTCATACAGGCCCCCCAGCAAAGCCTCTGCCATCAGGCCGAGAGAGAGGCCCCGCGGTCCTCCAGCTTTGCCGCACACCTGGAGAATCACCTGGAGGTCTTAAAAAACACCGGTGCCTGGCTCCCACCCCTGGGACTTCAACTTTTAAAGTTCCCAAGGGGATTTTTAAATGCTTAGCCAAGACTGGGAACTTCGCAGGAGGATGCCCACCTCTGGTTGCGTGGGCCGCAAAAATGCAGAGAGGGACAGTGCATCCCAGGATCAGAGGTGAGGCTCCTGTCACACTATCTAGGATAAAGAGTCACTGTTGAAACCCTTGAACTGAGAAATCACTAGTTGATCAGGTGAGGCAGATTTTTCCATTACGGCATGCCACTGTTTAAAAAGCAAACAAGCAAACAAGAACGGGAAAAAAAGAGACACTTTAAAAAATGACGATGAAATTTCCCCGCAGCTTCTTGTCCTGGCCGCTGGCTCTAACCGGGCCGAGGTGGGGCGGCGCTAACCCCTACGGCCCCCTGTCCTGCCATCCACACCCCGCTGCGCGGGCCCGTCTTTGTGGGAGACCTGAAGGAGGCCGCGGCCCCTGCCCCGGGGGGGCTTCCAGCCGAGGTACCCGCGGCCCCCTGAGCCCGGGGCAGCTCTGCAGAGCGCCAGAAACGGCCTGGCGCGGGGGCAGAGGGGACGCGCCCTGGGCCGGAGGGGAGGGGCCCGCAAGGGCCGGGAGGGCTGGGGACGCGGGACACCCTGCCTGTCGCGGGCAGGGAGCCTTTGGCCCGCGGGCGGAGGCGCTCGGGGAAGGCGTGTCGGCAGCCTCAGCGCGCGTCCTGCAGCGGCGGACGGTGGAGGCCCGGAAAGGGCGCTGGTCCCCGCGGAGGCAGTCCAGGAGGCTGGAGCTGCTGAGCGGCCGGGGCACTGGTCCCGGCGGGAGACAGGAGGGGTCAGGAGGCCGGGGCCGGGCGGCAGACGCGCCGCACGTCGGGCAGCGCGCGGGCCCCGCCGGGCCGCCACACACGCCCCCCGCGCGAGTGCAGGCCCCACTCGCCGAGGAAGCAGCCAGACCCCGACCTTGTGTTCGGAAATCGCTCCCCACAGAGACCCAGACAGACCAACCCACGCTTTAATGACGAGGGGGGAGGACTCTCTTCCCTCGGTGGTTCAATTAAATGCAAAAGATATGATGCTCAGATGGGATTCATTTTCCCTCCCTCCTGAGAGACTGCCCTCTGGGAAGCAAGTAATTGTCTTGTCACCCAACCAACCACGAGAAACCGGGAGTGGCAGGATTACTGCTCTGATTCTTCAGAAGTCCCTGGTTCACACGTGAGAGGCTGTCTGGGGAGGCTGTGGTGCTGCCCAAGCATTGTTAGGTCCTGGTTCCCATCATGAATTAATCAGGAGCTATTATAATGATACAACTTCCTCTTCTTTTCCAAGGGAAACAGACTTCATGTATGACTTTGTTTATCCTCAATTGTTGAAAATATGCTGTGCTGGTCATAATATGTAAGACATGGGTGAGGCTGTATCGGGGAGGCTCCAGTCCCAGAGAACAGATCTAGTGCCGCTGAGTTCTAGCAGGAAGAGATTTATTGTTTGCAGTATTATGTAGGCGTCGAAGAAACAGACTCAAGACTCAGAAATGACTCCCAGTACTGCACCTGAGGATGAGGCTGCTAAGGAAGCTGTGCTTCTTGGATCTGGAAGCTTCCAGCCCTGACCACCTCTCGTCTACCTCCATCTAGTCTTAGAGCCACAGTTTCTCTCCTAATTCCAGGTCCAAATCACATGGCTGTGACCTGCAGCAGTAAATGGGTGTCCTAGGCTTCCTCCAGCCCCTTGGGCTTGTTCTGGTCTCTCCTTTGAAAGAGCAGCCACACAACAGCCTGCCGAGCAGCCAGTGGGGCCTCCACCTCAGGCTCCGGAGCCCACTGGACACAAATCCGTTCCCACTGGACACAAATCCGTTGAACAAATATCAGACTCAGATCCCTCACTGCAACAAAGGCTGGAAATGGAGAATCTCACTTTGTTTTCTGCAGTGCAAGGACAGTGGAACAAATGCCGAACACCAGGCCACATCTCCACACAGAGGCCCTGTAAGTCAGGGAGAGGAGGGAGACGTTCAGACCGGTTCTCAGACTTAGGAGGCCAGGATATCCTGGATTGCGCCGTTCCTGCAGGCGGGTCTCTCCCTCTGTGTCTGGACAGCTGTGCTCTGCTCCTATCATGCCCTGGCCTAGATTCGCCTCCTACTTGTTTCCACTCATAAAAGTTTTACCGAGCCTTCAAACACAGTTCAAGCCTTCTGTGAAGACTTCTTCAACTACTCTGCCCTCTTGCTGGAGGGGGCGTTGTTTATTGTCCTCTCTTCTTGTCCCGGCTGTAACAAAGAATTGAAGGGCAGAGACATAGTAGTGAAGCAGAGTAAAAGCTTTATTTAAAGTTTTGCACTTAAAGAGAGAAAAAGTGCAGGTGTCCTCAGAGAGGAGGGTGTGCTGAAAGGTTGGGGGTTCCCCCTTTTAAAGATTTTTCAGAAATGTGACAAAGGACTAGGGGATGTAGACTTGTTAAATGATCTCAAGATGTTTATCTTTGATGAGAGACATTATGTCTCTTCTATTATCTAATTTCTGCAAAATTAACTTAACACAAGAAATTTACTGATCTGTTTTTCTCCCCAGGATAGCAGCTTCCCTCTGGGAACATATCAGACAAGGCCTCTTGCCCTGCGCCAAAGTGGGCTGCGTTATTGTTTGTTTGCTAAAGAATATGTTAGGAATCTTACTTCTTAACTTCCTGGGTTTTAAAATACAATCTTAGCTTTCAAATGGAATCTTTCCTGTTCTTACTATACTGTTTATATCTGGGTTTGTTTGGGAAATTGATCATGGTGCTTTTCTCCTGCCCAGGTTGCAGATTGCTTGATCAGGGGCTGGCAGAGGATGGAAAAAACAGCATATAGGTTAAGTTAAAGAATAAGCTGGGCCTTTGAGCAGTCTAAAGTGAATCTTACAATGGCATGATCTAATTAACACAGGGAAGATGTGGGCTGTGCTGGGATACTTTTCTTGATCTGGGGATATTTGGACATTCCAAGTTACTCCTGGCCCTTGGAGCTTCAGCTGATTAACTCATTAACTCTCTGAGTCTTTTCTGGCTTTCCAGTTTTAGCTGGTTAACTCTTTGAGTCCCTTCTAATGGGCTTTACTGGCCTTATTCTCTTTATACCTCACTCATATCTATCTTTCTGCATAACACTCTTGGGGTCTCTCTCCCTGAGTATTATGCCCTATGTCTTCCTCTAAACCACGTAGCATGTATGTCAGCTTGGTGTGCAAGGTCACTGGCTGTGCTTTGATTGCTTCTTGTATAATGATCTCAAATCTCCAGTTAGATGGAGAAAAGGGACCAGGAAAGAACTGGAGCGAGCTTGTCCGGCTTTTTGAATTCCTAACAGTTTTGTAGCTCAGTGCTGAAAACAGAAAACCCATTCAAGTCCTACCCTCAGGAAAGTCTGTTTCCACACGTAAAAGGGAAAAATAATGCCAGCCCTGCTTCTGTGTGTGTGTGTGTGTGTGTGTGTGTGTGTGTGTTTGTGTGTGTGTGCATGTGTGCTTGGACTCAAAGACCTTATCTGGAAAGGTGTGGTCTTGCTGTTACTGCTGCTGGGTGGAATCTGCTCTGATTGCCAAATTACACTGCGTATGAGCCCGAGGACTTGGTCCATAAAGCTTGGGTCTTAGGTCTTATATTTAGGGCTCCTTTGTCCTGTGGCGATATGACCAGTCTGCCTGTCTTGAGTAAAAGAGCTGAAGTGAAGCAAGAAGACGATTGACGGAAGATGAGACGCCAAACGTGTGGTTTGGGCTTTGCTGAGGAAGTAAGTATCGTGGGTGCAAATGCAAACTTCTCGTTTCTGCCCTCCTCCAACATGAATAGAGTTGGGTATAAGGACCATCCCTCAAGGCTTGGAAGCTGGGTTCTCCTTTCCTTCCTCATCAGGAAGGGCCATATGGCAGTCACAGAGGTGTCATTCTTGCTGGAAGCAATCCTGGCTGCCCACAAAAGCAAAATGGCATAATTGGCTTTGGTTCCCCTGTTACTTTCCAGGGTGGTTGGCAGGCAGTTCAGCTGCATGTGAGAATGGCCGAGTGGTAGGCCCAGACAGGAAAGAAGAGAAAACATTAGGTTTCCAGTAGTTTCCCTGGATCACTCTCCTCATCCTAGAGAAGAAAAGGAAATCAAGGTGATTTTGGATGAGTTTTATACATTTAACTCCAACATAAACCCAAATTCACTTAAAATTGAATTTGCTCTGTATGTTCAACATAAAATAATTTCCCCAGAAAAGTTGATGCAGTGTTGCTAAAGCTGATGCGGGGTTCCGAGTGCAGACTCTAAATACCAGGTTCATGAACGTTTTCCATCTTCCAATCACTGACTTACATTTATTAGGACAAATTTGTGACTCATGAATTTGAGCTAGTAGAGCCAACTTTTCTTAAATCTGTTTCTATTACTTGATCATTGCTGACTTTTCTATGCAAATTCTTACAGTCAACATCACCACAGTGTTCCAGGCCCCATGTATGATTAATTGCAGCAAAATATTATGAAAGACCGTATCAGTGGCTCTGAATTTAAAATTTTAAGGACAGTCTGTGGCCGGGAATAGTTGTTAACAAATTTTGAATGGCCATTCCAAGGAATGACTGGCTCAGGAGATGACGTTTTTTTCGAGAGATAACATAGAAGGCTAGGATCCACTCGGTTCTGGTGGGGGTTGTGGAGAACTGAATGTGAGGCCACAAGGGACCTGTGGGTAATGCAAGAGACGTTGGGATAGTGGTTATGAGCACTAACGAGGCTCACCAAGCCATATACTTAAATGTGTAGATTTTATTGTGTGTAAATTGTACTTCTGTAGACTTGATTGACAACAGCAAAGACTTTTTCAGAGTCATCTGTGGGATGCTCTACCTCTTTCATGTTGGCAGGTTTTCATGTGGACATAACAGAAATTGGTTCTGGGATTTAGTGACCATTATAAAATATTGAACAGGATTTGTTTTTATCTGATCTTAGTGCACTCGTACTGTAGGTCAAAAACTTATTTTGATTTTTCAGAAATTCTAGATTAAGATCAAAAGCACTTTTGAGCATGACTTTAAGTTTTCTAAGTAGTGCTGCTGAGCTTTGGAGGAACTGCTGATTCAGTGTTACAGTTTTCCAGAAAAGGGTGCTTTAAAAGGAAAAAAAAAGAAGACAAATTCAGGACATTGCATTTTAGAGTTGTGTGTGCTGAAACTTTTGCCAAATTTATATTATATCTTCAGTTTGAAACAATGTTCAGAAAATATCTATAAATGTCATAACATGTTTTTAAAAAAGAAAAAACTAAGAGTACCAGTCAATCTCATGATCATGGCCTAGTCAAATGAGACTCAAGCACACCCTACCTGTTCACCTTTGTCTTCCTGCCCTTTCACCAGCATACAAGAAGGTAGTCAATCTAGAAAGGGAATAACATGTTTCTTTTAAATCTCGCCTTATTATTTCGTCAACCCTCACAAATCATTCCAAAGATAAATACAGCAAGGAATTATGAAAAGGCTATTATAACAAAGAAATCCTTAGGCAGCTTGAGACAACTGGCTGTGGCTGTGACTCAGCCTGAGTTGTGGAAGGACTTGCTTAACTCCATGACAGATGTGTGTGCTGTGGATGGGGAGCTCCTTTCCATTCTCTTCTAGCCACTGCCATCTTACCAGGAGGTCCACTGGGTAAATGGACCATTCATTTCAATGAACAGATGTAAATTTCCCAGTGAAAATTTTACTCACAACTATGGTATACTCAGCATTCATGTACTGTTGGAAGCCTTTGGCAATATGTACCAAGATTTTATAAAGTTCCTATGTATTGGCCACCTAATCCCTCTTTTAATAATCTATTCTAAGTAAGCAATTAAATACATACTTAGTTTTATGAATATAATATTCAATGAAAATAATTTATAATATTAAAAATGTTGATATTTTAACTATTATATAATGGGGGAAATCCTAAAGTGAATTACGGCAATATGATGTACTACTATTATTTCAAATCTAAACTTAAACAGTATTCCCCTCTAAACTTCCTCTCTGGTACATTGAGTAGAGCATAGTGTTTAAGCTGTAGCAGGTCAGGCTGGCTATGTTCAAATCCTGGCTTTAGAATATTCTGTGTGACTTTGGCATGTTTACTTACCTAAGCCTCAGTTTCCTTGTATGTAAATAATAAGGCTCCCATAGAATAAAGAAAAATAATGAAAAGTGCTAATATATAACAAGGGCTCAATAAATATTTCTGGTAACCGTACACACTTTGGTAACTTTGGTTACACACAGAAGGCTCCCTGGGATACTTTAAAAAATACGGATGCTTGGGTTCCACACCCAGAAATTCTGATGCGATTGGACTGTGATGTAGACACAATAACCAGATTTTTCAAAGCTCCTCAGGTGGGTTCTGACCCCAGTCACAGAATAATAGCTTGTATTGAATTAAACATCCTGCAAATAACAATCACAAACCTGAGTCAGAACATCAACACCAACAGTTTGAAGACAAAAGAGCAAGAGCCGACTAAGGGCAGGCAGAGACTTCTTCCTCGAAGGGAGAAAGGCACGCCAGTGAGCTCCACGTGTGACCAGCTCTTCCCCTTGTAACAAGGTCCAGTTGCCTAAATGCAAAGCAAAATAGGCAGTCAAGCAGCAAGTGGCAATATTGTTGGGCTAAAAGCAGAGGTTGAAATCTAGAGCTGTCACAGCAACTGAAAAATGAAGATAAACATCTCGGAAAGCAAGGTAAATAGAGGGAGATCCACCAAGCCAGTGTAAGATTCCCCTGCAGTCCTTGGTAACTTAGAGGCTGAGCACATGCATAAAGAGACACCCAGAAGTCCAGCGGAATGAAGCCACTTGGAGGTCAGCAGACACTGAGTGTTGAGAGTTTGGAGTTCAAGTCCCACCTAATTGGGACTTTTTCCTGAAAAACCAGAAGGACTACATCTTAAGTAAGAACCCCATCCCAAGACTAAAGGCTATGCCCTAGGATAAGAACAAAGCCAAAAACAAAGCTCTCATAAGATTAAGGAGATCTACCAGTAATTTAAATGCCTTCCAGAACAAAACTCAACATATTTTAGAGGGAAATGATTCAGAGTCTCTATAGCATAGCATTTACAATTCCCAAAATAGTAATAATTTTAAAAGATACTAGACAAGCAAAAAACTAGAAAATGTGACCCCTAATCAAGATAATAGAAATAGACCTATAGATAATATAACCATGTTGAATTAAGCATGAGTAATTTAAAACAGCCCGTATAAATATGTTAAAGGATTTACAAGAAAAATGGAAAGAAGGGGCAAAGAAAGAATTTCCGCAGAGAAATAGAAATGTTAGGAAACACATGGAAATACTAGAATTGAAAAATACAGTGCTGAAACTAAAATTTCACTGGATAGCTTTCACTAAGAAGTCTACACAGCTGAAGAAAGGATAGTGCTCTTGAAAGTAAGTCAATAGAAATTATTCACTTTCTGAATCACAAAGAGAAAGAATCCTATGGCAGAATAGCAAACATATAAGCAATTAGAGCCCAGAAGGTGAATGGGGAAAAATAAATATTTAATGAGATAATAGCCACTTTCTCCCCAAAATTGACACAAGATAATCCACAGATTGAAGAAGCACAGATTGAAGATCCACAGATAGAAGCTAGAAGACAAATGAAAAACTTCTTCAAGATACTGAAAGAAAATAGGCCAACCTAGAAATCTCTGCAGAGCAAAATGTCCTTTGAAAATGTAGGCAAGATGAAGACATTTTTAGACAAAACCTGAGAAAATTAATTGCTAGTAAATCCTTATTACATGCAGTGGTAAAAGAAGTTCTTCAGTCTGAAGGGAATGATCCCAGATATAAGCCTGAATCTGTAAGAAAAGAGAAAATTGCTGCAAATGGTAAATCTATGGTACATATAAAAGGCCATTTTTCTTAAGCTTTTTAAAAATATATTTTTAAATACAAAAATAATAAAAATGCATTTATTGTATGACTTATATGTAAATAGAAGTAAAATGTATAACAATATAGCATAAAGGGCTAGGGTTGTAAATGGCATCATAGTGTCACAGGGTTCTTGCATTGTATGTGAAGTGGCATATTAACTTAAAGTTTGTGATAAATTGAGAGTGTAGAACAATCTGTAGAGTAACCCCTGAAATATCGTAAAGAGATTTAACTTTAAAATTAATCAAGGAGTTAAAGTAGAATACTAAAAATTACTTTTCAAGTAAACCAAAAGAGGGCAGAAAGGAGGAACAAACAGCAAAGACAAATTGGAAATGAGCAGAAGAAGGTAGACTTAAACTCAACCCTATCACTAACTATATTAAAGGGAAGTGGTCTGAGTGTCTGCTGGCAGCTGTAATGGAGTAACTTTCCCAAGTTGCCTTTGTGGCACAGACAGAAAACTGGGTGAATCATGTAACAACTGCTTTTGTACATTGGAGAAGAGAACAGACAAGATTGCTGCAGCTTTCTGACTGCAAGCGCACCTCAAAGTTGGGTGGAAGGACAGGAAACCCAGGCAGAGAGTGGTGGTCTTGCTAAATGGAGGAGCAGAGATTGGAGTCAGAGGTAAGTTGCGGGGCAGAGTATTGAAGAAATGGAAAGCACTCAGAAGAGCACCCAGACATCTGCATGGCGGAGACCCTGAGTACTGGGCTGAATACTAAACTGGGCTTGTATAGAGTGAGACTGCAAGGCCACCAAAGAAAAATATCAGAGAAAGAACTAACAGGGAGCAGTAATCTAAGTGATTCTCAGCTCTCACACAGGGCTGGGAGGTACTCTGACCGCCTGGGCAGAGACCTTCATACAGTGGAACACAGCCTTCAAAAACGAGGGCCGCCCTAGGGGACTAGAAAAGGAAAACAAACTAAACCTAAAGTGAGTGGGAGAAAAGAAATAATAGAACACAGACTGAAAATCAATGACATTAAAAAACAAAACAAAACTATAGAGAAACATTAATGAAACTAAAAGCTTGTAATTAAATAAAATCAATAAAAACTGACAAACCTCTAACCAGAATAATCCATTAAAAAAAAGAAAGAAGATACAAATTACAACAGCAGGAATTAGAGAGGTGATATTACTATAGATTCTAAAGATCTTTCTAAGATAATAAGGAAATATTATGAATATCTTTACGTCAATAAATTAGAGAATTGGATAAATTAGTTGAAGTTGGTAAATCCCTTAAAAGACCCAAATTATTGAAGCTAATGAGGAATAAATAAATAGCTTGGGTAGCCATCTCCTCATTAAAGAAATTGAACTTTTTAATTAAAAACCTTTCCACAAGAGGGAGTTCAAGATGGCAGCATGGGAAGATCCTGAACTCACCCTTGGTCACAAAAATCTACAGGTACATATGAAATAACTCCCTCTGAAAACACCTGAAAACTACATAGTCCTCTCACAACAAAAGATAACAGGGCAGCCCTGAGCTGGGTAGGAGAGACAGGCAGAGACAGTCTTGCCAGAAACCCCACTCCAGGGGTACTGACCTACAGCGAGGAGGATCTCACAGACACGGAATTTTTCCCTGAGGAGTGGGTAGGTTTGTGCCCCGCATCTGGCAACTTAACCCTTGGGACCTGAACTAGAGACATGAGCCCTAAAAATATCTGCCTTTGAAAACCAAAGGGGCTTACATCCAGGAGAATGGAGCTTATGAGGGGAACAGAGATTCTGCTCCTAAAGGACTCAGGCGCAGGCGGATTCACTCACTTTAGGACGCAACCCAAAGGAGCAGTTTGAAAAGTGCTTAGGCCACATGTGAAGGAGAGTCATTTGTTAATCACAGAACATCTGCTGAACAGGCAGGATCCTGTTAGGACCTTCTGCAGGAGTGGAGGTGCTGGCAGCCACCATTTTTGCATTCTCCCTCTGCCTTGCTTGTGCAGGCCCTTGTGGCACCACTTTTGTGCTCTCTCTCTTAAACCTGGGCTGCACATGGCAGATGCACACATCCCACCCAGGGGATGCCCCTTGAGCACCTGACTCTGATGGCCAGGCAGGATTATGTTTGGGTTCCAATGCGTCTGAAACAATCAGAGAAACAGTTCTCAATAGGCTACCACTCCAAGGGCACTGTACCACCAGCAGACAGTGACATATCTCTAGTGCTCCTGTGAGGAAGGCCTGTTGGTTTGACCAGAAGTCATGCTTCAGGATTACCACACATCTAGAGGCCATGGAAGTGATCTCAGGGTGCTTAGGCTGAAGGATGCCATCTTTGTGTTCTCCCTTGGCCTTGCTAGATCTCACTAGTACCTACCAGAAAGGAGCTCATACATTCATCTGGAGCCCCAATTTTTCCAACTGTTACCAATGGGACAGGTCCAGATTACCTGGTCTGAAGACAAGCGGGGGTTATGATTGTGGTCCCATGGGACCATATATATTTGCATACCTTAAAGGCTGCTGCCTGAGAGTCTAGCTTCCAATCAGCCTGAAACTGGTGGCTGACTGAGTTCCCTCCTTCTGAAATACTCACAGGACTTGGCACTCTTCAACAACTAGGACCTATCAAGACCAAATCAGGCTGCTTAGACAATCAAAAAAATTCAAGAGAGACAACCAAGAGCTAGGGCAATGGTAAATGATAAGTTTCATCTCCTACACAGGGCCAGTCCTTCAAGACTGGGAGGTGTAGTTGTTTCACCTAATAGATTGAAAAAACACAGAGAGGGAAGCATAATGAAACAGAAGAATATGTTCCAATGAAAGAAAAAGATAAAAACCCAGAAAAAAATCCTTAATGAAACAGAGATAGTAATTTACCTGATAAAGGATTCAAAGTAATTCTCATAAAGATTCTCACTGAACTTGGGAGAAGAATGAATGAGCAGAGTGAGAACTTTAACAAGGAGACAGAAAATATTTTAAAAGTATCAAAAAGAAGTCACAGAATGGAAGAATACAATAACTGAAGTGAAAAATACACTACAGGGGTTCAACAAAAGGCTAGATGAAGCAGAAGAATCAGTGATCTTTCTAATCAGGGCAGTGGAACTCATGCAAACAAAGCAGTGAAAAGAAAAAAGAACTTTAAAAAGTGAAGATAGATTAAAAAGATAGACTTATGGAACAACATCAAGTAAAATAACACCCACACAATAAGGGTCCCACAGGGGAAGAGAGAAAGAAAGGAGTGGAAAACTTATTTGAAGAAATAATGACTGAAAACTTCCCTAACCTAGGGAAGGAAACAGATATCTAGATTCAGGAATGCCAAAGAGTTCCAAATAAGATGAACCCAAAGAGATCCACACAGAAACACATTATAATTAAAATTAAAGAGTTAAAAATAAAGGGAACCTCTTAAAAGCGGCAAGAGAAAAACAACTTGCTATGTATAAGGGAGCCTCCATAAGACTATCAGCTCCATAAAGACTATAAGTTTTACAGAAACTTTACAGACCTGAAGGGACTGGCATGATATAAGCAAAGTGCTGAAGGGAAAAAACTTCCGACTAAGATTATTCTACACAGCAAGGTTAACATTCAGACTTGAAGGAGAAATAAAAAGCTCTCCAGAACCAAACAAACAAGCAACCTAACAGAATTTGTCACTACTAAACCAGCCCTACAAGAAATGCTAAAGGAACTTCTTTAAGCTGAAATAAAGGGCACTAATTAGTAACAAGAAAATATATGAGAGTAAAGAAATCTCACCATAAAGGTAAATATAGTAAAAGTAGTGTATTAATCATTTAAAAGCTAGTATGAAAGTTAAAAGGCAAAAATAGTAAAAATACCTATAACTACAATAATTTGTTAAGGTATATACAAAATAAAAAATATAAAATGTGACATCAAAAACATAAAACATAGGGAAGGAGAAAAAATGTAGAATTTTAGAATGCATTCAAGCTTAAATTGCTATCAACTTAAAATGTTATATATAAAGGCTGTTATATATGAGCATGATGGTAACCACAAAACAAAAACCTATAGTAGATACACAAAATATAATGAGAAGGGAATCTAAGCATAACACTATAGGAAGTCATCAAACAAAAATGGAAGAAAGTGGGAGGAAAAAGGAACAGAGAGGAACTACAACACAGAAAACAATGAACACAATGCAATAAGTATGTGCCCATCAATAATAACTTTAAATCTAAATGAGACTAAATTCCCCAATATAAAGACATAGAGTGGCCAAACGTATTAAAATACAAGTTCCATCTATGTGCTGCCTATGAGAGACTCACTTCAGACCTAAAGACACATACAGAATAAAAGTGAAGGGATGGAAAAAGATGGTTTATGCAAATGAAAACCAAAAGAAAGCTGAGATAGTTACAGTTGTTTCAGACAAGACAGACTTGAAAGGAAAGACTATAATAAAAGACAAAGAAGGGCATTACATAATGATAAAGGAGTCAATCCAGCAAGACGATATAACATTTGTAAATATGCACTAAACATAGGAGAATCTAAATACATAAAGTATGAAGGGAGAAATTGACAGCAATACAACAATATTAGGGGACTTTAATTCTCCACTTATATCAATGAATGGATCATCCAGACAGAAAAATCAACAAGGGAACAGTAGCTTTGAACAACACATTAGACCAGATGGACTTCATAGGTATATACAGAACATTCTATCAAAAAACAGCAGAATACACATTCTTCTCAAGTGTACAAGGAACATTCTTGGATTGACTGTGTATTAGTTCACAATACAGTTCTCAATAAATTTAGGAAGATTAATATCATATTAAACATCTTGTCTAACCACAATGGTATGACTAGAAATCATTGATGGGAAGAAAACTGGAAAAATCACACATATATGGAGATAAAACAACCTGCTACTGATCACCCAATGGGTGAATGAAGAAATCAAAGGAGAAATAAAAAAATACCTTGAGACAAATGAAAATGGAAATACAATATACCAAAATCTATGGAGTGCAGCAAAAGCAGTTCTAGGAGGGAATTTCCTAGCATTTCAGGCCTGCCTCGAGAAACAAGAAAAATCTCAAATAATCAATCTAACTTCATACCTAAAGGAAAGGAAGAACAAATGAAACACAAATATAGTAGAAGGAAGGAAATAATAAAGATCAGAGTGGAAATGAATGAATAGAAACTAAAAAGATAATAGAAAAAGATCAATGAAAATAAGAGCTGGTTCTTTGAAAAGATAAACAAAATTGACAAAAACTAGATTCACTAAGAAAAAAGGAGAAAGTTTAAAGAAAGCAAGTCATTAATGAAAGAGGAGACATTACACCTCATACCACAGAAGTATAAAGCATCATAAGACTACTATGAACAAATTTATGCCAACAAATCAGACAACTTAGAAGAAAAAGATAAATTCCCAGGAGCATACAACCTACCAAGAATGAAACAGGAAGAATTTAAAAAATCTGAATTAGTAAGGATGTTGATTCCATAAACAAAAAACTCCAGCTAATGAAATTCCAGGACCAGATGACTTCACTGGTGAATTCTACCAAATATTCAAAGATTTAATACCTACCCTTCTCAAGAATGCCTACTCTTGAAAACAATGTGAGAGAATGCTTCCAAACTCATTTTATGAGGTCAGCATTATCCTGGTACCAAGACATTACCCTAACACCAAAACCAGACAAGGATACCACAAAGACAGAAAATTACAGGCCATTATATCTGATAAATATAGATGCAAAATCCCTTGACAAAATTCTAGCAAACTGAATTCACCAAACATTAAAAAGATCATACACCATGATGAAGTGGAATTTATTCCAGGGATCAAGGATGGTTTAATATCCACAAATCAATCAATGCATTATACCACATTACCTAAATGAAGGACAAAAATCATGTGATCATCTCAACAGATGCAGAAAGACAATCGTGTGACAAAATTCAATATTCTTTCATGATAAAAACTCTCAACAAATTAAGCATAGATGGGACATACCTCAACATAACAAAGTTAATATATGACAAACTCACAGCTAAAATCATACTGAATAGTGAGTGAGTAAAAAGTTGAAGGCTTTTCCTCTAGTCAGGAACAAGACAAGAATGCCTACTCTTGCCACTTTTATTTGACTAGGAAGCCCTATCCAGAGAAATTAGGCAGGAAAAAGGAGGAAAAGGGCATCCAAATTGAAAAGGAAGAAGTAAAACTGTCACTATTTGTAGACAACATGATTTTATATAGAAAACACTGAGACTCCACCAAAAAATTGTTTGCACTAATAATGAATTCAGTAAAGTTGTAGGGTACAAAATCAATATATGAAAATCTGTGCTTTTTTATATACTAACAAACTATCAGAAAGAGAAATTAAGAAAACAACCCCATTTGCAATTGCATCAGTGAGAATAAAATACATAGGAATAAATTTAACAGAGGTAAAAGACCTGTACATCAAAAACTATAAAACATTCATGAAAGAAACTGAAGAAGACACACGTAAATGGAAAGATATGTGCTCATGGAGTGTAAGAATGATATTATACAATGTCAATATTACCCAAAAGAATCTACAGATTCAATGCAATTCCTATCAAAATTCCAGTCGAATTTTTCATAGAATTAAAACAAAGAATTCCCAAATTTTTATGGAACCACAAATGGTTCTGAATAGCCAAAGCAATCTTGAGAAAGAAGAACAAAGCTGGAGGCATCACACTGATTTCAAACTATATTACAAAGCTACAGTAATCAGAACAGTATGGTATTAGCACAGAAACAGACACAAATCAATGGAAGAGAATAGAGAACCCAGATACAAACCCACACACATATGGTCAACTAATATGGGACTAAGGAAGCAAGAATAGACAATGGGAAAAAAGCATTCTCTTCAATAAATGGTGTTAGGAAAACTGGATGGTTTTTGGGTGCAATAGAATGACACTGGACCACCATCTTACACCATACACAAAAATTAACTGAAAGTGGATTAAAGACTGAAAATCAAAGAAATCCTAGGAGAAAACATACAAGGTAAACTTGCTGACATAAATTTTGGAGATTTCTTTTTTTGGATCTGACTCCAAGGCAATGGCAACCAAGGCAAAACTAAGCAAGCTGGATGACATTAGACCAACAAGCTTCTGCACAGCAGAAGAAAACATCAACCAAATTAAAAGGCAACTTACCTGATGGGGAGAAGATATTTGCAAATCATATACCCAATAAGGGACTAATACCCAAAATACAGTTTTAAAAACTCAGTAACAAAAACAATCTGATGAAACAACAGGCAAAGGAGCTGAGTAGACATTTTTTCCATAAAAGATATACAGACAGCCAAAAGCCACATGAAAATGCAAATTAGAACCATAATGAGGTATCACCTCACACCTGTTGAATTGTCTATTATCAAAAGGAGAAGATATGACAAGTGTTGGTGAGGATGTGGAAAAACACCAGAGAACTCTGGTGCATGGTTTCTGGGAGTGTAAATTGGTGCAGTCATTACGGAAAACAGTGTGGAGTGTCCTCAAAAAATTAAAAGTAGAACTACTATGTGATCCAGCAATTCTACTTCTGAGTATTTATCTGAAGAAAACATAAATGCTAATTTGAAAAGACATGCGCCAGTATGTTCACTGCAGCGTTATTTACAGTAGCCAAGACAGGGAGTCAATAGTGATGTTTCTGGGTGTGCCTCCCGCCCATCCTTGGCCACGGGGGAGGGAGTCAGGTTAGTTTAGCCTCGGACTTTGCCTCCTCGGTGGTGACCTGAAGGTGAGCATACCAACATACTTCTGTCCTCTAGATTGTGACAAATCGCTCGTCTCTCAGAGCTTCAGTGTCCCCATCAAAAATGAGGCTAACTATTCTGACAGGTTGATAGGACAATTGGAGAAAATTGTATATAAAACATTCTGCAGGTGCCTGGCAATTCATAGGTGATCAGCCCATTCCACTTACTAGAAATTTTTTGATAAAATGTTTTTATATACAAATAACACAAATTGCATGATACTAATGATGATGCATGCTTGCCACTTGCCGAAAGCCTTGGCTGCATGGCCTGATGTGCTCTTCATGCAGTTCTGTGAGACGGCTGCTGTCGGAAGCTCCATTTTACACACAAGGAAACTGAGATGTAGAGACGGTAGTAACATTTAGTCAACTGCAAAACAGAGCCTGGACTAAGGTCTGTCTGACACTGTGGTGGGTTGAGTAGTGGCCCTCAAAAAGACGTGTCTGTGTCCTGAGCCCCGGTCCCCGTGAATGTGACTTGACTTAGAGAAAGGCTCTTTGCCAATGTAATGGACTGACGGATCTCAGGATGAACTCACCCTGGATGGCCCGGTGGGCACTAAATCCCATGGCACGTATAAGCAGAAGGATGTTAGAGAGACAGGCAGACACAGAGACACGGGGGAGATGGCTATGGGAAGACAAAGACAGAGCTTTGAGGGCCGCTGCCACACGCCTGGAGGAGGCAAGGAGGGGTTTTCCCAAGAGCTGTGGAAGGAGTGTGACCCTGTCTGCATCCTGATTTTGATTTCTGCCCTCCAAAGCTATGAGAGAATACATTTGTAATGCTTCAGCCACTGAGTTTGTGGTAATTTATTACAGCAGCCACCCTAGGAAACTAATACAGGTACCCAAGCCCTTGGGTCTAAACCCACCACTCTCCCCTCCTGACCCTGACACTTAACCCATCAAGGAGTCCATCTGATGCTCTATTTCCTGAAACACAAAGTTTTTCAGAATGAAAACATTCATTTTCCCATCCTTCATAGCTGTGGCATATTCAGTGTTATGCATTTCTCCCTGGAAGACCTAAATTTGGGGAGGAGTGGGAACCACACTGAGTTCCAACTAAACTTCCATTTGGTTGAATGCCAGTCAGTCAGGACCCGTCAGTCTGTGAACTGCAGACTGTTAGGAGCATTTCCCTTGCAGGAAGGGCAAACAGCTCCACCCGTGGGGATAACTGTCTCAGGGACTCTGCCCGCTGAGTCATGCTCTCAGTCCCCCGAGTCACAATGAGGCCCCAGTCCCCAAGAAAGCTGTGATGCTAGTGATCGGATGATGGACGGCGCTTTCCAGTTTTATAATCTGTGATCGAATTCATCTTTCCAACTATTTTCCCCAGGATGTCAAGAGTGTTGCCTTTTCAATCAACCTGTGCATGCGTGTAGGGTCCTAGGAAAACAAGGGAACAGGCGATTCCCAGAGTAGGAACGTGAATTCCACAAATGTTTATCCTGAAGGTAATTTTAAAAAAATTCTACAGTGAAGACTGATGTCAACAATCTTTGCAGCAGCTACGTTGGAGCAATTCTTGTGCCACTTCATTCAGTCTCCCTTCTTTACTATCTTTTCCTTAACAAGGCTTGATTTTGGAAATCTGGGCGAGAAAGGCACATCTATAGCAAGAGAGTTGCTGAATTCCTGAGAGCAGTTCCTGGGAGTTAGACTGTGATGTTATCTGTTCCTAGAGAAGAATTCACTCACAAAAGTACAGGCCTTGAAAGGAGAAGCCAACTTGGTTCATTTGTAAAAGAAAGACTGCCTGGGAGATGGAACACTCCATTCTGGGGATCCTCCAACTTGCTGCTGTTACCCTTCCCCTCAGTTACCTGGGCATGCATAGTGCAAAAACATGTATATGCTTTTCCCAAAAGTAAAGTAACATCCAGGAAATTATAAAGGGGAAAGAGCAGGCTTTGAAGCCAGACAGATCTGGGTTCTGATCTCTTTGGCAAAAATGATAATGAAAACACTTCCTTTGTGGATTGTTTTGTGGATCAAGGACAATGAAAATGCAGTGCTCATCAGTGTCAGGAACATAGAAGGTGCTCAATAAAATGGTACATATTATTATTTGGGGGCAAGGACCCAGCTCTACCACATAACAGCTCTGGGATCCAGTATCTTAGTGTCACCCGTGAAGTGGGAATAATAATAGTCAAGATGAGATCACAGATGATACAAATGTAAAGCATTATACATCATAGGGTATGATTCTGATCTTTGAAGTGTCATCTGACTTCAGCAGTCTGTAACTCATGGTCTGATGAGGAGTGATCTGGTTGTACTGTGGCAGAGAATGAGATGAGAAGGTTTGCCAACAAACAGAGCACAGTTGCCACAGCAATTCAGATATTATTTTCAAAGAACGTTAGGGTTGAGATACATACTTTATAACACCCCAGTGGGTTTTCTATTGTAGATAAAGACATAAGACAAAGCTCTACTCTAGGATTGTAGCTAGCATTATAGTGGAACTAATATCCTGTTCAGCCAGAAAAATAAGTACTTAAGGCTTTTGTTAATGTGATGTGACTCACTCTATTTGTATATTTTGAAAGCCCCAGATTTTCTTGTAGAAAATGTCAAGCTCCATCAAATATTGTCCTTTTGAAACCTGACAAGTATCGTCTACTTATAAGCAAGCAGCTTTTTCTATCTTGGATTGAAAATAAGGTAAAGTGGTTCTGTTGGTCTAACTACTTCTGAAGCTGTTGAAGAGAAAGAAGGTGTGACTCATGCACACACACACACACACACACACACATACAGTTTTATATATAATATTTATTATACAAAGAGATGTATATGTGTGTATACATATAAAGAGAAAATATGTTCTATGTATGAGATCTTCAATTATTGGTAAAATCGAACTGTCCCATCTGCCTGAAAGAGTTAAGCATCTTCCTAAAGTGCTCAGCAAGGAATAGTTTAGTTAGCTGTAGAAAATATTTGAGTGGAATAAGCATTTTTCTAAAGGATTTATTGTATTAAGCACAATAATAACAGTGGCCCTAATACTTGGAAGGATGCCTAGTTTGGTGGCTTGATTTTCCTGCATCATGTCAGAAACAATTTACCCAATCCCTAGTATCATAGGGGAATTATTGGTTCAGTTTTCAAAAGTTAACTAATATCAAATGTAAGCTTTTCCTATGAAATGTGAACTTTCTCACTTTGTGAAGGCCATTTTCTCAGCATGGCACATGGACATTGCTTTCCAGATCCCAGACTAATAAAGAAGTATTTCTTTATATATATAATTGAAATACAGTTAACATATACTCTTCTGTTAGTTTCAAGTATACAACATAGTGGTTCAACAGCTACCCATATTATTAAATCCTTGCCAACTAGTGTAGTTGCTCTCTGTCAACACAGAAAGATGCTACAGAATCATTGTATTCTCCATGCTTTACTACCTTCCCCATGAACAACTTATATCATAATTGAGAGTTTTTGTGCCCCCCCTTTATTTTCCTCCCCCCCACCACTCACCCATCCCGACCCCTCCTCCAAGGTAACCACCATTCACTTCTCAGTGTCTACAAGTCTACTGCTATTTTATTCATTTTGTTTTGTTTCATTTTTAAATTCCACAAAAGTGAAATCATACGGTATTTGTCTTTCTCCACCTGGCTTATTTTACTTAGCATAATACCCTCTAGGTCCATCTATGTTGTTACAAATGGCAGGATTTCTTTCTTTTTTATGGCTGAATAATATTCCATTGTGTATATGTATCACATCTTCTTTATCCAGCCATCTATTCATGGACACTTTGGTTGCTTCCATATCTTGGCTATTGGTTGGTAATAATGTGGCAATAAACATAGAGGTGCATTTATCCTTTTGAATCAGGGATCTTGTTTTCTTTGGGTAAATTCCTATAAGTGGAATTTCTGGGTCATGTGGTATTTCTATTTTTAGTTTTTTGAGAAACCTCCATGCTGCTTTCCACAGTGGCTGCACCAATTTACATTCCCACCAACAGTGTAGGAGGCTTCCCTTTTTTCCACATCCTCACCAACACTTGTTATTTCTTATCTTTTGGATAGTCACCATTCTAAATGGTGTGAGGTGATATCTCATTGTAGTTTTGATTTGTATTTCTCTGATGTGGAGCATCTTTTCATGTCACTGTTGGCCATCTGTATTTCTTCTTTGGAAAAATGTCTGTTTAGGTCCTCCACCCATTTTTTAATTGAGTTACTTATTTTTTTGGTGTTCAGTCATGTGAGTTCTTTATATATTTTGGATGTTAACCCCTTATTGGATAAAGAATTATGAATATATTCTCCCATACTGTAGGATGCCTTTTTGTTCTGTTGATGGTGTCCTTTGCAGTACAGAAGCTTTATAAAGAAATATTTCTTTATACTATTTCCTTCTAATGCCGTGTTGCCCAAGGGGCAGGTCTCTGAAGCTTGTAAATATCACATTTTGAATTGGACCCAGTTGGATAAGGCTTTCATGACAAATTTAACATGATATGACTCGAGGTTTTCAAAAGAGCTCAATTTGCCAGCATCCTACATATTTTGAGAATTCCTTTTTTCTTCCTGATAGAAAGTACCATTTTCTTGAGTCATAGTTGCCTTCCAATTGCATAAGGAAAACCACCAGATCCTGACAGAGGAAGCTCTCACGCACAGTCCTTGCTGTACAGGGAGCCTCATGAGGGGATGCAGAAGAGAAGACTCTACAGGACTCAGAAGTGGTTAAAGGACTGACTCCTGGAGTCAAAGGTTAGATTTGACTCAACATAAGAAAGAACTTTCCCAGTCAAGGTCATGCAAAGATAAGGGAGGCCCATGGGAGGTGCTGAGAGCTTGTTTCTGCAGAGAGTTCGGGAGAACGCTCAGGTGGGTGGTTGGACTAGTGATTGCTGGCTGCTAACTGAGATGACCTGGGGTTCAGTTCCTGCTTAAAATACAAAGTCCTGGACGCTATCTCCAGAAAGTGTGCTTTAGTAGGTCTGGGAGATCGAGAATCTGTGCTTTGAACAAATGACCCTGGTGGATCCGATTCACTCTGTGTGGTGAATCCGATCCACCAGGTAGTTTCAGAAAACTTGGTGTGGGTAAAATTGCAATATTTCCAGAATCTCTCACCTGGCTTTAGTGCATCTCCATATCAACAGGGGTTTCCAAGGGGCGCAGAGAAGTAGTCCATCTGTATGTCAACAGGCAATTACACAGTGAGTGAGGCTTACCTGTACCAGAGAGGTCAGGTGGAGCTCTGTCTTCTTCTACTGCAGCTGGGTCGGGAGAGACTCAGGACAACGACTGCTTGTAAGAAATAAATGGGTTTCTCTCACTTTATTTCTCCCTTTGATTGATTTTTGTTTCAAAGGTATTTTGTCCTGGGGTTTCTACCGTCTCCCTCACCCCTGGCGAGTTACACTTGGTTTGTATATTAGTTCTCTTCCGTTCCCATAGCAGGCAG
The DNA here is from genome assembly GCF_040802235.1 of Manis javanica. Taxonomy (NCBI): domain Eukaryota; kingdom Metazoa; phylum Chordata; class Mammalia; order Pholidota; family Manidae; genus Manis; species Manis javanica. The sequence goes on from NC_133156.1 coordinate 7,399,589, forward strand.
GCTTGGAAGGAGTTGAAGGTTGGACTGGGTGGTCAGTAGCTGATGGGATGAGCAATGTTGGCGGGTCTCAGAGTTGCAGGGGTCACCCAGGACAGTGGGGCCCTGCTTGAGCCATCAGAGGCCAGGAGGTAGGCTGCCAGGGTGTCAGCCTGTACTGTGTGGGGGCTGCCAGGGTGTCAGCCTGTACTGTGCGGGTGAATATTTAACCACCACCACACACACACAAAAATAGACACTAGAGAGTTTTTTGCCGTGCCAAATTCTGGATTCCATACATGTATACATATCGAAGTGCACATCATGGCTAATTTCAAGCTATCAACCTGACATCACTGAACACAGAGCTGGGAAGAAATGCCCACAGTCAGCTCAGGTGGGCCCGGACAAGCCGGCCCCACCCCACTGCGGAGCCAGTGTAGCTCCGGATCACTGAGAGAGTCTGGGACCAGCCGTTCTGCTAGGAAAGGGAATGGGGAAGGGAATGGGGAAAATCCCGGAGCAAAATACCTTTGAAACTGATATCAGTCAAAGAGAGAAATAAAGTGGGAGAAACCCATTTATTTCTTACCAGCAGCCCACTTCCGCTCGCCCGTGTCTCTGACAACCCGGCTGCAGAAGAGGCCCCACCCAACCTCTCTGGTCCAGAGAAGCCCTGCTCCCCCGTGTAATTACCTATTGATGTGGAGATGGCCTATTTCCCTCCACCCTTTGAAAACACCTATTCTATGGAGATGCACAGAAGCCAGGTGAGAGATTCTGGTTATATTGTAATTTTACCCACAGGAGGAAAGAGCGCTGTGTTCAGCGGCACCCCCACTTGGAGCGCCTTCTCCCGGGTAGGGCTTGTGGTGCCACGTGTGTGTTTCAGTGTAGTGGGTGTGTGTTACTATCACACTTGAATGTGAAGTACAGAGTTGAGATGAGGGGGGCTGTTGATGTGTAACGGAGTGCAGAGAGCATCAAGAGTCAGGAAAAAGAACTAATGACACTTAACCTGACTGCCTAGAGCGAGAGCCACCCAGTCTTTTCTTGTGTAAATTACCCGAGGCTTCTGAGAAATGTGCCAACCCTAAGTTAGATAACTAGAAGTGGGCAACAGCCTGGGAACGCCTGGGGATGTAACCCGTGATAAGTCACATAGACATGCTTGGGTAAGCAAGAGATAACAATTGAAGCGGGCAGGCAACTGGCGCGTTCCCTAAAAAGGTTACAATGTTTCCCATTGGTTACAATATAGAGTGTGTTTTAAACCTATTAGTTGTAGAACTGCGCGGGCTTTGGTGTAACGGCTGTGAAGATCCTATATAATCAGTACCCAAAGTTGCTTCGGGGTCGGCAGCTCGGACTCGGCCTGCGTGTCAGGGGAGGTGCTGTCGACCCCAGCTTGCTGGCTGAATAAAGACTTTGCTTGGATTTTCATCTCCGTGTCCGTGTGTCTTGTTCTCTGGGAAACCCCGGAGTCCTAGACCCTAACAGATGCAGATTTGTGTCCTTTCCTTTATTTTCCATTTTTCAGAATATAAGAGCTCCAAAGGTGACTGATGAGGCTTTTTTATTAGTCTCATTAGAAATGCATAGATTCTAACGTATCAGTTGTGCTTTAATTCACTGGACTTGCTTTTCTTACCGATGCAGTGAGGACCTCTTGCTGTTGCCTCTACAGGCTTTTGACATGGCCTGGTGGCTTCCTTGCTGAATGGTGTGCCCTTCCTGTATTTTTGTTTCAGACTGTGTATGTTTGTTCCAGATTCCTCAGAATCTTGTCTTAGATCTTTTATGCTTTAAAATTTTTGCATGTCCTCAGTAGAGGCTTGTTCTAATTACCCAGACAGTCATTACCAGAAGTGGCTCAAAGTCAAGATATGACTTCATCTGTTTATCTAATCAGTATTGCTGAGAACCTACTTTGCTGGATGCTGTAGGGAATAAGGAGATGAATCCAGTGTGATCGCCATCCTCAGCATTTGCAGTTGGCTGGTGCAAAAGTCTGTGAAGCACGCAAGTTAAAGCAGAATGTCAAGGAAACTGGCAGAGACAGGGTGGGCTCCGAAGATAAGGAAGGGGTGCCTACGGGCTTGGGCAGGACTGGACATACTGAAATGGGGGAAAGTATTACCTTCTGCACCTCTTGCCACTAATAGATCAGCAGAGCCTCCTGGGAATGTTCAGGGATTATAAACCAGCAGCTTCCTGACACACCCATCCCAGTCATCGCAAACACAAAGTGCACCAGAAGAAACATTTTATGCCCACAGTTATTTCTCCTGTGGAGCCTCTTATATTAAGCCTGAGGGTTAGGAGCAAATTTTGATCTACTATGTATTTTTCTACAGCCAGCTTTCAGAAGAAGGAGATGGTAGAAGTGAAGTGATGTGGGCAGTTTTTCAGGTAAAAACTAAACAAAAACAAAAACAAAAAAGAAAAAGTAGAATGGTGTCAACTAAGGATACAACATTAAAAAGCAGTTTTTCCAAAAAGGTAAAGGGATCATTTCAGATCCTCATGGAGAAAAGAAAAGGGAACCTCACCCTGAGGTCGGGACTGGGCAGAAGCCCAGCACCCTGTGGCTGGCTGGCCTGCAGCCCCGGAGCTGAGCCCGGGGAAAAGCAATGCTGTCTTTCCACGGGAGCAGTGGGGCCTGAGGGTGCTGAGGGGCAGGAGGGGCCGCAACTCCGATGAGAAGTGAGTGCCGAGTGGGTGTGTCAGGGAAGAGCTAGTGACCCCAAACTCTAGGGCTACAGATCTAAAAAATGCAGAAACACCAGGGCCAAAGGAAAGGGAACAGAGAGAGACCTTACCTCAGCCCAATACAAAAGATCCTTTCCTCAGGGGCTAATTTTTTTGCCAGAAAGGAAAGAGAAGGTCATGGCTTGGAACCTGAAGGATGCGGGAAGCCCAGGCCCCCCTCCCCTCCCCTTCCATCACCTCCCTGGGTGCTGGACTGCAGAGACTAAAGCCCTTTAAAGGACAAGGGGACTTAAAGGTACAGTGCTTTGTGACACTGGAGCCCTACCTGTCCAGAGGCACCCGGACAGGCGAGTGTTTAATGTAAGGGGAGGTTTATGTTCTCCATTTGCTTTAGAGTATGAGTGCAGCATTTGCAGACTTGTTGGTTAAATCTGACCCTAGAAACCTCCTGGGATCCCTGCCCAAGGGTCTGATATGAATCAAGCAGGTGGTCATTAATATGCAGTGCCGGGATGCTGGGGTTTACTTGAGGAGTCACTGGTTCATTCTGGAATCTGAGCAATGTCAGCAATAGAACTTTCACTGTCTGTGCTGTCCAGTGCCTGCCTACTATCCACACATGGCTGAGCACTCAAAACATGGCCAGTGCGACTGAGGATGTCCTGTGTGGTGTGATTTTAACATGCAGAAGGGCATGCCACAGCAAGCAACCCAGAGGAGGCCATCGCCCTCGGGGACCTGAGGTGGTACCAGGAGAGTCAGAAAATACAGTCGATGCCTGAACCACACATTGAAGAATTTCATAAGCACCAGAAAGAAAGTAAGCAGGGGGTCATGAAAGAGGTGGCCGTGGGCCCACTGGAGCTCTGGGCTCAGGGAAGGCGTTTCCAGGGACAGAATGCTCTGGCAGAGACAAGGACAAGCACGGGGAGGATGCTGGGAGAGGGGGGTGAGCAGGGAAAATCTGTGGGAGCTCACAGGCCAGGGTAAGGGGTCTGGATTCTACTTTTAGTGTGAGGCAAAGGTGCGGGAAGGTATTGGATGGGCATTGCTGAAGGTTGCCCTTGGCTGCCAGACATGTGGAGACAAGAAGAGGAGGGCACAGGAGTAAGGAGGCTCTGAGTGGCGCCTGGGTCCCCTCCGTGGGGCCTGGGCCTCGAAGAAGGAAGTCTGCCAGGGAGTGAGTGGTCACATGGGCAGGAGCATGCTGCCCAGAGCACGAAAGGGCTGAGGGGAGCCAGCACCTGTGCCCCTCAGAGCCTCCCAGGGAGCCCAGAGAAGGGTCCTGGGAAGGAAAAGAGGCACACGCTCATCTGTCCCAGCCTCTTTTGCTCAGGGAGGCCCCACATGGCCTGGGTCACTGGGGGCATCCCCACTGTGGGTGGTGTGGGCCCAGGGCTGGAGGGGGTGAGGGGCAGGCGGGAGGGCCGCCCCCACTGGGGCCACCAGCAGAGCAGGGCGCTCTGATCCCAAAGGACTCCCCAAAGCCCTCCCATTCCACCCACTTCCCCTCCAGCCAGGCTGGCCTCAGTCCCCCCAAAGTCTTGTCCCACCTGCCACAGCCTTCACACATCCTGTGAGCTAGGAATGGACCTTACATTTAAATGGTTAGAGAAAAAAAACAAAAGAACAACATTTCATAATACATGGAAATTATATGAACTTGAAATGTCATTGTCTGTAAACAAGTTTTACTGGAAAACAGCCCCACTCATTCATTTACATGTCACCTAGGCTGCCCTCTGGCTTTGAGGAGTGGGGAGGAGCTGCGACAGGTGCCCACAGGCAGCGTGTGGCCCTTGACAGGAAAAGTTTGCAGACCTCCAATTCCACACAGCAGTCAGTGGTCTTTCCAAACTGCAAACTGATGAGATCACACCACGCTGGGAGCTTCCCACTGCATTTAGATTGGATTCTGACCTAACCTTATAAAGTGCAGGTGATTAGCCCCGTCACCACTGACCTCTCCATCAACCCCCTCTCCTGCCAGGCTGCCTTCCCACTGCTCCTGTACTGCTTAGCCTTCCCTTCAGTTCTGCGTTCCAACTGTGCTTTCTGCTTTCTGCTGGGGGGCTCCTTCCCAGATTGAAACAGGGCTGTGTCCTTCCCATTCAGGTCTCAGAAAGGCCTTCCCAACCACGCAGCATGAGGTAGACACTGGGCACACACTATCCCACCACCTGGTTCCATTCTCTGATGGGTACCAAGTACTCTGATATTTTACTTGTTTGTCTATTTAGTCATTTTTTTCAGTGCCTCCCTCATTTAGAACAGAAGCTCAGTGAAAGCAAGGGCCTGGTCTTGCTTCGCACCGTATCCCCAGCACCCAGGACAGGACCTCAGAGGCCGTTGCAGCATAGGAGATGGCAGTGTGAGCTGGCACACCAGGTCTTGGGGGGACCACACAGCTCTGTACCCAGAGGGAACCCCTGTGCATCACTGGGTATGGCTCTTTGTGATGGGCTCCCAGCTCTGTGAGACCATTCAACAGCTGATGAGCAGGGGCCTGTCCACCTGGGAGACCAACAGGTCAGGAGGGTGTGAAGAATTTACCCAAAGAAAACAAAATCATAACTTCAAAAAGATATGCACCCCTATGTTTATTGAAGCATTATTTACTTATTTACTATAGCCAAGGTATGGACACAACTGAAGTGTCCATTGATAGATAAATAGATAAAGAAGCAGTGGTACATATATAATATGGAATATTACTCAGCCATAAAAAATAATGAAATCTTGATATTTGGGACAACATGGATGGACCTATAGGGTTTTATGCTAAGTGTAGTAAGTCACACAGAGAAAGACAAATACCATATGATTTCACTTATGTATGAAATCTAAAAAACAAAACAAATACAGAGAACAGACTGGTGGTGGCCATGGTGGGGTGGGTGGTGAAATAGGTGAAGAGAACAAAGAAGTACAAACTTCCAATTATAAAATAAATTAGAGGAATGAAAGTACAGTCTGAGGAATATAGCCAAAAATATTGTAATAACTTTATATGGTGACAGATGGTAACTATGCCTATCTGAGTGGGCATTTTGTAACATATAAATTTGTTGAATTACTATGTTGCACACCTGAAACTAATATATTGTATATCAAATATATTTCAATTAAAGAGAAGGCATTTGGAAGCAGAGACCAATGTGAAAGGAATTGCATGTGTATTACCTGTGGATAGAGATTTACAGCTTTGCAGTTCTGAGCGGATGACTCAGAAGCCAGTCAGGACAATATCTGATTGCGCTAGTACTTTTAATTATTTTTTTATTTTCTAATGGTAACTCAATAGTGGAGAAACCTGGCAAAAATATTCAGTAAAGGCTAACATCCCCCGTGATGTGTGTGGCTACTTACGTAGCCACTGATAGAATGTGATAAGAAGAGCATTTCACTGCTGGGTGTTCTTTCCAAAACTTAATCCCAGTCTAACCTTGAGAAAAACACCAGGCAAACCCAGACCGGGGCTATTCTACAGGGCACCTCGCAGAGGCTCCTTACAACTGTGAGATTCGTGAAAGCAGGGCAAGACTGCGGTGCCCCCGTGGGCCAGAGATTGGGAGACATGGCGGTGAGCAGGCTGGCGTCTCGCTTGGGAGTCTGGGGCAGGAAGAGGACATTATGGGAAAACTGGTGCATAAAACTATACAGTGGCTACACTCCCCAGAACAAGCAGGCCCTTTGATAGCCTCCCCAGGGGTGACAGGCTGAAAGCAGAGAGGCCTCCCACCAGCTGAAGGTGCTCATCTTTGTCTCACACTCTCTCCAGAAGTCCTGACTGCCTGATCTGTGTGAGATCGTGCTTGAACGCCCGGCCCTCCTTTTAGCTGCCTGTTGGACTAATTCCTGCTCTGTCCAACTAACGCTCTCTGCTCCTTCCAAGCTTGAAAAGTATAATTTTTGCAGGGCTCCCACGAGGCTCTCTCAGTATCGTCCCAGCCTGGCACTTTTAGCGATTTTGTCATTATATGTTGTGACTGCCACAAGGAAAACCAAGATGCACTTCTGGGGCATGTATTTCAGAAGAGACCTGACATCCACACAAAAATTCTGTCTGGCAAGAATGTAAAAAAGAATTTAAATATATAAATGAATGTGCTTGCTTCCAGATTATCCCTACTTCTGTCTTCTAAGCCCATACTGCCACTGGGGACCCAGGACACCCCATCTGCTCTCCTGCCGGCCTGCAGCTTCAGGCTGGGCACCCTCATCGGCCACTCTTTCCAGAACTCCTGTGGTCCATCAATGCTGTGAAATCAAAAGGCCACACACGACACCCTCCAGTGCCCCATGTACCCAGCTAGGTCACCTTCACGTTGGCCTGCATGGGCTTACAAAAGAAGGAATCAGGCAGGCACTGAGCCCAGTGCTGGGATTTTGGGAAGACAACATGTGCTACACGGAGAAGCCAGAAGCTCCTGGGAAAAGCAAGCACTTGCCTGTGGCTCCATGAGGAAACCTCATCCACCGATCGCAGAGTGAGGGATTGAGTCATCACAGTTTAAGGAGTATCGCAATCAGATGACGAGATGCATTCTTTTAAAGGCTGCAAGCCTCCTCCATGTCTTACTACATTATCTTTTCAGCAAAGTTAACATCTGAGACATCTATTTCCTGCCCCTCCTGTGATTTTCTGCTCTTGTAAAACGGCATCAGTGTGTGTGCAGCTGCCTGAGCTGACAGCTCAGAGGCTCTGGTTTCCCCTTTCTGGGCCATACCTGATGACTGTCCGTTCCACCCGGATGCTTTCCGAATTCCCTGCCCTGCCAGCCCCGACCTGGACCGCAGCAATCTGCAACTCCTGCTTAGTCCGATCTGTCCTCAGAAGGAGCTTTCGGACACGCCAGTCTGCCGGAGCCACCCATGCCCTAGAGCTTGCCCACTCAGGCAGCTCTCTGTTGCCTTAGGTGAGGCTGTGGGCACAGCCCTGGACTCTTCGCCGTCTGGTTCTGGCCCAGCTCCAGCCCCCCCTCCTGTCTCTTTCATCCCCTTTCTGGCACACAGCACCCTTCCCGGCTGTGCTCCCTCTGCCAGAAGGGCTGGCTGATTCTTGTAGCTCAGCACTCAGCTTAAAGGCTGTGTCCAGTTACAGATGAGGGCATGTGTGCACTCACCTGGAATTACCACTTCCACATGGCTCCAAATGGAATCTGTTTGGGTTCTCAACTACCATGGCTTTGGCCCAGAGGAAGCTGCTCACCTGAAATCAAGGGGCTGGAGCGCCACACGGGCTGGGAGCTGTCAGGGAACCCTGCAGTGGCATCCAGCCATCTCACAAAGAGCTGGCCAGCAGTGGTGGTGGGTGGGAGGGTTGTACCGCTATTCCCAGAGTATTTGGGGAACTAGTGCTAGGAAAAGACTCCATGTCAAAGAAGATCCTGGGATGTCAGGGTAAAGGTACATAGACATCTTCACTGTAGAACTTTGGAACCTTTAATTTCCTATAGACGTTTAAGTGCCCAAGGAGCAGTCAGTGGAGTTTCCCAAACACACTGGACCATAGAGCCACAGGGCGTTGTGGAATCTGCCTTGGCAAACACTGGCCCAAATAGGTGGACTTCTGAATGACAGATGAAGGGCCCAGAACAGAGTACTGATTATTACGTGATCATCACAGTTACTCTAGAATGTGTGGATGACCAGGATCAACCAACTGTCTTCCTCAGAAAGATCAGAAGAATAAGGTTGTCTTTATGGAATTAAAACTTTTATTTAGAATAAGCATTGACAAAATGAAGGCAGTTGCCTCATAAATGCAGGGACTGGAAAATAATTATAAAAATATTCTGCAATGGAGTAAAATAGCTTGAAACTATAATCATTGGTTCTTCAAACTACAATCATTGTCTACACATAATCACACTAAAAAGACAGTTTGTTCTCCTGCTTGCCCAGGGGGCAGGTAATCAACAGCCCTCAGAACCCAGGTGCTGTTACCACACAAAGTGGAGGGCAGGACCAGAGGTGGGGGAGATCCTTGGCCTCCGGGGGGCATGCTGGTGACCTGGGGGAGAGCAAGCTCGGAATCTGCATGCTAAGCACTGCTGTGGCTTTCCACTGTTACAGAGCAACTTGATTAACTACTTGTAATTTCACCCCGTGGGATTTCCGGAGGGAGTGATCACAGAAGCTTCACTGGGACTGCATCTGGCTTTTCAGTGTGGCCAGTCTCATGAGGCATTCGTCTCTCCACTTCCTTCTGGCAGCTAAGTGCTCTGGGTCATCAGGAACTTTCACACACATGGCCTGGGAACAGGAAAAGAGAAGAAAAAGGAAGAAAAATGGGGGCATGAAGCGAAACTTATTTATCAGGAGCATAACTGTTGTTTTCATTTATGCAAACTGTGAATTTGCTTTCAAAGACAGTAGTAACCCCTCAATTAACATAACGTTTCCAAATCCAGAGGCCCACAGTTCCTCAGAGACAAGCCGAAACAAGTAAGCAGCACCCTGGTCACCCTGCTCTGAAGGGCTGCGAGGCCACGACAGACGGTCCTGCCAAAGTGAGGGGGGGCACCTGAGGTCAGAGGCCGGCCCAGTTCTCTGCGATGAGTCTACACACCTGGTTCACTTTTTCAACTGTGGCCCCAACAAACTCTGGAATTGGTCCAAAGGTCTTCAGGACACGTTTCATGCCTTCGCCATATCTGTCACAGTAGCTTAACATTCCTGAAATCACACAAAAACAAGAATCCTCAATATCAGCAAGAATATTCTATAACTCCAAACTAAGAGATCTGTTCACAGGGTCTTGCCCTGGGGTTGGATTAACTCCGTTCTCTTTCTGTAGCTGAAGAAAAGGTGGCATAAGAAATGTCCCTCAGTCAGCTGGCACTGGCCTAGGAAGGGTCCCCACCATGAGCCCCCATGCAAGCTCTCTCAGATCTTCGGGCCCCTTGGCCTGCCACTCATAGAACCCTCTGGCTGGCCTGTGTTCCTGCACTGATTCGCTGAATATCACATTAAGTGGTACTTTCACCAAAAGTGTCTCCTTCAACCTACCTATCTGTAAAGGTAGGTTGTATTTTCTAAGTGTATTTTCAGTGTATTTTCTAAGAGCCAACAATGTGAAAGCTCTGTTAAATTGTTCCCATTTCACCCTCATTCCATGAGTTCTAGTTACCGCTTTACCGTGGGTCTGCAGGAGGCAGGCTCCTTAGCCTAGGCTGTTGCTCTGAGAGGCAGGCCTGGAGTTGACAGGGGCTTCAGCTTTGGCCAGAGGATCAGAGCCTGGCAGCCCTGGCTCGGGCCACACCTGTGCCCTGGCAACTCTGCTCTCCAGCAGCCTCTGCGGCTTCTGGGCCATTGGGAATCCCGTCGGTTTCTGGGAACCCAAGACAGGGCCCTGGGCTTTGATAGAGAAACATTCTCCTGAGGGAGACGCATGATAACTGGAAAGTGGTTGTGAGCTGTGTGTGGCTAAAGCTAAATGTTTCGTGAGAATCAGACGCATAGAGAGAACAGCAGGCAAACTGCAGGGCCTCCCCGCATGCGGAGCAGGCCTGCCCTGACCTGCTCTCCGCACACAGTGAGGGCCTCTCACTCCTCCCCTCCCGCTGCCCCAGGAGGCAACTGAGGCTGGGCCAGGGCAGGTGTGCACTCGTGGCGGAGTCGGGCCAGAAGCCAGTCCCCAGCTACGGGGAAGAGGCTGTGTTGCTAGATCCTGGGCCCTGCTGAGGACAAGGACAGCGCCACCCACTGGGCCCACTTCCAACGTCTTTCAAAACCAGGAAGACTCGACTGTTGGTCAGTCAGGCTCAGGCTGGGCAGGCCCCAGGGAAGACGAGGAATTGCAGGATTTGCAGAGACCCCAGGGCTTTGCTCATGCCTATGCCACAAACACTATGTGTGGCTAGTTTAAAATAAAATGATCGCTACAAGATATTCTTAAATAAGAAACTTCTTTGGGGTTTAGTTTTGGTGGACACAATGATGTGAAAGCCTAAATTCACTGGGTTTCAATTTCATTTTCCTCAAAATAGTTTCCTTTCTCTGTCAAAGCGCTCACATTATATCCAATTTGCTTTTAGAAGAGATCTTGTCTTGAAGGATTAAAAATTCAAACATACTGACTTTTCTGACATTGGTACCTACAATTAAGTGGTAGGCACCCTCTTTATAAAATAAGGGGTTCCAGTTCATTTAACGTAAGTACAACTTGGCAATTCAGAATTCTGGAAGGCTCCCTAAATGTTCCAGCACTGGCCAGTCACCTTAGGATGGCTGAGCATTTCTGGGACACAGAAGGCAACCTATACATTTATTTCCTTTTAGAAATTAAATATTTAATTCTCTTTGTTTATCTATTAGACCTAAAGATGATAAAATCAAGACACAAATACAGTTTATTTCTTGTTGGGGAGCAGACACAGCTCAAATAAGGTGGAAAGATATTACATGGGAAGAAAACAAGAAGATTCGTGGCGACTCTCTCACGCGCTTGCAGGGGAAACAAGCTCCCTGGTCCCCTTTCAGGGGCCAGTCTCACTGCCCTTGCCTAAGTTGGCTGTGATGGTACGCCATGGATTCAGTTTATACCATATTTCACCCCTGGATTAGTTTGCATTTTCTGCAAGTGTTTATCTTTTGCTGTCCCTGTGAAGTCATTTTAATTTCCCAGGGCTTTCCAGACCTCTTCCCCTATTGCCTTCTCTAAAATTTGTAGTTTTAAAAGGGCACTTATTTCTCCTAAAGAAAATAAGATATGGTGAAACTCTTTATAACACAATTCATGATTTCCCTCCATCTTGTTCAGGAAAACACTTAAAATGTCAGTCTTACTAATATAATAACACTTTCTCTAGCAGGCACTCAGGTCCCTGGCATGAACAGTCCCGGGGTTTGTGGTGAAACCTGGGAACCCATGCTGTGGGTGTGTGCAGACCCTCACTTCCTCTACAGAGAGGCCTCGCCCTTCAGAATGACTCCCACCTGCTCAAGATACAAAGCCATGGCGACTTAGTCGAGATCTGCTTTGTGCATTATTACTGCATTATTATCTACAATGTCCCAGTAAATTTATTCCTATTACTGGTATTCATAAACCTCCCCTCCCACTGGAGAAGTATAAAAAGAGGATTTTACTTTACTTCCAACAGTAATTTTGGCTTCTCTACAACATGGAAGAATTGAATGGAAATTCTTCTAGAATCCCAATTTCATTGTAAATGGAAAGGAAAAAAACCTACTTCACCTTTTTCCCTATTAGTCTGCCCTTCCCCTGTATTACTCTGAAATTCAGCCTTCCCCAGTAATTTTTCTTTTATATTTCCCTGCTTTCTGTTCTGTTCAATAATATACTTCCAAAAACTCTGATAGAGCTTAGCTTTTTAGAAGACTTTGAACCTAATTTCTTCAGAGATGCTAATACGGAGTAAGAAAAAAATGGAAGAAAGAATTGATTCTCATGAGATTTGATTTAGCTTTTCTTGCTGCCTTCTAAGTTGGAATCTTTTAGCTGAGCCCCCGAAGGTGACACAGTGTACATTCTTTAACTTTTACCATAACCCAAGGTGGCCAGACAGGCAGGGGACCATTTGTCCGCCTGCATTTATGAAGCTGGCACCGGGTGTCACTGTGCAAGCAGCTGCCGCAGCGGCTGGGGCGCTGAGTCCCCTGGGGCCCTGCTTGTTTCCCGTGCCAGAGGAGTCGGACCTTCACATGAGCCCACACCTACCGAATTCACCTGCTTTTAACAAACAAGGTTTCACAGAACTTAAGGAAGATCAAAAGGCCCCAAAGCACAGACATTATCTAATTCCCACCTGAGACCTCACCTGAGATCAGGGAGGGAGGTGGGGAGGGAGGCAGACCGAAGTCCCAGCCCCGGCCGCTCGCCTGTTTCACTGCAAATAACAGCGCCACATACATGAACCAAACCCGCCAAACAGGCATCCTGATTAAAAAAAAAAAAAAGGCAAGTATCTGCACGCAGGAGGAAATTTTGTGAGGCAAGATGGTAAATATTCACTTCAGCTGGAAGTGAGTTCCAGGGGCTGCCGGCTCTGAGGCATTTCCTAGGCAGAGCTAAACTGCAGAGGCACCCAGAGCTGCGAGGCACATCCGGGCAGTTCTCTGCTGATCTACACATCTCAGAGCTCAGCGAAGGGGCGGATGCACGCGGTTAAGCTCTTGAGATTTGCTATTCCACCACAAAGATGTCCCAAATTGTATTTATTCTGTATTTCTCTCACACAGTTGTGAATGTTTTGGGGGAAATTAAAAAACAAAAACACCCCCAAAACTGGAAAAGTAGTAAATTAAAAAAACAAGACAACACTCTGTATGAAGATAACATTTATTAAGGACTGAACATGTGTCAGCCACCAGCCATGTGCTCCCGCGTGGCTTACTCCTTACACCACTCTTGTGAGGCAGGGACTGCTGTTACCCCCGTTTTATAGGAGGGGAGACAGGCGCACTGAACTAACTTGCTTATAAGGCAGGTAGGACCCAGGCCGACTGGCTCCACTGACTAGAGTCTTGTCCTCCTTGAGTGTGGCTTTTAAAAAGTAGCCAAAAGGTGAAGCAAGCATGCTGGCCTCCTGTTCTTCAGGTGCCATTTTTCTAGATTAAAACAAATCCTAAAATATTTTTATCACTTCTAGATAAGCTATAGCTTTCAGACTGATAGCTAGCTTTAACCTAAGATGCTGGCCTTATCAAAACAACGTCAGAAAGAAAAAATTCTCCCCACGCCAATCGTGATATATTCTGGGTGACACCAGGAGGAATAAAGCACATCTCCATTGGTTCCAAGCCAGACCTTATCACTGTCTCACTCTGGTCTTCGGAATGCTCTGAAGTCGAAAACTACATCCGTCCACCATTATCATATTAAGCCAATTAAGTTTTCTTATCGTATCCGCTTTGTTTGAAAAAAACATTATGGGCCTCCTTCTTGTCTGCCATGCTATTTGATTCTTGAGTTTCTGGTTTCACTGGCTTCTGTTTCTGTTTGTTTTGAGAGTCAAAGCTGTCCTCAGTTCTCTCCCTATCAATTTCTCATGGTTGCTGAATTATTTTTCTCAAGAAAAAAAAAAAGAAAAAGGAAAACACGGCAGTTATCAAGCAGTGTCTCTATATTTCAAATGTTTACATATGTTCATCATCACTGTTAAGGGTCTGGTTAAAAAACATTTGAAATTAATTCAAGACTATTTTAACAGTACTTCAAAATTCCTGTTTCCCTTTTATGAGGGCTTCCATCTTCATGCTACCCTCTCGTTATCCTGCCACAGCCATGATGTGTCAGTGCCAAGAGAGAGTCCCCTCTCCCTCCAGCTACTCTCAGCAATGCTTAGTTCTAAGGAAGAATCAAGTCAGTTACTGAGTCTCATATGCATGACACACACAACCAGTCCACTCAAAGCACCAGGTGTGTGCAAGAATATGTTGAGTAAGACTGCCTTGAATTATTCTTTGGAATTATATTTCACTTATTATTGTGGTGCAAATTGACTATTTCTAAAACATAGTGGAATGATGAAATCTAAGTGAAACAGACTCCCAGAGGTCACCTCCCTGCAGGAGTCCCTTCTTATTTAAACATCCTGACAGGTGGGCAACCAGCCTCCAGCCGCCCAACTCATCTGCTCACAGCATGGCCCCCTCCCTCACTATCAGCTCTAGTTACTAGGAAGTTCTTCCTCTGACAAGTGGACCCCAAACATGCCTGCCTGACATTCCAGTCTTTCATTCTGGTTCTATTCCCACATAAGACATGGACAGACACACACACACCTCTGGACACCTTCTAGACAAGCTCCAGCTTCCCGATATTTTTGTGAAATGCAGAATGTAGAGTAGAGCTGAAAACAATATTCCTTTTCTCTTTCTACATATGTTTTACCACCTCATAGTACAATTATTAATATAACACATAATACATTTAGAAAATTATAACAACACAGAAAAGAAAAAAATACAACAAGGTTACTTATAATTTCAACACCAGGAGATATCCGGTAATAATAACATGTAGGTAACATTTTCCCCGGTTTTTATACATAGCTTTTTGTGTTTACTTTGGTTTAATTTGGTGTAGGATTTATTGCTTGTTTTTCAAATGACATTTTCTTTTTGAATTGCTTAAAATCTTTCTGAAGTTTCATTCTTGAAAGCTTCTGTCTCTTTTGGTGAACTTCTTTTATAGTCTCTCGATCCTGGGTTCACCCCTGCTGCCCAAGCCCTTTGGAGCAGTTTTCAGATCATCCACTGGCTTGGGCCCTTCCTGGCCGTCTGGGGGGAAACCCACAGCTCAGCAAATCCCACTTAGAAGTTGCCAGCTTGGCAGAAGACACGACCAGCAAGGGTTCACGTGATTACTTCCCTAACTTTTTTTTCTTGCTTCATCTTTCTTAGGAAAGGCAGGGCTTTACCTTCTACCAGGCTGGATGACATGCAGCGAAACCTCCATAACATCACCTGTCTGTCTGTTCTTCAGCTGGCACCTGAGTGTTCTCCCTGAGGACTGTGGACTCTGGACTTACATCTCAGGACACCGTGCTCTGTCCCAGCCCCTATCTGTGAATTACCAGGGCTTGCCCACTGTCTCCTATTCATGATACTGTTCTCTTCTCACTTGTAAAAAAGACAAAATTTGTTCACAAACCCCAAGAAAACACTAAACTGCACAGATTCCCACCTTGGCCCCTGTGGAACCAGAGCATACCTTCTGCATTGAGATGCATAGTTTCTAGAGGTCCGATGAAGGCGTACCGCATGCCCAGGCCATCTGACATGACAAGGTCAAGGTCGCTTGGAGACACCACTCCTTCCTACACGGAGAAAATGGGGCGGCACATTAGGGGGGTCCTCTGGAAAGACTCATTTTGTTACCCATTACTTCAGCCTAACTTATTTAAAGCAGATCCCAAAATACTCTTCAAAGCACTATAACGGTATTTTCATCAAATTTTGCGTGACAAAACTAATGAACAGGTTCTGAAAAAATAATGTTTTGTGAAATGGCTGAATACCAATTCTCTGGGCACAGCTGAAGTAAATCAATGCCTTCCTGCCTTCCTACCTTCACATCCCGCCCTACACCCTAGGCATCACCCACAGCTTGGGAGAAGGGACAGAGCGTGAAGGGAAGGGCAGGAACTTCCCATCGTGAGACTGGAGCCCGCAAAACACCTGGTAGCTTAGTCTCCCGCTGTGTCCGCCGGCAAGCCCTGCCTCATTCAGCTTTTAATGAGTTGTAAAGACTAAAATTTTTTGATAAAATACAGCGTAGAACTGTGCTTGTTTGCAAAAATGGGGCCCTAGAATCCTCTGCAAACGTTAACTGGAAAGTGAGAGGCAGGTCACGCAACTGGGCTAGACGTCGGACGGCCCGCTGGGTCCCCGCTGCTCCCCGCGCTGCGCACGCCGCCCACGTGGGCGTCTGCAGACATGGCCCCGCAGCCCCGTCGGGCGCCTGCACCGTCGGGAGGCACACGCGGGGCAGCCGTCACATGTCCCCCGGGGCTTTCCTGGGCAGGCGGGTGGAAAGACGTGAAGGCCGAGCGGGTCCCTGGGCTTCCCACGTTCTTTCACCCAGAGCAGGGCGAGGCCGAGCCCCTGCCCGCAGCGAGCCCACCTGTTTCCACAAGGCCCCCACAGGCGGTGCCAGGAGGGCGGATGCACCCGGGTCACGGCCTCCGCGGAGGGGCTCTCGGGCACATCTCAGCCCCGCCCGCCAGTGCCCCGGGGTGGCAGACGGGTGCGCAGGCGCCGCCCCCCTTGGCAGGCGGCAGAGGGTGGCCCACCTTCGGGGGAGGAGCGTCTCCGTCCTATGTGAGGGTGTCTCCGCCCGGGAAGGCCTCACTGGGGGCCTTGCCAGGCCCTGGGGCAATAGGGAGGGGCCCCGGGAGGTCTGGGCCCGGAGCTGGGGGCTAGGGCGCCCCCTGCCGTCGCCCCTCTGCAAGGCTGCTGTGCCATCTCCTCCCAGACTTGAGGGTCACCAAAGGGTTGAGAGAGAAAGGGTTTGTCCCCTCTGCCGCCATCACCTGCAACCCAGCAGCAGAGGGAGATAGACCTGAAAAACCAAGACAGCCGCCCACAAGGGCAAGTACTGTTGAGGCATGGCTGAGAAGCTTTGTTTGAAAGAACTACTTTTCATCGTTTTGTGTGTGTGAGGCATAAGCAAAGACGTGCACAAACATTACACAAGCGGCTTAGAGAATAATTACAAAGCAACACCCCCCCCCCCAACCAAACCACCACCATGCCTGCTTAGATGAGCCTTCCTCCCTCCTTCCCCAAGGCAGGCATCCTGACTTTTGTTTACATTTCTTTATTTTTAAGATTTTCCATCTATGTTCCATTCCAAAACAACAGTCTGCTTTATGCTTTTTTCCTCTTCTTTGAAATTGATTCATAATGTGCACTTCTTTGTGACTTGCTTCTTTCACTCAGCCATTTTAGTATTTACCCACGGTGAGTGTAGTTGTAGTCTGTCCATCCTGGCTGATGCATAAAAATGATAGCTTACCTATCCACCTTATGGTTCATGAACATCTGCATGTAGTTTGCAGCTGCCTAGAGCATTCTTGTTCATTGCTCCTGGGGCACATGTCCAAGGGGACAGCTGCATCAATTAGAGAATGCTAAGCCACTTTCTGAAATGGCTGTACCATGTTCACTGTCTCTAGCAGTGTTTGTGAGTTTCCATCACCCACATTCTTGTCAACACTTGGTGGTATCAGCCAGCAAAAGTTTGCTAATTTGGTAGACTATCATAGTATCTCACTGGGTTTCCCATTAGTTCTAAATCATCCTGCTGTGAGTTCATTTGGAATGTGAATGAGAGCAAACTGATTTTTCAGTTTATTCAAATGTTGAAAATTTCACCTCCTTTTACTTCTGATGGCAAAGCAGTAAGTGGGGAGGGGCATCAACAAGGAAGAAGTGATATCCAGAAGGCCATGCACAGTAATGCTCAGGACTGTCAAGAAACTGGGTGACAGTACCACAGGGCACTTCCACCTCCACATCCTCCTCACCAAGCTTGAATCGCAGGAAAGACGGCTTCTGGTCCTCTCTCCACACTGCCTAAAGGCATTTGCTATGGCATTCCTGCACCCTGTGGGACAGGAAATGCTGGGAAAGGCAGCTAGGCAGGGGCCCTACAGACTCCCTCACCCTTGCTTTCCAGGCCAACATTCCAAACAGCCTGAAGATTTTATTACAGCAGTCCAGCAGTGAAGGATGCAAATATGGAAGCCATCCTATATCTGGAATGCTACTTGTCTTTTCTCTTTTCTTCTGTAATTGTGTTGTGTATGTTCAAAGCTGACTTCAGAAGGATTTCAAAATCCCCAAAACATGAGCCACTCAAGAGCAGTTAACTATTGATTTTAAGTATTAGGTGAGCTAACAGTGACTCCACCTGAATAAGGCCTAGAGGGCTTCTCCAGGGTACACCATCACGTAGGGGAGCAGCCATGCCTGCTTCTGGCTCCCAGATGTTCTCCACTCTTCGCTATTTTATCTATAGAAGGGCTGCCTATTCGTTAGTTGAACAAGTTAGAAAAGGGGAAAAGTTTTCCTATCTTCTCTTCCTCTTTTCGGCTTCAATCAGATTTTCTGAAGAAGGTACCTCTAGGCTTGAGTTTTTACCCAGAAGCTAAATTTAGAGGGGAAAAAAAAGGTCATATGCAATAGAGCTGAGGTGTTCACTGATGAGGATTTCATGTCACTGAGGCAAATATTTAAATTTACTCTTGCTGCACTCAGCACTGAACTAAAGGTTCATGGTTAGAATATTCTGAAGCTCCTGAGCTCCACTCCACCCGGTCTCAGTGACATGTGTGGCCCATACGCTAATACAATCAATAATAACTGCAATTAATAATCACAATGACATAAAGACAGAAACAGGTGATTGAGCTGAGTGCACAGATCTGATCACTGATTCCTTGGAAACAGACTGTGGTGGCACATATTTGAATACTGAAACCCCACCTCACTCTGTCCAGTATTTCTGTGGTTCAATTAATGTTTGTCAGCATAGCTATCAGTAGTACCTCCTTCATTTCGTGGTATAATTCTCAAGTCAGACATACAAAGAAAAGTCCCAAGTGATTAAAAGATTCCTAAAGGTCATACTGAGTGATGAACACTCAGATCACTGTTACTTCAAAACCTGGTTTGCATTGCGACCTGAAGAAATCACTGGGCAAGAAGAGCCCAGCCAGAGTGGTACAGAAACCCTTTATAGAGAAAAACTTCTTGCCTCTACTTCCTCTAGTTAAAGTCTAAGACTTACCACAATCAACCAACACACACATGCGGCCTGGGCACACAGTTTGCACCCGGGAGTGAATGTGCAGCTGGGAAGGCGGGGCAGACTGTGTGCCCTGGGTACAGAGCAAATGCAAGTCAGCTCATGAAGCACCCAGTCCTTGGGATACAACCTCTACATATAATCAATGGTGTGGGGTGTACACAGAATTATTCTTCCTTCTCTCTGATCGTCCTGCTCTCATGTTACATTTTCATATTCAATCCATGTACTTTTTGCATGCCATCACTTTCATGTACTTTTTATGCCATCTTTCGTCATCTAGTTCTTTTTCACTAATCTCTAGCTTTTCATTGTCTTCTATTTTGTTTTGCTCTGTTTTTCACCATGCTCGGTCCTGCGTTTTTTTCAGTTTCTCTTGTGCTTCAAGTTTGCTTTAACCTTGCCACCACCGTCCCCACCAGGAACACAGACTCGCTCCCAGGAATTTGGACCAGGTCACGTACAAGTCCTTCCATCCCTCCCCACCCCAAGGCCTTTTGGGCTTCAATCCATCTTATCTGAGAGACAGGAGTCAAAAGAAGTTTTACCTTAGTTAAATATCACATAATGAGATGCCTCTACAAGGGCCTGAAGGAGGCGCTGGGCCTGTTCACCACTGCTCCTGACAGAGGCCAAGGAGAAGAGGTGACAGAGCTGCCTACCTCAGTCCCCACTTAGACAAGGATGCAACAAACATAAACTTCAGCAAGCTCCCCCATCTCCAAAGACATTTCAAGGATGGACTAGACAAAAATAATCACTGGTGTGGAAATTACTCCAGTTTAAGTGAGGGGTACAGACTCCTTTTCAGAAACTCCAACCCGGAGTCCTTGTGAATGGTCCAGAAAGGAACAGAGTCCCGAATTTTGAAGTTTAAGAGCTATCATGATGGTTCATAGCTTTCCTCATGAGGAACTAACTAGAACCACGAGTTAGTTTCATCTGCTTATATATGCTTATACACTTGTGTTGGCTATGCTCTCGGCCAAGCATTGCTTCTCTTATGTGCAACACGAAGCCAGCTCCAAAGTGAGAGGGAGAAAGACCTGCCCCGCACCCATGCTCCCATCCAGGGAAAAGAAGAGGCAAATACGAGATTTTAATAAGCAAAAAAGAAAAGACTGCTAAGTGCTGCCCCACTATTATTACTTAAAGGCTTGTGGTCAGGTCTATGAGCCGTATGGCTTCTTGCCAATATCTACAAGTTTTCTTGGAAGTGCTGCATAAACATTCCTGCAGAATGACTCAGGCAAACTCTACTAGCTTGTGGCAGGGCTGCCTGAACACCAACAGGACACTGAATCAGGCCCGTGAAGCACTCATTGTCCAGAGCCTCCCGAGAGAACGCCCAGAGGAAAGGAGAGTAGAACAAGGTGGACCCACAGCGGGGCAGCGGGAGACGAGCTAGCACCGTGCTGACAGCAAGAGATGTGGGGCAGGTGCTCATGGCATCGCAGCGAGGTCTGCCAGGTCCTGAAGATGCTGCTCCTCTGACGGGAGAGCCACGGCCAGGAATGATTCTCTGAAGCGACTATACGTGTACTGAGGCATCATAATGCAGACAACTAGAAACTATCTTAAAACAATTTAGCAGACAACTAGACATCTAGCAGACAACTAGAAACTATCTTAAAACAATTTACAGTAGGGGAAAGATTAGATTTCCTAAAAAGATCAATTAAGTGAAATATGAGGCCATTAAAGATGAAAACTCAAGGAAAGTATTCTTACTAGAGACTAGGCAGGAACACAGAAAAATCAAAGCAGTTTGCTTAGGGTCAGGGAAATATAGATGGTATTTTCCCCCTTGAATTTTCTTTAAAATAAAGCTTTTAAATGGAAACAAACCAAAAAAGGGAAGAGAAAGAGGAGAAAGACTTTGTCCTAATACAAGGAACGTCCCGCTCATTAGACCCCAGTGGTAATACGTGGTGTGTTTTCTCTTACTATGATAAGATTATAACAATGCTTCCAGGGAGAAAACAACAGTGTTAGGGAGTCTGAAAGGGAAAGGTCTTGATCTTAAAAAAAAAAACACAGCAGAAGGAACCCATTCTTCTGTGCAAATGTGAGTAAATGTCCCACTGTTCAGCAAGGGTGGCGATACCTTAATTGGGGGTCTTCCTGGAATAAGTTTTTACAAAGACATTTGAACCAAAAAGTATGAGCTCCCACCCCAAAAACAGGATCTCAGGGCAGCTGGTCTCTGCCTGCCCCTCCTCCATAATTCTGGCAGGCTCCTCGCTGCGATGGCCATGCCTCAGCCCCCTCCTGCCCAGCCTCCACCTGCTCCTCATGGGGGGTAAAGGCGGCCAGGTAACGGGGCCACACTGTCTGAGCTGTTGCCTGCAGCCTCCCTTCTCTGCCTTTCCTCTGGGGACCCCTTTCCTCCTATCCTCTATGCCTGTTAATTTCCCAACTCTCACTGGCGTTGCTGAAATCCATCACTTAGACTGATTGCCAGTGAGTGATGGCTAGTGGTCTGCACTTACAGTAACAGCATTTCATTTAGCTTTTTTAGAGTTGTTAGAATACCAGCATAGAAGATTTTACTTTAAACAACACAGAAGTAATCCCAGGCACATTAAGCAGGTTTTATTAAAACTGATCTTTAAAAACATGCTGTTTTCATTATGTTTCTATGTCAGTGGGGCTGGCAGTGCCTTTAAAGCAGTAAGTCCGCAGGATCTCTCCCTCAACAGGAGATCTTTATTTTTGTTGCTGGCCATTGCGACTCCTCAGAAAGTAACCTCATAAAATAATACATACTCATGCAAAAATGGTCTGCTGCTTACAGACCATCACTACTAGGAGTTCTAGTTAGCTGATGATTCCCAGCCAGCAAAGAGTTTCAGAGAGGAGAGGCCCCAGTGTATGCAGAAGCTCCATCCCCCTGGCCTGCCCTGGAGAGTAGGCCTTCTGGGGTGAGCTCTTTGTGGCCAGAAGCCTGCTGGCAGGTGGGCCCCAGGCATAGCCATCACGAGCAGTGGAGCATGTGCATCTGCAGACATGCTTCTGCACACTGCAGTAGCCTTCTTGGAGGGCCACTCTGGCGTCCCTGGAGCCTGTCACATGCATTGTGACATCCCTTGTCAAACCCCAATCCAGTCTTCCTAGCCAGCCGGCTGTACACAACCTGGAAAGGGCCTCTCCTCAATCCGATGCCCTCCCAGCAGGTGGCACACTCAGATGTCCTATACTGTGCTCTCAGGTACAGATACAGTCTGGACTACTGACACTGCCGGGTGCCCCGTGTCCCCTGGCGCTGTCCTGCAGGTGAAAAGCATGGCCCTTCTGGTGCCTGTGAGCAGAGGGCTACTGATAGGAAGCACCCCAAATTTAGAGCCCATAAGAAAGGTCTTGATTAACCTGGAGGACGGTCCTGATGAAGGAGGTGACACATCTTTAAAGGCCCTGCAGTCCACTGGTTTGCTGGCTGAGCCGAGGCATGGAGCAGGGGATGGAGCTAAGGAAATGTGTGTCCTGCTAGTCCAGTGGCCTCTGGGTAGGCATTGAGGCCCAGGGAGCTCCGTGGGGTCCCTGAGAAGCACCTGCTACCCCAGCAGGCCGGCCCCAGGGGTGGAAAGGGCAGAAAGGGGGGCATGCTGCAGGTGCCAGAGGGCAGGAGACATTTCTCAGCCTTACCAATACCGGGGTCCATGCCACACTTTCAGGAGGTAGAATAACTAATGCAGGACTGGCAGAAAACCATCTTTGGAGAACTTTTGCTGGGTAAATTTTGGGCTGTCAGAAAGGAAAGAGAGAGGCAGAGCAAGTGGGCTCCCTGGAGTCAGGAGCCACCCTGGGCGCCGGGCCTGACCCTGGAGCAATGAGCACAGACAGACCTCCAAGCAGGCAGGGCGCAGAGCAGAGGTGTGGCGACAGCCTTCCCGCCATCAGGGAGAACTGGTCCCTGCGGGCAGGCCTGAGCCAGGAGGGACGCCTGCACAGAGGGGCATCACCTCAGGGGCAGCGGGAGGCTCAGAGGCCCTGAGCTCAGCGGGCAGGACTGCTGCGGCCCATTCTCACCATGGGGAGAGTCACTCAGATGTCCTATACTTTAATTTAAATAAACCCTAAACTTTTAGGTTTAAATTTTAAAATACATAGAATATAGAAGCTTAGGGGGTGGTGTGGGGGCAGGAGCCTGTGTCTTTACCAGCTGCCTTCCCTTCACATCCGGGCCCGTCGTCTTCCACAACTCTTCTTGCCACGGACACACACACATTGCCACTGGCTGCACAGTAGTATTTTGCTGAGGCCTCAGCTTTTCCTCCTGGACACAGTCCAGGTCAGCCACAGCCTGAAGCAGCCCAGAGCGTTTCCAACATCATCCCTCTGAAGAAAAGCTTCTAAAACCACCCACCTTCTAACTGCCTGTGAACAACAGCTTTGAACATGCTTTTTCTTTTTCAGAATGCACAGTGGGCTCCTTTACAGAACGGGAGGGGTTACGAGGGTGGAAATGAACTAAAATTATGAGTTTGCAGCCGTAGCCACCCCTCCCACTTTCCTCTTGTGGGCTGGGATCCCTGGGAAGCAGGCAGCAGTCAGATTCCTTCTTCCCTTTCATACTTCTCCCCCGTACTAGCCTGGGTCCGGCTCTCCCAGTTCACATTAATCCCCAGGAAGCTCACTTCCTACACGTCCAGTTCTGAGAAGGAAGCCAACCAACACAAGGCAGTCCATGCGGGGCAGGGCACGTGGCCACCTGGGCAGCCATGCCAGCCCAGAAGCACTGCGGCGAGCACAGGACAGGCACAGACTCTCGGCACAAGGACTCTGCTGGTTACCGGAGTCACGCTGGAGGGTCCGGCCTTGTTCACACAGGCCTGTGACACATGAGAGCAAAATCTGGCCACAGTTGGCATCCCTGGCCCGGAAATCAGAAGGCTAGATAAGGATGGCTAAGGGTGCAGAGTGTGGCCAGCTTGGTAGGAAGATGTGGTCTGGGCAACCACCTCCAAACCAGACTGCTGGGAGGCGTGGAAGGCTGGCTTTGATTGGGAATAGCAACTCACATCCTCTGGCAATTACAACCTAGCATTTGTTTGTTCTGATGTGTTTGTTGTTTTAATTAAAGTAAATTAAAATTTTAAAAAATCAATTTTCACGTCTTTTTTGGGATAACCAGAGGTATGCAGTGTCTTAACAGCTAGGGCTGGAAGTCATGGCCATAAAGTGACCACGTGAGAGTCTTCCCACTAAGCAGGAGCTGGTTAGAGCTGCTTGTTTACCTGCTGTGCGCCTGAGTCAGAGACAAAGACACTCAGAAACGAGAGACAGAAAAGTGTGGAAAGAGAAAAGACAAAAAAAAAAGTGGTAGAATACATCTCATTGAAATTATGACTCTATCATTTGAAAGTAAATTAGTAGTCAATGTTCCATTAAGGAAGAAAAATGCTGCCAATAAAATTATGATGTTAAAATATTTTTTAAAAAGTTTTTCTTAGAACAGAAAACATCAAGACTCGAAAGCCAGTCTGGAGTGAGCCGGGAACTCTCCAGCTTCCACGTGCCTGCATGTCTCCTGGGGAGCTTGTGGAGTGCAGAGTGGCTCTGCGGGTCTGGGGTGGGTGGTGAAGGTCTAGCCAGCCCCCAGGGGTGCCCGGGCTGTGCTCCAGGTGCTCAGGCCTCACTTGTGTGGCCAGGATGTGAGCACTTCAGGTCAGAGCTGAATGACTGGTGAGAGATGCAGCAAACCAAAGAGGACGCTGGATTCAGGGATTCAGAATCGCCACCACCATCACCCATAGCAGTCACCAAACCGTTACTGCATGCTGGACGTGTCCTAAGCCCTTTACACATATGACCCTGTCCGGTCCTCATCGCATCCCCACAAGGAACAGGTCTGCTGTCTCCTCTTATGGGGCAGATGCTGAGGCACTGGCTGAATCCCTTCCAGACTGGAATGTGGATCAAGCCACTTAACTTTTCAGGGTTCTGTCTCAATCTGTAAGGGCACAAATAACAACATGCCTCTTGTGGTCTTAAGATCAGATGATCTGAAAATACCTACAAATCATGAGAAATGTAAGGGAAAGTACACTGAAATACTAAACAAACTGAAGTTACCAGTGAGCAGGTGACTCAGTGGCTCACTGTGCTAAGCTCCTAATTCCTGTGTTATGTTCTCATAAATTACACTCAACAGAAACCCTTGAATGCTTCATCTGTTAACTTTTCTACATGATCTCTGAGATACACTTCATTAACTGAAATGATTCCTCCTAACAGCTGGCATTCATATCTGAAGTAAAGCTCAACAAAGTTTTGGAACCTCAAAGGGTCCTGTTCAGATTCCACAGACCACACTCTCCCTGACAAGATACCGGGAACTGAATTTCTGCAACTCAGGGCCCAAGGATCAGAAATCCAGCTTAGCAATTACATTGCTCAGAAGGATGAATAAAACCGGAGGTGAGCAACTCCCAAAGCTCATTACCACCAAAATATCCCAGCAGGCTGGGAGTCTGCTGATCTCTCCATGATTCACTCCTGCTCACCTCCACCTACCTTACCTCAATGGGGCAAGAATTTATGGACAGTACAAGCTCAGCTATTGTCTGGGCGAGAGTTTATCATGACAACACAACTTCCCTTATTGTGCTCATTAGCTTAAGAATATTGACTTAAAATCACATTTCCTGGCCAACAGGATCCCGTCACCCAGTGACCTAATCATGGGCTATGCAACTGCTGCCAGACTTGTCCAGCTGGCATTTCCAAGCCTACAAGGGCTGCCCCATCCCAATTCTGATGCCAAATTGTAAGAAAAAAAAATTGGAATGAGCATTTATGAGCCAATACTGTAGGACCCTGCAACCTCGCTCCCTCAGATACCTGGGTGCCCGTCTTGCCCCTAGACAGTCCTTGCCCTTGCAGATAAATTTGTGGGCAATGACAAGACAGCATGTCATGGTCTAGGATGCAGTGAAGACAGGTGCACCTGATTCCCAGCACTTTCCCTTTCTAGAAATGAAGCCTGTGGCTTGGCTCCCTATCCCCAAGCCCCCACCAGGGACAGGCCTGCACAGGAGCCTCCCCTACTACTCTCTGCTCTACCTGTCTTAGAATTTCTCTTTCATGCTTGGCTGCAGGTATAAAATATGCCCTGCACTGCTGGTGAGGGAAATTGAAAACAGGAAAACCACAATGAAAATCAGTGAAACAAAAAGTTGTTTCTTCAAAAAAAAAAAAATCAGTGAAGTTGATAAAGCTCTAGCAAGACTGACAAAGATAAAGAGAGCAGACACACATCACTTACACCAGGAATGGAACAGGGCCATCACTACAGACCCTGCAGCCACTAAAGAATCACTGACATGTACTACCAGCATTATATTCACATATTCAACAACTCAGAAGGCACAGACCAATTTCTCAAAAACCGCAAACCACCATGACTCAGTCAAGGTGAAATAGACAACCAGAATGTTCTTAAAACCATCAAAGAGGCTGAATTTGTAATTAAAAGCCTCCTGAAAAAAAAACAAGTATCCAGGTACAGATGCTTTTACTGGCAAATTCTACCAAATATTTAAAGAAGAATTAACAAAAACTATATGCTTTCTTTCAGAAAACAGAAGAGGGAAAACTTCCTAACTCGTTTTATGTGCTATTACCTTGGTATCTATGTAGTATTACCTTGGATTCAAAAGGTAAAAGGAAGAGAAAGAGAAAGAGAGGGAAAGAAAACTACAGACCATTATCTCTTCTGAACTGAGATGCAAAAAATACTTTAAGTAAATCGAATCCATCAGTGAGTAGAAAGAATTATACACCAGAACCAAGTAGGATTTACTCCAGGTATGGAAGGCTGGTTCAATCTGGGGAAATCAATCAATGTAATCCACCATGCCAACAGAGTTAGCAAGTGGCAAAGCAGTTTCCTGCTGCTCCTTCGACATCTGAATCAAGACACTGCCATGGTTGGGTGGAAATGTAAGCCATTATTCTGGCCAGGCTGTCTGTCCATGCCACTCCAGTTCATACCCCAACGTGGGGACAGGACCGTGAAAATGCATGCTTGGATTAGATCTGAGCAGAGCTGTTTACACACAGACTACAGGCAACAGTACCCCTTTATCCATCCACTGACCCAGCACCAGGGAAGCCAGGACAGACAAGCAAGCCCATGTCTACACAAGACCTCAAAGGCTCTGGAACCAAGTTACCTCATACCTTTCCCACCATGAAAGCAAACAACTCTACTTTGGATCAAACAAAAAGGCTCTGCCAAATTTCAACTTGCTTTGTGCATCTAGAAAGTAATGAGCCAGACGCACCCCTGGTGAGTCCAGAGTAGGGCAACTCCAGCTCATCTCAACCCATCATGTTCACTCCATCAAGGCTGAGCCTTGGGTGCTTCTTCTACCCACGAAACCCACTCCAAAGAGAGAATGGCTTGGAGAG
Organism: Manis javanica; assembly: GCF_040802235.1. Classification (NCBI taxonomy): domain Eukaryota; kingdom Metazoa; phylum Chordata; class Mammalia; order Pholidota; family Manidae; genus Manis; species Manis javanica. The sequence goes on from NC_133156.1 coordinate 7,426,977, forward strand.
AGAAACTCTACAGGATCTTTGGACCTTCTGAGATTAAAATGTATGAAAATCTTGTTTTTACTGTAAAACTTCCCTGATTCAGCTCCTTTTCAAATTAAAGATGCCCTTAAATCTTTTGCAGTGAACTTGGAACACTGCAAAATTTAAATTTAAGTTCAACTGGCTCTGAAATTGTGAGTCAAAGGGGTGTCATTTCACCCCTGCACTGCTGTGGCTGGGCACATGCATGCAGGTTTGCACAAAGGTGGGGCTCCAGAGGTCTTTCAACCTCTCCGGACTCTCCATATCTCAAGTGGAAACAGACCACAAGCTGCCTAGGATTTCCTTCAGGAAATTCATGCAGTAAAGTCAAGAATCCTTAAGCCAACTCGCCTAATGAACAGAAACGCTGATCTGCTCTTCCTGGGTAAAGATGGGGGCAGAAGAACAGTGTGCCATGCGTCTGTGCTGGGGTCCAGTGCCTGTGTGCTGGGCATGTGGGGACAGGAGGTGCAGGACAACCTGGATGGACCATCCTGGACCAGCACGGCTCTGGCCAGCACTGAGCCCTAGAGCCTAAGGAAGCAGAAGCCCACAGCAGTGGCTTCTCTACCTGGGGATGCAGACAGGAGCAGGGAGCAGGTGCACGTCCAGTGGCCTCCCCTGTTCGGTCGGCCCACAAACTGAGCTGCCTCTGAGCAGTGCAGGTGAGGAGGGCACAGTGCTGGCCACCCACCCTCCCTCCCTCCTCTCTCTCTCTGCAAGCCCAGCGCCTGTGGCTGAAACACCTGGCCTCGCTGTATCCTCAACAGGGCCTGGGGGCACCTGCAGCGCTGGGCCCATCCCACCCTCCCCCAACCTGGAGGGAGAGGCCTGCAGCTTCCAGACCTGCTCAGTTCTCGCTGCCTGGAGAGCGCCTTTATTTCTTACAGTGAATTACCCTCTAGACTTCCCCTAAAGGTGATCCTCTGGGTTCTCTTCACACGTTCTTCACCTTCTCATTTCTGTGGCCTCTTCTCATTTTGTCACATCCACACTGTATCGTGCTGGTCTGTACATTCAGCTCCTTGAGGGGGGCTCCAGGCACATGAGCCCCACGGCAGCCAGTGCAGAGACACTGACAGGCAAGTTAGCTTTCTCAGGTGTGCCATCCCTGAAAACCAAGACTGAGAACAGTCCTGCCAAACACTGTTTGCCACTAGCCCCTGGATCAGGACAACCAAAAGAAGGGTGAGCAAAACAAGGCAACAAGACCTCCCAGAGCAGCTAGTTCCAAGAACCCCCCTGCCATCCTCCTATTCCAACCAGTGAAGGAAGGCTCTGGACTCCTCGCGGCTCTTCCCAGAGCAGAGCTTCCAAACTGCTGTCAGTCCCGCTTTGTGGCCTAAACAATTCTTTGTGCGTGTCTCCCACCCAATGTTCATGCACCAGAATCTCCATGTTTCTCCTTAAGTTGGTGCACATCTTTCAGATTGGAGAAAGCAAGACTTAACTCAGGACTTTTCTTTATTTCTTCAGGACAGTAAGATACCTTATAAATCAAAGTAAAAATTGCCTTAAGACATCCCACAATGTTTTACTGTAATACTGAATTTTTCTTGTGGTCTATTAAATTGCTCTTCTACTCTAGACAAGTGGAAATACTGTAAGTAGATCTCCAAGGGGTGCTTTTATAAAAGTTCAGTGTTTCTTTTAAAATACTGTCAGTGATAGACATTAAATAACATTCTACAGTCATCAAGAAATTAAAACTGCAAACTTAACAGTGGTAATTCCAGCACTGTATCTTGAAGGTAAAGGAGTGCTGAGTGGATTCTGATGGTGGGGACACAGAATTGCAGCTGTTGTGTACAAATGGCAGTCAGACAAGATGATGTACCTAATAGGGAAGTAGCCAGTCACCAGTCCTGGGAGCAGGAGGGTCACATACATTATGCACTGGGAAGGGAAAATGCAATGCCACAGGCCACTTCCTTGTTCTTGTCTCACGCTGGGATCAGCAGGCACCCACCGGAGTCAAGACAAGGAACTGTGGATCCCTTCCAGGAGCAGACGACTCAGCCCAGGGTCCCACCTCCTCGGCTCGTGCACTGGACAGACCTCACTCACCGTCCTGTGTTCCCACAGCATGACTGTGGACAGAGTGTGGTTTAACGCAGAAGCTGGGGAAGGCCAGAAAGCCAGGGGACCCAAACCGGACTGTCTGAGCCTTGGACCCCGACTCTCCACTCCAAGTCCCAGGGCTGCTCTGAGGTTCCACTAGGCACCAGGTTCCTCATACAAATGTTGGTGGGAATGCACACAGTGAGTGGTTTTTTTAAGTCACGTATCAAGCCTTTTAGTGAAATGCATGAGGTTAACCATGCCAATAAAAATAATTCCCTATTAATATGTAAGACAAGCATATTCATTTAAGGGTTATCCATTGTTTCTTCCTCAAGTGTTTTTTAAAATAAACTGAGTTCCTTTAGAGGATACAAGTTTACTCAAAATATTATTTTTTTTCCTCCCCCAAAATTATAACACTGGGTAGAAAATCTGAGACTGTGAAAATGAAGCATATCACCCAAGATAATTATGTGGTAATGACTTGGAAGGGGAAGAACAGGAGAGGTCGGTTGTCAAACCTGCATATCAAATGATTGTCACAGGAATCCCTGAGCCATAGAAGTTGCTATGTTATGTTTCTTCGTGGCCTTTATTGACTGAACCTGGGAGGAAGGCCTGCCCTCCACCTCCAGAAGAGCAGGACCGAGCACCACCGGCTTCCCACCCCCACGCCCCACTCAGTCTGCCCCACGCACCTCCACCAGCCTCCAGGCCTCGCTGATGACCGCGTACTGGAGGCGATTCAGGGCAAAGCCGTCCACCTCCTTCAGGACTCTGACTGGGGACTGTCCGATCTTCTGCATCAGCGCATGGGTTCTGGCCACCGTCGTGGGGGCCGTCTCCGGGTGTGGGACCAGCTCGACCAATGGGACAAAATATGGCGGATTCACCTTAGAGAGGGGGGGGGATGGTCAGGGCAGCCCTGGAGTCGGCGGTCACTCTGGAATGGCCAGACAGGGCAGATTTACCTTTGGAAAGGCTCCTTCACATGCTGCATCTAAGGACAAGAAACTCGAGAAATGAAGTAATGACAAAGCAGAGAGAAAAACAAAGAACATGAGCACAAAATTGCATGTTTTGCCTGAAGACGAGATTTCACAGGCTGCTGCCTACCCCAGCCTCCTCCACCTCTGCCATCATACAGATTCTGCCTTTCCACCATGTCAGTGTTAAAAATGATTGGCAGCATCTTCCTGAAACTTGGTATTTCCTTAATTTCTCCATGTTGAACCTCTCACATCTGCTCCCCGATCAGATCTCACCTAGTATCCACAACCGCAACATTCTCATACCGTCCGGGGCTGAAAGGGTCTGGGATGAGTGGGCCTGATGGAAATGTCCACCTAGCACCACATTTAAACTCTTGGTTTGCGTTTTCTTGGTTTATCTTGAGAGGTCATTAAACATTCCCAAAGAGATTTATTATATGGCCAGAGAAGATGCTGCTTGGTGGAACCTGACTCGCCTCACCCCTAACCAAATGCACTACAGCCGGCTATTCCCCAAATGGTGCTTTTGCTTCCTTCCAAGTATGAGTGAATATTGGCAGAGACTCGTATTTACTAAATAACTACGAGAAGCATACATTTTGAAATGATATCTACAGGAAAAGTGAAGAAAAATTTGTTCCTCCAAGGACACTGACTACGAGAAGCACTGGTCCACACACAGCCCCTGAGGTTCCTTCTGCTCCTGGCCTGCCCTGCCTGTACTTCTGCAGCCCTCCTAGAAGTAGAAAGCAAGACAGAAGGGTATCTGTTTTCAAATCAATAAGTTATAAATCAATGCCTCACCTGAACCACTGGTCTCCTACCTAGACTCATTGACTTCTGATAAAAATGTTTAGCCTCTGGTCTTTTTAAAGACCAGTATTACAAGAACTGGAAGCCTATCTATCTTGGATAAATTTAACAGGAGGGTTTGTCCAAAACAATCCAGTCTACCATCGCAAAAGTGGAATTCTCCCTCTGAGTAATTTGTTGTATGTCTCCTGCTGTGCCCAGTGGCAGGCCCTGGGTTATGGGGGTAAAGACCTTTTGGAGCCAGAGGAAGATGTGTATGCTCCTTCGGTCATTATCATGTGTGTTTTTTTCTCCCTGTAATTCCTCTTGAGAGCAGCTGTGATACAGTGCTCATATTCTGACCTCACCGGACCACGCAGTAAGTGTGTGGTCCTCCCACCTGCCCAGCAGCATGCACTCTGGCTTAGTGGTGGATTTTGTTTTGCTCCCTTGTTGCAGTACCCATGCAACACAGCAGAGAGATGAGAGGAAGGGACAGAAAAGATAACCAGAGCAAGTGACTGCTACAAAGGCAAAGAATGGCTGTGCTCCTGAAATGCTCTTCTGTCTGACAGGGATACAGGACTGGCCTTCAGCTGTCGGAGCCTATGAGGAAGATTGAGAAACATGTCCTCAAGAAATGGGAAAACACACACACGAGAAAAGGAGGCACCTTCCTGAAAGGCTCCACCAGCTGGCCGGGCTCTGCAGGAGAGCTGGGCTGCACTTTGCCGGAGGCACAGGGGTGGACTGCGTGGCCTGGGGGCCATGGGAGAGCTCAGGCCGCCAGGGCGGCACAGTAGGGGCCTCTCTCCATCCGCCTCCGTGAATAGCCAGCCTGAAGTGGAACAGGGCCTGGGAAGCATGTGATCCTGGCGATAGCACAGCGCATCCAGCACACAGGATTAGTCATTTCCTAGGCAGCAGATGAAACGAAGTTGAATTCAGAGAGGAAAGGCAGGCTGAGCCTTCTCCTGGAGGACAGCGGCAGTGACCTGCAGCTCACTCACACACCCGCTGGGGCTGGGCCGCTGCACTCCAGCTCAGGGCAATTGTTCTTCCTCTGGACAACATGGGTGGAAAAAGAACGGGCTTCTCGTTTACAACTGATTGAGAGGATTTAACCCCTTGGTATTTGCCATAATTTATGAAAGTCCTTCCGTCATGACAATACCCGCCCCTCCCCGCCACCATCCTCCTGACTTGCCCTCAAGAGAGAGAAAGATTCAGCCCGTCCAGGCCACGGGAATCTGTAATCTGAATCAGGTAGTGCTGTGCAGTGTGCGAGGGACGTGCAGACACACACGCTCGATGAACGGCAAACCCGTAAATGCAACATTCAGATTACTATCAACATGAGGGCAGATGGTTTCAGGGCCGGGTGGGGAGTGAGTCAGAAGAGGCTCAGGCACAGGCAGAGTGCTCAGACGGGGCCCTGCAGGCCCCTTGCGCAGGCAAGGCCGGACTTCAGTCCAGGACTTCATCACAGTCCACGGCTGACCAGTAACCGGGGTTAAAGCTGTGCATTTGGAACTGCTTCCACTCGAGACTGTAATCCCGTGATGAGCAGACGTGAATCCTTCCAGGGCAGCCTCATCTACAGAGCATCTGTAAGAGGCAGGAGCGGCACCGGGCATGCCCGGTGGGAGAACGAGGCCTATCAGCTCCATCAGAGCACCCCATTTCCAACAGAAACAAGGAAGAAAAGGGGAAAAGCTTTTGTAAAGTGTGGCTAAAGCCATCAGTGGAAAACTGCTGTTCTGATTGATTGCTACATAGATTCTAATTACCAAGAGAGACTCTAACCCAGCTCAACTTCCAGACCATCATGAGCAAACACCTCCTAACCACCCAATGGCCTGAGCCTGTCTACACCTCTACAGGGAGCCGGGACAGACAAGGAGAGGCAGCATAAAACCAGTGGGGAGAAAGGGTGTCAGGGACACAGGGAATAGCCATGTTAACACTCCTCCAGACCTGTCACCTTTTCTCGTTTTAGTCTGTGAAGCCCACTCCAAAATCCCATGTGAACCACCTGGACTGAGAGAACGTGCCCACCTAGGAGGGATTCCACTAGCCACCACTGCTGAGATGACCTGAAAACTGGAAAAGGTGCCCAAGAGAACGTGTGTGATGTCGAAACCTGTTGACTGGTGGCTCTTCCGTGGGGGGGTGGAGACAGCAATCTTTTGCAATAGCTGAATATCTACTTTCAGAGGCATGAACAGGCTTCCCTTTCCTTTATTCCATTTCCTGTCCAGGCAAAGAACCATGGGTGACCAAGCCTGATGTTGACGGTGTGTGGGTATGTGAGCTGACACGCGGAACCTCTGCTCTCTGGCCTGTTGCTCCTCAAAGATTACAAACAGCTCTGCGTTATTTAGGCACTGCCCATCCAGCTCAGGCTGACTTGTTCTAGATGTTTTGTTCGCTGCTCTCCTAGGGGCCAGTGGAATGATCACAAGGCAGCCGCAGGAGCACAGAAGAAAGAAGGGATCAAATTCCAAAGACAGTCCACTTGAATGCTTTGATTTGCTTTAATGTCGGTTTTGGTTTAAAATAATTTATAAAAGTAATGAGAGATTAGTTTTTAAAATAAGGTAGGACTTACTTTGACTATGCTGTTTGTCTTTATTAGATAAATAAAAGCGAGCATCACTGTAGTGGTATGAGGGGAGAAGTGCCACTGTTCTACAGCTCCGTGGTCGGAGGCACTGTGCCACGTGTGGCATAGAGGAATGTGAATAAGGGTGGTCTTGCCCATCATGAGGTTCAAATTGAAGAGATATAGGAAAAGTCTTGGCAAAGGACTTAGGAGATATTTTCTGAATAATTTGATTTGGTTGTTTTTTAAAAAACTAATTTTAATGTAAAAACACTGGTTAGAAATTGGAAGCTTCCAAGCAAGAGGCTCACACCTGCCATAGAAGCAATCAGGTAACAGCTCAGGGAGTGGTTCACAGCTCCTGGGAGCCCTCTTTACAGGCATGGGAATGTCACAGAAGCAAGAACATGACACACTTCGTGGGGCTCGGTGTTGGATGCTTCTGTTAAGGGCCCTCTTGGTGCTAATTTCATCTGTATATGAGTGGTAACTAAATGTTACTGGTGTCTTCTATGTCCTGTGGGTCTAAGTCTCATTTTATAACCATTCTTCACACTTTCCATTATCCATCAGTCTTAGGACACCCGGACATGCAGAACCACATGCTGACAGACCCAGGATGTCCCTCTTCTCAGAATGTAAAATCTGGCAGGCACCATACCTTACCCTTTCTCTTTCCCTCCCTCAGCAAACCTCCCCACTCTAAACTACTTTTGCTCAGAAAGCAGACTTTCCCTGCCCTCAATCCTAGGGTCCCTAGCCTCACCTAGGCCCTGGTCACTCACGTGTAGGTGTGCTGCCCCAGGTTCTGTACAGGAGCTGGCCCCTCTCTACATTCAGTGTAGAAAGATGTTCAGATCACGCTCCAAAGGAAGCATTCCCATTGCTGCTCAGTGCTGCTCTGCACATCAACTGGCCCCGGTTCTTTGGAGTAACTCCCGTGATTCTCCACAACCCAACCGCCTCCAAGCCTTCCAAGGTTGTTTCCTTCTCCCCAGGTGTGCGCACCCCTAAGCCAAGCTGGTCTCCTCTCAATCCTGCACAGCCCTGTCAGTTTCTGGCCAGGGTCTTGCCTTATACTCTTGCCCAGCCTCACTCTCCTCCCCGTCAGTCTAGCTGGATCCAGCCAGTCTGGTGCCCACTTCTCAGTGTTCTTCTCCCGCCTTCACCTCGGATGGCCTGGTAGGTGGGGGGTGGTCATCATCATGTACAGTCAGATTCACTATGGCTTCGTAACAAAGTGAGCCTTTCTGTCCTAACAGTCTTTCCTGGTTCTCTAAGGTCACGTTGGGCTCACAGACCTCAGATGTCCACTGAGTGATCCTCGAACTGATTCCCCTTTGAGGGAAAGGGAGTTAACACATTAATGTCAGAAAGGTTTAATGAGGGCTTGCATGCCAACATGGAGCTCACTGTCCAATATTCCTCATCAATTACTCCTAGTGGATAAGTTTGCTCAGTAATTATAGCACATAGGTGGAAGGGAACAACAAGAAAAAGGAGGGGTTTAAATCAGGTGTACCCATCCAAAATCTCAGGAGTGGGACCCAGAATCTGCACTTCAGCAAAATGAGTCCTACTACAAATTGTATTCAGTAAACTACACAGTACAAGTGACACAACTACAAAAGTCCTACTCGATGGGTACATTTTTTAGTATAACACTTTTTCCATGGTAGAATTATCTGTTCAGTAAGTCTCTCTCCTCAAGTAGACAGTGCTACTTGAGGGTGAAAGTCTGCAGGTATTGTTCATTCTATTCCATTATGCACTGCGTATGCAGATACAATCCAGGGAATTTTTGGATAAAAGTCTTTCTAAAAATGCACAACTCTCTAAATACACTAAAACCATTGACTTGTGCAGCTTGAATTGTGTGGTATGTGAATTACAGTATCTCAGTAAAGCAGTTAAAAAATACTAGTGAATTAATAAAAAAAAGTGTTGCTCCTGAAAACCAGAATAGGATACAATTAATTCTCAGAGTTTAACATACTCACAGGATGGGCCACAATGCATTGCTTTACATGTGCCAGACCAGCAAACAACTTGGAAGGTAGGAGACAAGAGCTGGAGCTGCTTAAGACAACTTTATCATCGATGATTTGATCTAACTGAGCAAAAATCTTCTTCTTCAGTTCTAGGTTTTCTGGAACACATTCCTGAAAAGGACATATTCAAATTACTACTCATGATCACTGCACTCAGTCAGGCCTCAAGCAAAGCACTTCATGTTTGATTCATTCCAAAAGTGAAACAATTAGAAAATCATCAGCAAAATTTAAAAAAAAAGCTGCCAAAAAAAAAAAGATAAATCTTGATAACTCTGGAAACTGGGTGGTACATATATGGGAGTTGTATCTTTTGCATTTGTGTGGGTATGAAAATTCTCATAATAAAAATGTCTGTCCCTACTGCTAACATCATACTGAAAAAAGCTAAAAACTTTTTTAAGATCAGGAATAAAAGACAAGAATGTAGATTCTCACCACTGTTATTCAACATAGTATTGAAAGTCCTAGCCACAGCAATTAGACAAGAAAAAGAAATATTGGAAAGGAAGAAGCATTCAAATTGGAAAGGAAGAAAGAAGTAAAACTGTCAGTATGATGACACGATACTATATATAGAAAATCCTAAACACTCCACCAAAAAGCTATTAGAAAAATTAATTCATCAAAGTTGCAGGATGCAAAATTAACATTCAGAAATTGGTTGAATGTCTATATATTAATAACAAACTACTAGGAGGAGAAATTAAGAAAATAATTCCACTTACAACTGCATCAAAAGAATAAAATACCTAGGAGTAAATTTAACCAAGCAGGTAAAAGACCTGTACTCTGAAAACTGTAAGACACTGATGAAAAAAACTGAAGAAGACACAAGTAAAAGGAAAGCTATCCCATGCTCATGGATTGGAAGAATTAATATTGTTAAAATGGCCATACTACCTGAAGCAATCTACAGATTCAGTGTGCTCCCTATCAAAATATCCATGGAATTTTTCACAGAACTAAAACAAATAATCCTAAAATTTGTGTGGAACCATAAAAGACCCTGAACAGCCAAAACAATCTTAAGAAAGAAGAACAAAGCTTGAAGTATTATACTCCCTGATATTAAAATATACTACAAAGTTATCATAGTCAAAACAATATGACACTGGCATGAAAAAAAGAAACATAAATCAATGGAATAGAGAGCCCAGAAATAAACCCACACATACATGGTCAATTAATATATGACAAAGGAGGCAAGAAATAGGAGAAATGGGGGAAAACTGGACAGCTCCATGCAAAGGGATGAAACTGGGCCACTATCACATGTTACATACAAAAATACATTCAAAACAGATTAAAGACTTGAATGTAAAACCCAAAACTATAAAACTCCTAGAAGAAAACATGCAGGAAACTCTTTGACATCAGTCTTAGCAATTATTTTGGACCAGTCTTCTCAGGCAAGGGCAACAAAAGCAAAAATAAACAAGTGGGGCTACATCAAACTAAAAAGCTTTTGTCCATCAAGGGAAACTTTCAACAAAATGAAAAGGCACCCTACTGAATGGGAGAAGATATTTGCAAATCATACATCCAAAATATATAAAGAACTTAATTTAACATCAAAACAACCCAATTAAAAAATGGGCAGAGGACTTGAATATTTTTCCAAAGAAGATATACAGATGTCTAATAGACACATGAAAATATGCTCAACATCATTCATCATCAGGGTAATGCAAATCAAAATGAGATACCACTTTGCTCCTGTAAGATAGTCAATTATCAAAAAGATTAAAAATAATAAGTGTTGGCGAGGATGTGGCAAAAAGGCAACACTTGTGCTCTGTTGGTGGGAATGTAAATTGATGCAGTCACATTGGAAAGCAGTATGGAGATTCCTCAAAAAAACTAAAAATAGAATTACCATATGATCCAGCAATTCCACTTTTGCATATCTATCCAAAGAAAATGAAAACACCAACTCAAGGAAATATATGCACCCTATGTTTATTGCAGCATTATTTACAATAACCAAGATATGGAAGCAACCTTAGTGTCCATCAATAGATGAATGGATAAAGAAGTGGTACATATACACAATGGAATATTATTTAGCTATAAAAAGAATGAAATCTTGGCCATCTGTGACAACATTGATAGACCTAGAGGGTATTCTGCTAAGTCAAATAAGTTAGACACAGAGAGACCAGTATTGTATGATTTCAGTTATATGTGGAATCTAAAAAAACAAAACAGAAACACAAACAGACTCATAGACACAGGAAACAAACTGTTAGTTTCTAGACTCGGGAGAGGTTGGGAGATGAGAGAAATAAGTGAAGGGGATTAAGAGGTATAAACATCCAGTTATAAAATAAATGTTATGGAGATGAAAAGTATAGCATACACAATAGGGTCAATAATAACTCTGTATGGTGACAGAAGGTAACTAGACTTATAGGGATCATTTTGTAATGTCTAAAAGCATTGAATCACTATGATGTACACCTGAAATTAACAGGATATTGTATGTCAATTATACTTCAATTAAAAAAAGTCTGCCAGCTGAAAAATCTTATAATGAAAAAGTTCGCCAATTATAGGGGTGTGGATTCTATAAAGAGAACACGCAATAGCACCTCAGGCAAAGTGCTTTAAACATCAATAGTCATCTTCACCACTTATTTTCCCTATCTGTTCTGACCATCAGATCAACTTATCTTCAAGGAAATATCTTATCTTCATGAAATGAACAAACATGCTACATCCACAATTCCCCAAAGGCTTCTTGAGAAACCATTTCTAATTGGAAAACCTTTTGAAAAAGACCTTTGTTTCTAAAAGTCTAGAATTACTTTAATAGGGGTAAGAGAGGAGGGTAGAGAGGCAAATTTGGATTAAATACTGTAGATAACACGCGCTCTGAAACTCTAAGCACAGGCAAAGCTGGGGTGGGAGTGTGGCGATGTTCTTGCACATCCCATGCCGGCTGGTGGTGGGGCACGTCTCCAGGAATGCGATACACACGACGGATGCTGCCCTGCTGTGGACGGAAGTGGGACGGGAGGAGGATTCTGCCCAACAATGGGAACAGCAGAGGCGTCCTTCCCCTCGTGCCACCAATACCTCTGGGAAATCACGCCAGGGTTATGCCTGCCCAAGAAGGGTCCCAGCTACCTGGAGGGGGCAGGCCCCGCAAGGGGAGACATCAGGAACTCCCAACATTCCCTGGTGAACTCAGGATAATTATTCTCAGTACAGAATCATCTGGGTGCTTGCAAATTCTCAGGAACCACCCCCACCCCATCCCAGACCTACTGAATCTGTCCTGGGGATGGCGTCCAGCATCTGCATTTTTATCAAACATTCTGGTGATTTTTGTTTCTGCTTACATTTGAGACCCACTATTCTGAGGTACAGATCCAAAGTGTGGGTCATTAATAGTCCCACTGTGGGGTGCTATGAAATACATCCTTAAGGCTCTGGCCCCTCCAGTGTCAGGGCTCCTTCCTCTCCACCTCCTCCCGCTACTCAGGGACCAACCAAATATCCTCTGATTAGTACATTAGCACTGTGGCAGTACAAAGAGTATTAACACTAGCAAATAACCAGAAATGTGCAAAGTTAGAAGTGCAGTGCTGACAAACTACTAGTAATTATATCAGAATCGCCCCTCAAAAATCAAGAAAATATTTTTAAGTTTGATTTAATAATATCTAATAGTTAATAATTTCTAATGTATTGAAATCAGCTGTGTTCATATTATGACATGAATTCCATATCTATGTCATCTACAAGATTTTAAAAGTTCCTTTAAGCGTAGGGAGTCAATATTGTGTTTGTTTGTGCTTTTAAGAAATATAATCAAACCATGTGAAATTTTATTAAGAACAAAGGGTCATATAAGTGCCACATTTCAAAGACAGAGAAAAAAGTGGAGTTATTTAAGAACTGTAAAGCCCATTGTATTCAATCCCTTTATCAGAAGGGGAAAAAGCTACAGTAGCTGGCTGGTTTTATTGAGTAATTCCTGGATCAGTTAAGTCTGCAAGTTGGGTTAAGTTTAAATGGAGCCTTGTAGTAAAGCCAGAGACTAAGAATGATACAGATACTGTTTAAACTAATAAAAGAGTCCCAGTGAATAGCCTTATTGTGAGCCTGTCATGCAGATTCTCCCCTGAAATTCTATGCCTTTCTTCAGATTGTTTGATTATCAAAGAGGCAAGAACACTTGAACCAGAGGAAACCCAAACCTGCCACAATTATGTAAGGGTTTTTAATGGCACATTTGAAGTTTTGTTGTTGTGTTGTTGTTTTTAATATTACCCAACTGTGTTCAATTTTGGGAACCAGGATTTGAATGCCTCTGTCCATGTCAAGTCTTGAGTTCATTTCCGTGCTATTCATTCAGGAGCCAATATCCCTTGTCTGAGAAAGGGAGTTTGAAACACTATTAATCAGGACCTCCATCACTTCTGCGGTTGATTACAAAGCTAAGAGAGGCTACAGTCATTCTCTTTGCCCTTAAAGGACTGGGAGGAAAGGCAGGAAAGAATGTCAAACAATGAGACAACTGAGAGCTAGTGCAAAGCAGCCTTGCTGTCTGAGCCACAGCAACGCGACCAGGTGAGAATATGCTCCTGAGCATTCTCAACTCAAAGCAGATTCTCAGGGGTCCTTTCTAGGGAAAGCCACAAGTGAAGTGTTAAAAAAATTCTATCACTACTGAACATAATTAGCTTGATTTTCCTTAATTAAACTGAAAGTATTTTTTTTAAAATTACTATTATTTGTGTTTTGTTTTGGGGTGAGGAGGAGATGCAACACACAACATTATTTTCTCATGCACAACCGAGATGATAGGTGTACTCAAATTGTAACAAAAAAAATATTCTAGGAACAAGAAAAGCACAACATGACTTTCAAAATATCACAACTATTAGTGGTACTGAAAAAGAAGTTTATTCATCTCAGGCAGTATCAGATAGTTAAAGGGTGGGGTTAAGTTTAAATACTCCTTTTTCCCTTTCTTGATAGAAAAAAAAGAATGACAGTGTAACTCGGGGGTAGAATTCCAGGGCAAAATACCTTTGAAACCGAAATCAATCAAAGGGAGAAATAAAGTTTAAGAAACCCATCTATTGCTTGTAGGCAGTTGTCCCGCATCCCTCTTGACCCAGCTACAGCAGCAGAGCCGAAAACTCTCCACCCCTTGGAAACACCTACTGATATGGAGAGGCACTAAAGCAAGATGAGAGATTCCAGGAATACCGCAATTTTGCCCACAGCTCACCCCTCCAGAAATCTTGCCTCACAATCTACTCGTTCCCCATCTTCCGCAACAGCCCCTGTGCAAGAAAACTGGAGCACTGTAATCAGACTAACAGCACAAAATCATAATCCTCAAGTTGGAGGGTCCAGCTAGGTTCAGAGTCCTGTGCAGATTCAGGCCATAGCTTCCCCAGTCCACAGGCAGGCAGTAGCTGAACAGGTAGGGAGTTAGAGCAATCATCACACGGCAGCTGCGGCCAGGGGGCGCATCCAGGCCACAGGGACTGTAGGAGGAAATAACCTTAAGGGTGATAAGATACATGTTTTAATGACACTAGCACAGGCAAATCTTGTCCAACAGGTAGGATGCATGCAAGAAAGTGGTCCTGTGACAGGACAGTGGCAGGAGTGGGATCTCATCCTGGTCTAGTATATCAGACTTTCACCCCCTCCCAGTGGGAGTTACAGATGGATCAACATATAGGGCTACAGGAGGTACATGCACTGGCCATAAAGATAAAACAAACTTTCCCCGTAAGATGCTCTTACCTCCCAGACGTTTTGGGTACACTACCATGGTCTTTGGGGGTCACTCTGCTGTTACTGCAGGAATACACAGGAGGCCAGTTTCCAGGCCTTTCCCCCAAGTTGCCAGAAGGGACAGCCTCTACTGATACATGTATTTAAATGTCCAGGGCCACGTCCACTTAACAGTATTTTCAGGTTTGAATGCAGTAGGGGCTGGCAGCAGGATGTTGCTCTGCTGGCCATATCCTGGCTTCAGTAACTCCTCTTTGGTTTGCACACACTGTTGTATAGAAGAGACAGCAATGTGTGCCAGCATATCCACAGGGCTCAAGGCTCCTTTTTGGGGCTTCTCATACAAACACTGTAGCACTGTCCATAAGCAAACTGACTGACCAGCCCATGGACTTTTGGTGTCCGACTTCAGGCCAGATTTCAACAAACCATTGTACCTCTCTACCATTCCTGCCCCAGTAGGGTTATATGGGTCATGAAACTTCCACTTTATTCCTAATTGCTGCACCCATCCTTGTAACGCACATCCAGTAAAGTGGGTGCCTTGATCGCTCTCAGTCACCTGCGGCCAGCCATAGGCTGCAAACAGACGCTCCAGGCCCCTCTTGGTGGTTTGCTGAGCTGCACAATGTGCAGGAAAAGCAACCAATAGTCCAGTAGCCATGTCCACACAAGTCATGGCATACTGATATCCTTCTGATATGGGCAGAGGCCCAGTATAGTCTATCTGCCACCTGACGAGGGGTACTGGCCCCCTTACTATTGTCCCATGTTGCTGTAGGACTTGGAGTAAATCCCTCTTGGAGCACACAAGGCACTCCTTCCAGGCTCTGCTGACTTCTTCAAAGGTCAGTGGCAAGCCCCACCGATGAGCTAAAGCCCACATTGTCTTTTGTCCCACGTGTAACAAACGCTGATGTAGCCATTGGGACACATTGGAGGCAGGCTTTCCTTCTAGCCAGCGCACCTGGGCCAATGTGTCTGCTTCATCATTCCCGGAGGATGCCAAAGGCAAATGGCCAGGCACATGATATACGGTAACAGTCTTAGTCCGACCAGAGGTCTTGTCACAACTCTTGCCACCAAACGGGCCACTGACCGACCATCCAGCTGGCGTGGTACCATGTCGGTAGCCACAGGGTTAAGCCCTGATAGACAGCCCAGCTGTCAGTGTAGACAATTACTGGGGTGGGCTCCTGGGTGATCATGAGCCACACTGCCTGCAAGTCAGCCCACTGGCTGCTCGTCCCCTCTCCATCCTCCATCCACATTGTCTCAGTCTCAGGAGGATGGAAAGCCACAATCCTCCACTTAGGGGGCTGCCCACAACTAGAGCCATCTGTGTACCAAGCATCTTCAGGTATAGGGGCTTTTTCCTCCTCATAAGGACTCTCAGCTACCAACGGCTCAAAAGCAAGTTCTTCCTGCTTTCCACTGGTATAGGTCATTAGCCCCAATAAGTGCTGGAGTTCTCCACTAAAGGGGCTGGGAGGGAGGGTGCTATGCTGCTGTAAATGTGTGCCCCACTGGCCAGTGTAGGCATCTGTGGCCTTTGGGTCCAGGTCTTGCACCCACCCCATGATGGGATAGGGGGTAATTACCTTGGTCAGAGCTGTTCCAATGATGTGCTCCGTAGCCAGCAAGACATGGTACAAAGAAGCCAGCTCCTTCTCTATCAGGGTGTACCAGACCTCTGCTCCTTTCCATAGTTGTGGCCAGAATTCAACAGGTTGGTGTGTCCACTCAAGCTGCTGCCAAAGACCCCATCCATAACCATCTTTGGTTACATGAACATCTAGTTCACAGGGCCTTGATGAGTCCATTACACTCAAGGCCTGCATGGCCCTGACTGCCCACTTGGCAGCAGTAAAAGCAGCTGCACATGTCTCATCCCAGTCCCACCTGATCCCTTTCATACCATAAGGGCTTCAGAATTTGTGCCAACTGCGGGATAAGCACTCTCCAGTAGCCCAAAAACTCTTGTAATACTGCCACAGTGGTAGGGGTGGGGAAAGCCTGGACCTTTTCTATGACTGCTTCAGGACTAGTTTTACCCAACCAGACAACCTCCAAGAATTTTACAGACAAACCAGGTCCCTGAACCTTGGTGTTGTTCACAGCCCATCCTTCCTCCTGTAGATGTTGCAGCAGTCTAGGAACTGCCCCTCCTAAATCTGCAAGAGAATCAGACATAAGCATAATACCATCAATGTAGTGATATAGCCACACTGTTTGTGGTTTCTTCCATGTGGCCAAGTCCTGGGCTACAAGTCCATGACAGATGGTGGGGCTGTGGAGGTATTGCTGTGGAAGGACAGTGAATGTCCACTGCTGGCCTTCCCACATGAAGGCAAACCTTTCCTGACTTTCCTGTGCTATGTCAATAGAGAAGAAGGCATTAGCAAGGTCCACAACATAATGATATGTCCCCAGTTTATGACTTAAGAGTGCCTGTAAGGGCTGCTATAGAGGGGACAGCAGCATGCAAAGGGGGTGTGGCTTTATTCAATTCCCTGTAGTCCATGGTCATATGCCAGGAGCCGACTGGCTTTTTCACTGGCCACACTGGGGAATTAAAAGGACTATGAGTGGGCTTTATGATGCCCACCTTCTCCAGCTCCTATAGAGTTTCTCCAATTTCCTTGTGGCCCCCAGGCAATTTATACTGCTTAGTATTTGTCACCCACTGAGGTACAGGCAGAGCTACAGGTGGGTGCTTCCCCTGTACCTTTACCACAGAACTTCCTTTACCACACGTACCCTCAGTCTGAACTCACCTGCAGTGGTCTGTAACCACAGGCCCTGCAGGATATCCACCCACAAAATATATTCAGGGATGGGAGAAATGTACATGGTATACTCCTTTGGGGGTAAATGCCCTCTCCCCAATGGGATTTGGGCCTTCTTCACTCTCATTGCCTTACCCCCATGGCCATCTATCACAGCAGGGATCCCGGGAAAATGCTCAGGGTTGCCACAAGTCAAAAAACACTCAGTTCCTGTGTCCATCAGCACCAGGACACATTGGACATTCACAGGGGACTAGTGAATTGCTAATTCTACATGTGGCCTCTGGTTCCCAAAATGTCTCCCAAGGTGGGAACCTTGGCCCACCCCCTTAGTTGAACCACGATGCCCAATCATCCTCAGACAGGAGTGAGGGCCCAGGTGAATCCTGAGTACTGTGCCCAGGAAGTCTTGCAGGGACACAGGCCGGACATGGGGATTTGCCTCCAGTTTCCGTGTCCTGGGCCTCAGTAGCTGGAACTGCTGCTCTGGCTTTAACTGGTGCCACAGTTCTAACAAGATCCTATTGGGCTGCCCATCAAGTTCTTCTTTCACTACCCCAGCCTTTATCAAATCAACCCACATCTGGGTCCTTGAGACCTTCATGGGGCCCTTTGCATCTCTCCTTTCAGTCGTAGCCCGTACTTCCCTCTGTGCTCTTATTGTTTTAATCTCCTCCAGAGTATGAGTAGCCTCACTTATGGGTTGCCCTATGTGGGGGCAGGAGTAGTCATTAGGGACCCAAAGAGAGATGCGAGAGCTGTATGGAGCACCAGATTTCTCATTCCTCCCATGAACAACTCCTCATCAGATAGGGAGCTCCCGGGTGAAGCTGCACCCTCTATTGCTGCAGCCACTGGGGCCTCCCCACTATCCACAGGGAGGGTTCCAGGCATCTCTCCACCATCTCTAGGGGCATCCCACCCATGTAGACAGATTTCAGGTTCAGAGGTCCTGCCGACTACTGCCAGGTGTAACTCTGGGAGAAAATCCCAGGGCAAAATACCTTTGAAACTAAAATCAGTCAAAGGGAGAAGTAAAGTTTAAGAAACCCGTTTATTGCTTACAAGCAGTTGTTCCACATCTCTCACAACCCAGCTGCAGCAGCAGAATCGAAAACTCCACCCCCT
Organism: Manis javanica; assembly: GCF_040802235.1. NCBI lineage: Eukaryota > Metazoa > Chordata > Mammalia > Pholidota > Manidae > Manis > Manis javanica. Next base: position 7,445,185 of record NC_133156.1, read on the forward strand.
GGAAACACTTACTGATATGGAAATGCACTAAAGCCAGGCAAGAGATTCTGGAAATACTGCAATTTTACCCACAGATGGTATTATAGGAACATCTTTTAATTCTAACTTACTTATATTTTTAAAAGTAAGTCATTTATAAATTTCAGTGTTTCATTATCAGCAAAAGTTACCCGTGGCAACATTCAACGCATTATGACTGTTTTAGAAACAGAGCCCAGCCACAGAAAATCAGTGTACTGGATAATTCCAAGGTAAAGAAAGTGCTGGATCAGAACTCACATCTGAGTTTACCCACTTGCTCTGCAATGATATGCATTTTCCAAAACAAATATTTTCATTGCAAAATGAAATTTCATTTTACTGACTTTTTAAACTCAATTCAGGCATTTTAGATAGAAAATTGAATTTTTAAGCTAGAAAATCTACATTTGCTAATGCAAATACCTAGAAGTCATCTTCAATGTGCTTTCCAGAAAACTAGATTAGAAAACTTGAGTACTTAAGGTATTTTACATGCTGTGGAGTAAAGCACAGATTTCCCAGAATCTCCCTTGCCTGGCCTTAGCTGTTTACATATCAGTAGGTGTTTATCCTGCAGCCTCCAGGGCAAGGGCTGCCGAGAGGAAGGCTGTTCTCTCCTCCCCTCCATTCCCGGTACATAATTGGTCTGGCACTTGTCAGTTAATGGAGACCTTTCCTGCAGGGTTCCTCCAGAAAAGGGCAGGAAGGGCAGGCAGGGAACTGAGTGCAAGCTGTGGCTGCAGAGAGGAGAGTACCAGGTGGTCTTTTGCCAGCGGGATGGGGAAGAAAGGAGACAGTGTGCTGCCCACATAGCTGGGCCTCATTGAGAGCAATAAAAGGGTTTCTCCCAGCCTGCCCTTCCTTGACTGATTTCAACTGGTTCATTCGCCCTGGGCCAGGAATACCCCTTCCCCTGGGAGCTACACATGCAAAGAAGTCCTACCAGCTAATTTTAGAGGGGAAATATGAGGCAAGATAAGAAAGATGAGCTGAAGTCCTATTGCAGTCATGGCAGAATAGACTTCATTCTCAAGGTGAAGAGGGAGGTGATCTTTATTATAAAGTCTGTCTGTTAGCACTAATTAAATCTCTTGTTTCAATCCATCCAGTCATCACCACTAGTTTCTCCTCGATGTTTCTTTGAAGGGCACAATCTTAAAAATCAGATTAATAGGCCACTATGTCTAGACTTCTTAAGAGGTAGACATCATAATTGCAAAAAAAAAAAAGACAAATCTTCTTGCTCTAGAAGAAATAGTGTATGTTAAGAAAAGGAAAGGGAAGGAGTACAAATTTTCAATAAATATCATAGGCAATGAACTGTATTTTGCCCTTATTCCTAATCGTTTCTTTCCTTAAAAATCAAAATAAAGTTTTCTTCAAAGCATATTACAAATCCTAAACAGAGTTCTACAATAATCTAGAACAAATTATACCCAATGAAGAGACTTTTCCCAAGTAAAAACCAGTGTTGACCGCATTTAGGAGTGTCACTTCCCTGGGATTAGGTGTCAAGGTCACCAGGGTTGAGCTCTGCTGTTAGCAGAGGGGCCCCTGGGCAGTCCAGGGCACACAGAAACTGAGGACACACCTGCATCACGTGCTGTCCTCATCATGTGTCTGTGAGGCAGAAAGACAGAAATGAGCAGGATGAAAAGGACACAGGGCCCACAAAAATGACTTAGGAAGTTGACCAGATAGAACCAGAGAGACACAAATGACTCGGAGAGTTATCAGACGAAGCCACAGGGTCCAAGAGTGACTCAGGAAATGTCCAGGGTCTCCCCAGCTAAAAAACATCAGAAGCACAGGCACAGCACAGCACCTGTCCTCACTTCACCAATCAGAACAAATCTAAAGAGCTAAGAGCTGTCAATCAAGGACCCCTCTGCCCTGCCACCACATAAAAGAAGCCTCAGAGTGAGCATCGGGTGGGGCCTGTCTCACCTCAGACAGACCCTCTCTGTTACTTAACAGAGCGCATCAAAACTGACTGCTGTCTTGACTTTGGTCTCTCGTCTCACTATATCTGACTTCCCTGCGACACTGAGCCGCATTCCTTCCTTCCTAACATATCTATTCCCATCCTCACTCCAAACACTTTTTGGTTTATGAAATCATTTATTTAGAATTAGGTTAAAATGCTTGACATGAAAAAAATAATACAATTAAAACTATTTAATTTAAGCCTGCAATTAGCATATAGTTTCACTGCACCTCTAATAGGCATTTCTCACGAGGAAGAAATGAGATTTTAAATGCAAAGTTTCTTATTTAACAAAGTGCTGGGAATAACATGGAACACAAAATTGGAGAAAGATTCTTTAAGGCATAAGGAATGAATTTTTAAGAAGAAAATTGGGAAATAAGTTTGTGTGAAGGACAATCACATCAGTCTTTAAGACCATTTATTATCAGTAAGGAATATCTTTAAATTCCAGTTGACAACTGGAATTTTAAAGGATTACATATATTATTTTTATATAACTTTCTAACCTCTATATTCGATTTGTGTGAAACGCATTTCCATCAGCAACCTCTTTGTTAATAATGCAGCAATTCTCAAAACAGCAGCAGACCATTTGTGAGGTTTGGGAAAGAAAAAACATACAAATTAAAATGCACTCCTCTTGTTGAGAATAATTTAACTAGACAATTTTAGCCAAAACACTTTGTTATTGCTGTGAATAAAACAACAATTTGCATTCAATATGCCAGATGACAACCACTGCTTCACAAAAACATTCTAATTTTTTTGAAAACTCAAATTTGTCAAATAGTATCATAAAACTAGTTTTACTTGTAATCATGTCCTTTTTGTTTGACTATAAAATAATGTTATGGCATTTTCAACAGTAATAGCATCGTCAAGTCTGTAGATATCTGTATCTTGACTTGTTTTGTCCAGAGCAAAAACAAAATGTGAAGCAATTTATGCCTACAGTTGCAAAAGTACAACACAGCTTTAAAAAGTTTGGAAGTATGCTACAAGGCAGCTTTTCTCATTTTAAAGCAATATACTTTCTCTGGTTGCTGGAACAGGCGGTTTGCAAGTAAAAAAAAAATTTGAGTAATAATAGAGGTTTTCAAGTTTAGCTGGGCTTACTTTAAGTAGAATTTTATAACTTTTTAGAAGAAATTCAAATTATTTTTATTACTTTAAAAAATACAAATGATTATCTTTAAAAATGTATTTGTTTTATTCTGCTTTGATAATCAGATTTTGCGTTCATCTCTTCTGGATGCCTTTCTTATCCACTCTCTCTTCCTTATCCATGTCACATAAGAGAACCAAAGTCTTACTCTTCTTTAAAAAGAGATTTATAATTTTATCTAAATAACAAATACTCATTTCATTTTAAATCTGCTTTCTTTTAAAAAATGGAATCAAGTTACTTTTTCTTTAATGGTCTTTAGTTGATCTTTTCTATGAGTCAGTAGTTGCTTAATACAAACACTTATGGTAATCTAGCTCCAATTTCTAGTGTAACTCTGGTCTGTGGCAGTATGAGTGTACATTCATGGGGTCATACATGAATTATTGAGGGTACTATGACTGCCCCTTTTTATTCTACTCAACATTTGGAAAGCCACCAGGCAGTGTACTCCTTGCCAAACAGTGTATAAAGAGGCATGTCTTATCACTCCTAGGTCCTAAAATATGAGTTCTCCCTACCCCCAAAGCATGAAGTTTACTGAGAAGTATCAGAGTCAAGGGGAGGTATGGATCACTACCTCAATGATCTGCATTACCAGGCCATGAAAAAGAGGTGCTCAGGCATGGCTCCATTTAACAGCCATCCTGGTATTTTATTTCCCATTTAGAAAAGACAGTAAGTGTTTTTACATTTATACTCATATAAATGTACACATGTGATGAGAGGATTCAAGATGGCGGCATGAGCGGTGAAAGAGAAATTCTCCCCAAAGCTGATACAACTAATCCTAAAAGAGCAACAGAAAAGAAGGCTGTACCAGACTGCATACACCTGGAAAACAGAGCAGACCTCACCAAACAGGGTAATGTACCAAAGCCCTGATCTGGCAGAGCCCAAGCCCTTCCCCCACCCCAGCTCACGGGCAAGAGGAAGAGAAATGGAGCAGGAAGGGGTGCAAGCCTAGGACTGCCGAACACCCAGCCCTGGAGATCTGCTTTGGGAGCACAAACCTACATTGAATGGTGCTCTGGAGATTAGTGGGGTTGAAAAGCTAAGAGAAGCGGAACACTTGGAGAGACTGAGATTCCAGCCATTTGTGGAGGACAGGGATCCACATCTGGTTGCTCTGGGACAAAGGAAAGGTGGGAGCTCTGAGAGGCTTCCTAGCAACAAGAGGGCTCCTGAAGGGGTGGGGTTTGCATGGAGCTTGCTGTGCAGGAGAAGGGATAAGTGGACAAGGTTGGCTGGGTGCACTCTGCCCAGCAGGTTGGAAACGTTCAGGAGCTTCAGGTACTCCATGCCCCTGACTGGCTACACAGCTCTGAAGCCCCCCACTGTGGTACACAGCTGGCTATGCCTTCCTCCTGGCTTGCCGGCACCAGCTTGCAAACCAGCAGTCCTTGCCCTGGCGTCAGACCAGCCAGAGGGATGCCCCACCTACGGCAGATACAGACACAAAGCACAGACACTTACACCTGTGTGCTCAGCTCACTGGTTCTGACAGTGGAAAAAGGCACTGCAGCCGGAAAGCAGGAAACAGCACTTTCCTCCCTCCAGGCACCAGCGCTGCTCCCCTTCAACCCCCAACTTCACTCCAAGGGCTGAGCAGCTCCAGAGACTAAAGCTTCTGGGGACTAGAGGGCATCACATACAAATATGAAACATCAAAAGAAACTGGTTCAAACCAAAATATCACAAACACCAGGGAAAAGGCCCAAGTGAAACTGAACTCACCAGTCTTCCTGAAAGAGAGTTCAAAATAAAAATCATAAACATGCTCATGGAGGTACAGAAAAATATTCAAGAACTCAGTAACAAATTTAGGATGGAGATTCAATCATTAAGAGATTTCATACCTGAAATGAAACATACAATGGAGGGATTTTAAAGCAGATTAGATGTAATAGAAGAGATGGTAAATGGAATATAAACTAGAAAATGGGAATACAAAGAAGCTGAGGCAAAGGGAGAAAAAAGGTTTTCTAGAAATGAAAGAATATTTAGAGAACTATATGACCAATTAAACAGAACAGTATTTGCGTTATAGGAGTACAAGAAGCAGACAAGAGAGAAAAATGGACAGAAAGTGTCTTGAGGAGGTAACTACTGAAAACTTCCCCACAAGGGGAAATAAAACCACAGCAAAGAAAATAGAACAATTAATTACTAAGCAGATGCAAAATCAAATCAACTACCCCCAAAGTCAATCAAGGGGTAGAAAAAGAGTACAGACTATGACACCTAATATATAAAGAATGGAAGAGGAAGAAAAAGGAGGGAAAAAAAGAACCTTTAGACTGTCTTTGCACTGGCATACTAAGTGAGTTAAATCAGACTATTAGATAGCAAGGAAGTTACCCTTGAACCTTTGGTAACCACGAATCTAAAGCCTGCAAAGGCAATAACTACATAATCACCCTAAATGTAAATGGTTTAAATGCATCAATCAAAAGACATAGAGTCATTGAATGGATAAAAAAAACAAGACCCATCTATAATGCTATCTACAAGAGACTCATTTCAAATCCAAAAACATATACAGACTAAAAGTGAAGGGATGGGAAAAGATATTTCATGCAAATAATATGGAGAAAAAAGCACGAGTTGCAGTACTTGTATCAGACAAAATAGACTTCAAAACAAAGAAAGTCACAAGAGACAAAGAAGGACATTATATAATGATAAAGGGGTCAGTCCAACAAGAGGATATAACTATTATAAATATCTATACATACAACATAGGAGCATCTACATATGTGAAACAAGTACTAACAGAATTACATGGGAAAATAGAATGCAATGCATTCACTTTAGGAGACTTCAGTACACCACTCACTCCAAAGGACAGATCAACCAGACAGAAAATAAGTAAGGAGACAGAGGCACTGAACAATGCATTAGAACAGGTAGACCTAACAGACATCTAAGAATACTCTGCCCAAAACCAGAAGGATACAAATTCTTCTCAACTGCACATGGAACATTTGAAGAATAGATAATATACTAGGCCACAAAAAGAGCCTCAGTAAATTAAAAAAGATTGAAATTGTACCAACCAGCTTCTTGGACCAAAGGTATGAAACTAGCAATATATCACACAAAGAAAACAAAATAGCCCAGAAACACACAGAGGCTTCATAACATGCTTCTAAATCATCAATACATCAATGACCAAATAAAAACAGAGGTCAAGCAATATATAGAGACAAATGAAAACAATGATTCAACAACACAAAATCTGTAGGACACAGCAAAGGCCATGATAAGAGGGAAGTATATTGCAATACAGACCTACCTCAGGAAAGAAGAACAATCCCATATGAACAGTCTAAAATCACAATTAATGAAAATAGAAAAAGAAGAACAAATGAGGCACAAAGTCAGTAGAAGGAGGGACATAATAAAGATCAGAGCATAAATAAATAAAATTGAGAAAAATAAAACAACAGAGAGAATTAATGAAAGCAGGAGCTGGTTCTTCAAGAAAATAAACAAAATACATAAACACCTAGTCAGATTTATCAAGAAAAAAAGAGTCTACACACATAAACAGAATCAGAAATGACAAAGGAAAAATCACTACAGACACCACAGAAATACAAAGAATTATTAGAGAATACTATGAAAAATTATATGCCAACTGGATAACCTAGAAGAAATGGGCAACTTTCTAGAAAAATACAACCTTCCAAGGCTGACCCAGGAAGAAACAGAAAATCTGAACAGACCAATTACTGGCAATGAGATTGAATTGGTAATCAAAAAAATAGTCAAGAACAAAACTCCTGGACAAGATGGTTTCACTGCTAAATTTAATCAAACATTTAATGAAGACCTAATACCCATCCCCTTCAAAGTTTTCCAAAATGTAGAAGAGTAAAAAGTACTCCCATACTCATTCTATGAAGCCAGCATCACTCTAATACCAAAACCAGGCAAAGACACCACAAAAAAAGAAAATTACAGACCCATATCCCTGATGAACATATATGCAAAATTACTCAACAAAATATTAGTAAATCGAATTCAAAAATACATAAAAAAGACCATTCATCATGATCAAGTAGGATTTATTCCAGGGATGCAAGGATGGTACAACATTCAAAATCCATCAACATCATCCACTACATCAACAAAAAGAAGAAAAAAACCCCACATGATCATCTCCATACAAGCTGAAAAAGCATTTGACAAAATTCAACGTCCATGCTTGATAAAAACTCTCAACAAAATGGTATAGAGGGCAAATTCCTCAACATAATAAAGGCCATATATGACAAACCCACAGCCAACATCATACTTAACAGCAAGAAGCTGAAAGTTTTTCCATTAAGAGCAGAAACAAGACAAGGATGCCCACTCTCCCCACATTTATTCAACATAGCTCCGGAGGTCCTAGCCATGGCAATCAGACAACACAAAGAAATAAAAGGCATCCAGATTGGCAAGGAAGAAGTTAAACTGTACCTGTTTGCAATGACATGATATTGTACATAAAAAACCTTAAAGAAACCATTCCAGAACTACAAGATCTAATATGTGAATTCAGAAAGTTGCAGGATACAAAATTAATATACAGAAATCGGTTGCATTCTTATATACTAATGATGAACTAGCAGAAAGAGAAATCAGGAAAACAATTCCATTTACAATTGCATCAAAAAGAATAAAACACCTAGGAATAAACCTAATCGAGGAAATGAAAGACCTATACTCTGAAAACTACAAGACACTCATGAGAGAAATTAAAGAAGATACCAATAAATGGAAACACATCCTGTGCTCATGGATAGGAAGAATTAATATTGTCAAAATGGCCATCCTTCCTAAAGCAATCTACAGATTCAATGCAATCCCTATCAAAATACCAACAGTATTCTTCAACAAACTAGAACAAATAGTTCTAAAATTCATATGGAACCACAAAAGACCCCAAATAGCCAAAGCAATCCTAAAAAGGAAGAATAAAGTGGGAAGGGGGGAATTATGCTCCCTGACTTCAAGCTCTATTACAAAGCCACAGTAATCAAGACAATTTGGTACTGGCACAAGAAAAGACCCATAGACCAATGGAACAGACCCCAGATATAAACCCAAGCATATATGATCAATGAATATATGACAAAGGAGCTATGGATATACAATGGAGAAATGGCAGCCTCTACAAGTGGTGTTAGCAAAACTGGACAGCTATATCCAAGAGAATGAAACTGGATTATTGTCTAACTCCATACACAAAAGTAAACTCAAAATGGATCATAAATCTGAATGTAAGTCATGAAATGATAAAACTTTTAGAAGAAAACATAGGCAAAAATCTCTTGAATATAAACATGACCAACTTTTTCCTGAACGCATCTCCTTGGACAAGGGAAACAAAATAAAAAATGAACAAATGGGACTACATTAAGCTAAAAAGCTTCATCTCAAAGGACACCATCAGTAGAACAAAAAGGCATCCCATAGTATGGGAGAATATATTTGTAAATGATATATCCAGCAACGGGTTAACATCCAAAATATATAAAGAACTCACACACCTCAGCACTCAAAAAAACAAATAATAACCCTATTAAAAAATGGGCAGAGGATATGAGCAGACACTTCTCCAAAGAAGAAGTTCAGATGGCCAACAGGCACATGAAAAGATGCTCCACATCACTAATTATCAGGGAAATTCAAATTAAAACCACAATGAGATATCACCTCACACCAGTTAGGATGGCCAACATAGAAAAGAATAGGAACAACAAATGCTGGTGAGAATGTGAAAAAAGGGGAACCCTCCTACACTGCTGGTGGGAATGTAAGCTAGTTCAACCATTGCGTAAATCAATACGGAGGTTCCTCAAAAAACTAAAAGTAGAAATACCATTTGACTCGTGAATTCCACTCCTAGGAATTTACCCAAAGAAAACAACTTCTCAGATTCAGAAAGACATGTGCACCCCTATGTTTATCACAGCACTATTTACAATAGCCAAGATATGGAAGCCACCTAAGTGTCCATCAGTAGATGAATGGATAAAGAAGACGTGGTACATATACACACTGGAATACTATTCAGCCATAAGAAAGAAACAAATCCTACCACTGCAACAACATGGACGGAGCTACTGGGTGTTATGCTCAGTGAAATTAGCCAGGCAGAGAAAGACAAGTACCAAATGATTTCCCTCATTTGGGGAGTATAACAATGAAGCAAAACTGAAGGAACAAAACAGCAGCAGACTCAGACTCCAAGAAGGGACTAGCAGTTACCAAAGGGGAGGGGTGGGGAAGAAAGGGTGGGGAGGGAGGGAGAAGGGGATTAAGGGATATCGTGATTGGTACACATGGTGTGGGGGTGGACCATGGGAAAGACAGTATAGCTCAGAGAAGACTAACAGTGACACTGTGGCATCTTGCTGTGCTGATGGACAGTGACTGTAATGGGGTATTGGGGGGACTCGATAATATGGGTGAATGTAATAACCACATTGTTTCCCTTGTGAAACCTTTGTGAGAGTGTATATCAATGATACCTTAATAAAAAGAACAAAACAAAACAAAAGAACCCATGAAAAAAAAACAGTACACGTGTTTATTTACTGGTTTGTGTGTTTGTTCACTGAAAGCTGACCTTTGGCCTATAATAAAAATCAGCTGAAAGAGCCCCTCATCAGATTTCTGCAGTGGGTAACAACAGCTGTTAATAGAAAGAAAATGTGTATAACCCTGAAAACAAAGGTGGACTGGCATATTTGTGCCACAATTTTTAAGAGTTAACAAAAGAGAGAGTATGTATACTAACAAAAATTTCTCCCATATAACTGACATAGACTGCTGGTTTTGGCAGTATGATAGACCAGGAAACTGAAAAACTGTCCCTCCGCAAACACTGGATAGTTCTATATAAAACAAATCATCCTTTTAAATGAAAATCTGAGCTCTCAGGAAAGTAGGAAAACTCATCAATGAAATAAACAAGAAAGATGAAAACACAGGCTGCCAGTATTAGAGTGACACTGTGACCATCTCAGGTTGGGGTAGATTTCAATGGTCTAGGGAAAGGATCAAAATGCCCTCAGGATGAGATGCAACCAGGGCCACAGGACTCAGGGAGTCAGGGTCAAGGCCCTTCTGATGAAGCTCAGTCCCTCAAGAGGCTGTATTCTCACCGAACCGGGGGACTGGTTTAAGTAAGAGCTCATCTGCTGAGGGAGAAGACAGGGAAGCTTGTATTGACCTGGGCTTGAGTTGGGAAGGTCACAGGTTGGAGAGTCAAATTAATATGTTAGTCATATTCATGAGCTTGAATTTCACTGAGTTTTGGAGTTTAGAATTTGCTACACATATGGTTTATACACTCCCAAGCTGAGAAAGTGATATAAAGCTTGCTCCCAAGCTAGTGATAAGCTCAGCAGACACAAACTCAAAAAACTCTGGAGGGATATTTGCTCAGAGAAGCCACACCTTTCTTTAGATTCACAAATAAAGAGCCCCACTGACAAAAACTCACAACCCAGAATTATGAAACGTGTGAAACCATCTAAACAGAACAAAGACCAGAACTTCACATAGGAATTTCAGTGAAAAATAGAATCAGATAACAAAGACCAGAACAAAGATAACAAAGACCAAAACTTCACATAGGAATTCTAGTGAAAAACAGGAGAGTGTACTAAAATAAGTGTGTCTAAATTAATCAGAAGTATAAGAAAGGTATCAAGCCCAGGTAGATTTTAAAAAGCATTAACTAGAACATCTATAAATTGGAATTAAAAATAAAATATATTAAACAATAGGATAAACACAGCTGAGGAGAGAATCAATAAATTAGAAGACAGACTTAAAGAAATTACCCCAAAATGACATATAGAAAAACAAAATTATAATACAAAAATTGACAGAAAAGCAAGGAGAATCAGAGAAACCTACCACTGCAGAGTAACATTTTAACACCCAAATATTGATACAAAAATTCAATAAGCACATGGAAAAAAATGAACATTATTACTGATATGCTTAATCTACTAGATATATTGAGAGCTTTGCATCCAACTGCTGAAAAATACACATTCTTTTCAAGTACACATGGAACATTAATAAAAAGTACCTTCCTTATGTCCTAAATTAAAAAGCAGGTTTCAGTAATTCTGAAGAACTCATACTACATAAGCCATTTTCTCTTCATACAGTACAATTAAGACAGAAATCACAAAAAATTAACCTATAAACTTAGGAAATTGAAAATAAACTTCTAAATTGTTCATGGGACAAAATGAAGTCCTAATAGAAATTAAAATATACTTAGAACTGAGCATAATGAAATATTGTATGTCAAAATTTGTGGGGTACAACTAAAATAGTTCTTGAGGGAGATTTATTCTTCAAATGTTTTTCTTCCAAAGAAATCCTAAAATATTAACAAGCCAAGCATCCAGTTTAAGAAGTCAGAAATAGAACAGAATAAAATCAGAGAAAACAAAAAGATGATAATATAACAGAAATCAATAAAGTAGAATATAGGTCAAATATAGAAAATCAACACCAAAATTAGATCTTTAAAAAGACTTATATAACACTGGCAGACTTCTGGAGATGTGTGTCTTCTCCACAGGCATCAGGAAATGGAGTTCTTCAAAGCTCCTTCTTACCTATATTCTCTCCCTAGGAAATCCCAGCCAGGCCTGCACCTTAAATCACCCACCTATCCACCTGACTCACAGATTTATTTCTTCTTTTCAGACTTGACTCACAGATTTATTTCTTCTTTTCAGACTATCTTCATATGGATTCTTCAGTCACCTCAGATTTATCAATCTGGCTCCCTCCTCTATGGCCAGCTGGTATATAAATGTTCCAGTACAGAAAGAAGAACTTTGAGCACTCTATTAATCTAATGACCTACAGGGAGTAACATCATAAACTCCAGTGTGCTGACTACAAAATCACTAGGTTTACCCTAGTAAGTCTCATTATTTTGTAAAATGTTTCTAAAACACATTTATGTGATAAAAAATATTTATCAGCAATATTAATTTTTATTGGTCTAAGCAACAAAACTTTACTGAATGTCTGTCTATCCTATACTTAAAGATATCATAAAGCCATTTTTCCCACAACCATACGACCACATCTAGGGTATCCTGGGGAACAAACAAACATTGTTACATCCCCAGCAACAAGAATAGTGTCTGACAAAAAGAAAGCATCCAGTAAATATTTGTTGAATCAATTAACGAATGAAAAATTCTGTGATGTAGTAGTCAGTTTCATACAAGGTCGCCCCTGCTCCACGAATATTTATTGACTCTCCTCTATCATCACACTATTTTAGAGGAAATGCCTAGTGACTGTTGAAGAAATAAGCACAAAACACTTCCCTGTCTTATGGCAGCTCAGAGGTGGTCCCAGCCATTCCTGGACCTACATGTTCAAGGCATAGTCCCATGAAGAATTTTAAAAGATGGATTTAAAATCAGAAGAGACTTAACTGAAGAAATAATGATTTGGAAGATACACCAGGATAAAATATCCAGATTGAAGCATGGAGAGACAAAAAAAGTGGAAAACACAGAGAAAAGTTGAGGAAAAACACAGAGAAGTATTGAAAAGTTCTAACATAAAGGTAAGTGCAATCCCAGAAGTAGGGTAGGGGAATGAAAAAGAAATGGGGTGAGGCTGGCAGGGGATGAGGCAAGGTAGAAGCAATATATATATATATACACACACATATGAAGTCAATTTCCAAAATTGATTAAAGAATTATTATAAAGTGATTGTGACAATATGGACATTCAAAGAATGAGATACTGTAATCATCGCAAGCCTACTTTTCAATATTTAATGAGATAGAAAAGTATACAAGACATGCTGGATGAATAAATAATGTAACAGTCTTCCTTATAACATTATAGTAAGTGTATATATGATATTGGAAGGAAATAAACAAAATGGTAATAGGGACTCTATCTCTGAGCAATAAGCATACTGATATTTTTCTTCATTCTTTTTAAATTTTTCTAATTTTACATAGCTTTCATTAATTAATTGTATAGTGAGAAGGATGTTGATTACTGAATGTTAATTATTGGCAATATTACAGTAAGGTTAAACTATGTCAAAATATGTATCTGGAAAGAATGGGAATACATAAAAATACTATCAAGATTATAATGTTCAAGTGATGGGATTAAAAGCAATGTTTTTCTCTATTTGTCAAGTTCTGTTCATTAACTTTAAGGCAGGGCAATGTTTAAGGATAGTCAAAAACTAAAAATAATCTGAAATTTTGCTCTAATTGCAAGCTAACAAGTCAGGTTGCTACAATTTCATAAATGCTCACAGAAGCCACAAGACGTTTGGGTGTGAGGCAAAGGACTGTATCACTCAAAGGATATCAAGCATCACGGACTTCAAGTCCATATTGGTCTTCCTTATCCCCAAGTCCCACGGGGTGATGGAAGGGACCCAGGTGGACTCTGGGTTTGCGTCCAGCTAAGGAACTCTGAGCTTGGGGAACACAAATCCTCCACGACTGCCTGCAAGCAAACCCCACAGGGTGGCAGCAAACAAAGCTGCCCTTTGCCCAGCAGGAGACACTCTCCACTTTCCAAGGCTATCAGTGATTGACACAAACGTCCCTGAAAATCTAGTCCAGAGCAAAAGGGCCATCAGTGCCTCCGCTCATAAGATGTGCAGAAACACAAGACCCGTGGGGAATTACCGCCCAGCACCCAGCTCCCCAGGTGACTAAGGAAAAGTGTCGTCTTTTCCCATGTGCCCTGAAAGGAAAAAAGATAACAAGTCCCACAATATATGATAGAGTGTTGGCCCAAGGATGAATGTAAGAATAAAACTAAAATTCTCTATCAGTCCTAACCAGTATAAGAAGGAAAAATTCCCTACCCACTAATGATTTTGAAGTCTTTCTCTAGCAGCAATTATCCCCAAATTAGAGACTCTAGTCAATGGCACACAGCTAATGAGGACATACATTCTACCAGCAGGTATATGTTAAGTCAGTCTCTAGATTAATAAAATTATAATCCTTCCTGATTAAAAAAAAATCTTCTGAAGCCATGAGTCACAGTCTTAAATTAAAAGGGGATGAGTCCTATTTTAAGAATCGAAAGCCCAGGCATGAAGACAAGCTGCCAGCAGCTTTTGTTACCCTTCTGGTCATCAGTTGTTTGCTAGTCTAGCTAGTTTTACCCTTTTTGCTCACTGAGGAGGCCACTTCCTTCAACAAAGATCCGCTCTCCATTCAAATGTATGTGAGGACAGTCGGAGTGGCGATCAGAGGGAGCCTTTTCCCCTCATTTACCCAGCTGTCTACATCATTCAAACCAGTCTACCAGGGAGTAAAAAAAAAAGACTTACCAAAACCCTTTTTTTTTCTTTTTTTAAATAGTTTTCTGAAAAGCACTTTTTGTGTAAGAAGTAGTAAAATAGCAGCCATTCTAATCTTGCATATTGTATATAGCTTCAAAGCAGCATAGTATATAGTTTCATGCATCTCACGATTGCATTAACTTAAGCAATATTCTTGTCTAAAGATATCTAAGAAGCCATATCAAAGATAGGCCCAAGTGGCCTGTTTAATAATATCCACATATCTGGCCCATTGTTTAGTCCAACAATAGTGTCAGAAGAATTCCTGATACTGCTGTGATAAGCCAGCTAAATGCTGCTTACTCAGAACTAAAAAGAAGTAAGTGCTTCCTTTGTGGTTAAACTATTTTGTAATCCAGTTTTAAAAGTTTTTAGCAATAATTTCTTTCATGTCTACTGTTATACCAAAAAGATTAAACCAGTGGCTGAAATTTTCTGTTCCATGTTGCAACAGCTTCTGGTGTTAAGAACAGACTGACAGGGCTGCTCTGGGGCAGGACAGCTGACGGATGATCCTTACAAGCACATGAGACCCACTAAATTTCCAATCCACTTAGGACTACTCTCAGTAGACACAAAAGTTCTCAAACTAAAACAGCCATGGGAAAAATCTAAGGGAAATAACCAGAAACAATTGTGTTTCAACATCTGACTCATTCAATATTTGATACAAAAACATTTTAATTCACTGAAGCAACTGGAGACAATAGCACAAAAATCCACCATTACTGAAAACCCACTGTAGTTGGGGAAGGGGCAGTGAAGTGAACCCTACCCCTGGGGCAGGGGCAGGAACAGATGCTGGGAGCAGGCCAGGAGCAGAGGAAGCCAGATCCCCAAGCCTGGGACACAGTGCCCACCAAAGAGCAAGGTTTACTCAGAACCGCAAGGAAAGCCCCTCCCTCCCACTCTTCCCCATCACTGGGCTCACAAATGTTCAATAACAAGTAACAGAAGAGCACTTCTGGGAGAGGGACAGAGGAGAACATGGGAGGACATGTGCTCTGAGGGCAGTGCAGAGGGAAGGCTGCAAGCTGAGGGTGGGAAGATGTTCAAGGGGAACCTCCGGCCAGTCAGTGCTCACCTTAAACGCGAGGTATTGCCAGAGGAATCTGAAACCTGTAATGCAACAACAGTGACCAGAGCAGTTATGAGCCTTAAGCCTTGCTAAATTCCTAAGAAGATAAACTCAAATCCCCATAGTAAAAGCCTTTGCAAAAGGAAAAGTGTGCCAAATCCAGGCATAAAATCTTCTTACTTCAGTATTCACTGTCCTATTCAAGATGTTTTGCTTTCAAAAACAGGAAACTGTGAGGCAAACAAAAAAGCACACACCCAAGAGACAAAGTAATCATCAGAACCAGATTCAGATACGACTCAAATGGCAGCATAATCTGACAGTGTATTTAAAATAATTATGATTAACGTGTTAATGCCTCTAATGAAAAATGTGGACAACTTGCAAGATCACATGGGTAATTTCAGCAGAGAAATGAAATCTGCAAGGCATCAAAGAGAATCTAAAAATGAAAAACAAAGTAGCAGAGATGAAGATGCCTTTGGCTCACTAGTAAACTCAAACCAGCTAAGGGAAGAATCAGTGAACTTAAAGATTAATCAATGTAAATTATACAAAATGAAGAAAAAAAGCAAAAAGATTGAGAACATACTGAGCGCTCAAGACCTCTAGGAAAGATATCAAATGATCTAATGCACATGTAACTGTAATCTCAGAAGTAGAAGAGATAGAAAAAAATTTTAATAATGACTGAGAATATTCAAAAACGAATGAAAGCTACCAGTCACACGAGAAACTCAGAAAGTTCAACGAAGGATAAATAAATATTCCTCCTTCCCCTTAACTCACATATATCTAGGTAATTCTATTCAAATTGCTGAAGACAAAGAAGTTCAAGGCAGTTAGAGAAAAAAGTCACACTATATATATACACACACACACAATAACAAAGACAAGAATTGCAAAAGACTTTTTGTGAGAGATCATGCAAGACAGAATATAATAGAGATAATGGAGTAAGAAAAAATGAAAGAAAAAAATCTGTCAACCCAGAATTCTGCACCCATGAACAGTATCTTTCAAAATGAGGAAGGGTAAAAAAACACTTTTCTGGGAAAAACAACAACTTAGGAAATTTGTTCCCATTAAATTTAATTAATCTGTAAGAACTTTTAAAGAAAAGTTTGCAGACAGAAGAAAAAAGCTATTAAATAGAAAAACAAATCTATGGAAAGAAATGAAGAACACTGGAAATAGAACAAATGAAGATAAATGTTTCATAGCTTTCAATTATTCTAAAATATAACTGAAAACCCCATATAAAAACAGTAGCAATGTAGTGTAATGTAACGGATTACTTTAATTCATTTTCAAATGTTGAGCAAGCCTTGCATATGTGGAATAAATCCTGCTTGTTCATGGTGTATAATTAAGTTTTGCATTTTTGAATTTGACTTGCTAAAGTTTTTTTGAAGATTTTGCACCTATGTTCATGGAGAGATGTTGTCATTTTCTTTTCTTGTACTGTCTTCATCTAGTTTTGGTATTTTGGTATTGCTGGCCTCAATAGACTGAGTTAGGAAATATTCCCTCCACTTCTATTTTCTCTGGGATTGTAGAGAATTGGTATAGTTTTTCCCCAAATGGTTGAGAGGTTCACCAGTGAACCCATCTTGGCCTGGTGCTTTCTTTTTAGAAAAGTTATTAATTATTGATTCAATTTCCTTAACAGATATATGCCTATGCAGATCCTCTTATTTCTTTTTCTGTGAGTTTTGGCAGATTTTGTCTTTCAAGGAATTGGTCCATTTCATCTAAGTTATTAGGTTTGTGGGCAAAGAGTTGTTCATAGTATTCCTTAAATATCTTTCTAATGCCCATGGGGTCTGTAGAAATATCCACTCTTGCATTTCTGATATTAGTAATTTGTGTCCTCTTTTTTCCTTAGTTAGCCTGGTTAGAGGCTTATTGGTTTTACTGATCTTTTCAAATAAGTAGCTTTTGATTTTGTTGATTTTCTCAACATGGATTTCCTGTTTCCAATTTTATTGATTTCTGCTCTAATTCTTATTTCCTTTTCTCTACTTATTTTGTTCTTCTTTTTCTACTCTCCTAAGTTGGAAGTTTAGATTTTTTTAGACCTCTCTCCTTTTCAAATACATGAATTCAATGTTATAAATGTCCCTCAAATCACTGCTTTCACTGAATCCCACAAATTTTGGTTAAGTTGTGTTTTCATTTTCATGTATTTCAAGACGTCTTCACATTTCTCTTGAAATTTCTTAACTTATGTTTTAGAAATGTACTGTTTAATCTCCACATTTTTAAGGATTTTTAGTTATCTCTGTTATTGGCTTATAGTTTAATTTCACTGCAGTCTGAGAGCAGACATTGCGTGATTTCTACTCTCTTAAATTTTTTACAATGTGTTTTATAGCCCAGAATGTGATCTATCTTGATGAATATTTTAGGTGAGCTTGAGAAAAATGTGTATTCTGCTATTGCTGGATGAGGTATATTTTATAGATGTCAATTATTGCCAGTTGATTGATGGTACTGAGTTCAACTCCGTCCTCACTGATGGTCTGCCTCCTGGATCTGTCCACTTCTGAAAGAGGGCTGTTAAAGTCTCCAGTTATGATAGTTGGTCCATCTATATCTCCTTGTGCTTCTGTTTTTGCCTCATGTATTTTGGTGCTCTATCATTCGGTGCATACATATTAAGAATTGTTGTCTTCTTGAAGAACTGACTCCTTTATCATTATGCAATGTCTTTCTTTATCCCTGATAGTTTTCCTTGCTGTGAAGTCTGCTTTGTCTGAAATTAATATAGATACTCCTGCTTTCTCTTCATTACTGTTAACATGGTATATTTTTCTCCATCTATTTACTTTTAATCTATGTGTCTTTATATTTAAAGTGAGTTTCTTGTAAACAACATCTGCGTGGGTCTTTAAATATAAAGACTTGGATAGGTTAAAAGTAAAAGAATGGAAGAACATATTCTCTTGCAAACATGAACTAAAGAAACTAGTATTTGCTATAGCAATATCTGTAAAAGCCACCTAAGAATAAGGGATACTATCAGGGATAAAGAGTAGCATCTATTATGATAAAGGGTCAGTTCTTTCAAGAAGATATAACAATCCTAAATGTTTAATGCACCTAACTACAGAGCTACAAAATACACAAAGAACTGAGAACTGAAAGGAGAAATAGACAAATCCACAATTATTGCTAGAGACCACAACAGTTCTCTTTCAGAACAAGTGGACAGAAAATCAGTAAGGTTTTAGTAGATCTGAATAACATTGCCAACCAACTTGACATTTATAGACCAATTCACACAATGGCAGAAGAATGCATATTTTTTTCAGGTGCACATGGAATATTCACTCCAAGTCACATTCTCAGCCATGAAACAAATGTTAAATTTAGGAGAATAGAAATCATACAAAATATGTTCTCCAACCATAACTGAATTAAAGCAGAAGCCAGTAACAGAAGGATATCTGGGAAATACCCCCAAATGTTTGAAAATTAAACAAGACATTTCTAAATAATCCATAGGTCACAGTGGAATTCTCATGAGAAATTAGAAAACATTTTGAATGATGAAAATGAAAACAATATTTGAAATTCATTAGATTCATCTAAAAAGGTGCTGAAAGTAAAATTTATGGCATTGTTTACATCAATAAAGAAGACAGGTCTCAAATTTTAATCCAAGCCTCTACCTTGAGAACAGAAAAAGAAAAGAAAGCAGAAAAAAGGAAATAATAAAAATAAGAGCAGAAATCAGTGAAAGTGAAAACAAAAACAAGAGAAAATTAATGAAATCAAAACTGGGTTGTTCTGCAGAAAAAAAAGAAGAAGAAAATTGATGAACTTCAAGGGAAACTGGTCAATAAAACCAAGAGAATACACAGATTTCCAATATTAGAGATGAAAGAGAGTATCTCACTACTAGTCCTATAGTCACTAAAATAATAATAGAATATTGTAAACTCTATGATAGGAAATCCTACAACTTAGATCAAATGGACTAATAACTTGAAAACAGAAGAAGAAAAATCATGAGATCATCTCAGTTTAAAAAAATCATTTGACAAAATTCAACATCCATTCATGATATTAAAATAAAAACTCCCAGCAAACTAGGAAGAGAGGAAAACTCCTTTAACGTGATGAAGGGTAACTACAAAATCCTACTCCAGCATCATACTCAACAGTGAAAGACTGAAGCTTTTCCCAGAAGATCAAAACAAGGCAAGAACAGCCTCTCTTACCACTTGCAATCCACATTGTATTGGAAGTCCCAGCCAGTGAAGTAAGACAAGAAAAAGACACAAAACGCATAAGGCTGAGAAAAATTAAATGAAACTGTTTCTATTTACATAAGACATGAATGTCTAAATAGGATATCCCAAAGAATCTATGAAAAACTCCTAGAACTAGTGAGTTCCACAAGATAGCGGGATATAGATTGACCCAGTAAAAAGAAAAAAACAGTTGTATTTCCATATAGTAAATGAATGACTGTAATTCAAAAAATTTTAAATACTGTTTATAACAATACAAACAAATAAGAATTACTTGGGCATAAATCTAGCAAGATACATGAAGTTTCTGTATGCTGTAAACTATAAAATGCTGATAAACCAAGGAAGATCTAAGTAAAATGGAGAGATACAACATTTTCATCATTTAGAAGACTCAATATTGTTAAGATGTTAATTCTCCTCAGTTTGATCTATTGATCCAATAAAATCCCAAAATAATTCCAAAAAGGTTGTCTTATACATATCCACAGATTCTAAAAATTATATAAAATGTCAAAAGAACCAGAATAGCCAAAATAATTTTGAAAAAGAACAGTTAGATGAACACACTATCCAATTTTAATACTTACTATAAAGCTATAGTAATAGAGAAAGTTATATTGACACATGGAATAATATAAAAAGAGCCCAGAGATGATAAAGCCAAACATAGTCAGCTAATTTTTAACTAAGGTACAGAGTCAGAGAAATTTTAGATTTCAGAATTTTTATGTCATAAACATAAAAGAAAAAAAACTGATAAACTAGAATTTATAAAAATGGAAAACTTATGTCTTGGGACTGTTCAAAAACAAATCACAGACTTGGAGAAAATATTTGCAAATCACATTTCTGACAGAGAACTTGTATCCAGAATATATAAAAACCTCTTAAGCTCAACAATTTAAAAAACCTTATTTAAAAAAAAACTGGCAAATGATATCTAAATAGATACTTCACCAAAAAAGATATGGATGGCAAACAAGCATGTGAAAAGATCCTCAACATCATTAGGGATTGGGCAAATGAAAATTTAAACCACAATGGTATATAATATTCTTCTCAGAATAAAAAAGAAAACTATGTAATACCAAGTGCTGACAAAGATGCAAAACAGGAACTTTCAATATTGCTGGTAGGAATGCAAATGGTGCAGCCACATTGTAAGACAATTTTACAATTTCTTATGAAGTTAAACACACATGCACAATCTCACTCCTTACCTGATAGAAATGAAAATTTATGTGCATTGAAAAACCTGAGTGTTTACAATGTCTTTATTAAAAATCACCCTAAAATGGAAATCTAGTTGTCTTTCAGTTGATGAATGGATAAACAAAACTGTCCAACTACCCAATACATTACTCCTCACCAATAAAGAAACAACCTGTTCGATTCTGGAAAAAAGATGGTGGTATAGGAAGGCCAGGCAAAACGTCCTCCCCAAATGAACATGAAAATACTGAAGACTGCATAACCAACTACTTACACATGGGGAAGAAGAGAAGACCCCACAGAAAAGGGTAAAGTGAGAAAGTCACAATGGGTAGGACTGAAGCCCTCCTCCCACCCCAGCCCACAGGCAAGAAGAAGAGGAATGGAGCAGAGAGGGAGTAGAGGCCCAGGACTACCGAACACCTGGCTCTGGGGATCTGCTCTGGGAACTGGAACCCACACTGCATGATGCCTTGGTGATTGGTGGGGCTGGACAACAGAGATGGCAGAACACTCAGGGAGGCCGAGATCCCAGTCACCTATGGAGAACAGGCATGCTTTACCAGCCCCCAGAGAAAGAAGGCAGAGCAAGCAGTTTGAGAGACTTTCCAGCAGTGAGAGGGCCATCAGAGAGGCAAGGATTGCACAGTGCTCTCTGTTTAGGAGAAAGGTCAGGTGTACAATACCTCCCCAGACCACCCCTCAGCCCAATAGTTTGGGAGCTCTCAGGAGCTTCAGATGCTGGAAACAGCCTGGAGGCTTTTAGTGGTGGTGCACAGCCTGCCAGTCAGCAGTGAAATGAAACTTTGTTCCCAGGTAGGCACACAGAGAACCCCCAGCCTGCTCAGCCCTATTTGGGGTCAGCAAGGATGCTGGGGGAAGGATCCAGCCCCAGGAGCTCTTTCCTCCAGGCAGGCATCAGTCCTGTTCACCAGCGGACCCACCATTGCAGCAGGGCAGATGGAGGGTGGCCCCACCCACAACAGCTCCAGCCCTGCAGCACTGACATACTGCCCTGCGCATGTGCACATGGCCCAACCGTGGGAGCTCATTTCTCCTGGCAGGCACCACTCCTGTTCCCCAGTGGCCCCGCCATCACAGCAGGCAAGAGGGAGGGTGGCTCCACCCATGGCAGTTGCAGACAGTATTCTCCCCACTCCCACAACCAGCTGACAGCTCACACAGTCCTCCTGAAATCAGGTCACCAGTAGTAACACAGAAAGGTGCTACACACACTGCACACCAATAGCTGGGGCTCCTGCACAGGAAACTGACCTACTGGGCACTAGAGGGCACCTCCTACATAAATCTATTATCCCATAAGAAACACTAAAAAAAATGAAGAGGCAAAGGAATTTGGTCCAAACAAAAATACAAGAAAAAACACCAGAAAGAGGGCTTAGTGAAACTGAAATCACCAATCTTCTTGATAAAGATTTCAAAACAAAAGTCATAAACATGCTCACAGATTTACAGAAAAATATTCAAGGTCTCAGGGAGGACTTCAACAAAGAGATAGAAATTCTGAAAATAGGCTACTCACTCAGAGGTAGAAAAAAATGGTAGCATGAGAAGTGAGGCGGAAACCTCTTCCCAAAACCACATATAACACTAAAATACAGCAAATACAACTAATACTGAAAGAGCGACGCTAAAAAAGACTTCAACAGACTGCTTACATCTAGGGAAAAGAGAAGACCTCATAGAAAAGGGTAAAATAGCAAAGCCGTCATCCACAGGACCCAAGCCCTCCCCCCACCCTACCTCAAAGGCAGAAGGAACAAAAACAGAGCAAGGAGGGAGTAGAAGCTAAACCCTCATGCCTGGATATCTGCTCTGGGAACCCGAACCCACATTACATGGTGCTCTGGTGATTAGAGAAGTTGGAAGGCAAAGACAGGTGGAATACTCGGAGAGACTGAGATTCCAGCAGCTTGTGGAGAACAGGTACCGACAACTGGTCACTTCGGGACAAAAGAAAGGTGGGCACATTGAAAGACATCCCAATAATGAGAGGGCTGCTAAAGAGGCAAGGATTACTCAGAGCTTGCAGCTCAGGAGAAAGGACAGCTGGACAACATTGTCCTGGCACACTCAGCCCAGCAGGTTGAGAACTTTCAGGAGCTTCAGGTGCTCCATCCCCTAGCTGGTGATGCATGCTGTAGCCCCCCACCACAATACACAGCCTGCTGCTCCTACTGCTGCGCTAGGATCAGTTCACAAACCTGCGGCCCACACCATTGTGCCAGGCAAGCCAGAGGACAGCTCTGCCTATGGCAGCTACAGGGGCATAATGCAGAGGCTCCTCCCTGTGTACTTGGTCCACTGGCCCAGACAGTGGAGGCAGGCAATGCAGCTGGGAAGCAGGAAAGAGCTCTTTCCTCCCAACAGGTACTGGCACCACCCAACTGCAACCCCTGCCACCTCTCCAGGTGCTGGTGAGCTCCATAAAATAGAACTTCTGGGCATTAGACGGTGCCACCTGCACAAACTTATTATTCCAGAGTAATCAATACAAACACAAAATGGCAAAAGAACCTGGTTCAAACCAAAATCCGCGAAACACCAGAAAAAGGACTTAAGAAATGGATATCACTAATCTTCCAGATAAATATTTCAAAATATAAATCATGAACATGCTCACGTAAGTACAGAAAATATTCAAGACATCATGGAGGACTTCAAGAAAGATGCAGTAACTTTGAAAAATACAGTATCTGAAATTAAAACATACAATGGAGGGATTTAAAAGCAGATTAGCTGAGGTAGAGCAGACAGTTAAGTGAAATAGAAATTAGAGAACAGGAATATAAAGAAGCTGAGGCACAGAGAGAAAAAATGTTCCCTAGGAATGAATATTAAGAGAACTGTGTCACCAATCCAAACGGAACAATAGTCACATTATAGGGATACCAGAAGAAGAGAGAAAAAAACAGATAGAAAATGTCTTTGAGGAAATAATCACTGTAAATTTCCTCAATCTAGGGAAAAAATAGTCTCTCATGCCATGGAAGTCCACAGATCTCACAACACAAGGGATCCAAGGAAGACAACACCAAGACATATAATTAAAATGGCAAAGATCAAGGATAAGGACAGAGTATTAAAAGTAGTCAGAGAGAGAAAAAAGATCACATACAAAGGAACACCCATCAGGCTATCATCAGTCTTCTCATCAGAACCCTTACAGGCCAGAAGGGACTGGAAAGATATATTTAATGCAATGAAACAGAAGGGCTTATAACCAAGAATCATCTACCTGACAAGATTATCATTTAAATTTGAAGCAGGGGTTAAACAATTTCCAGATAAGCAAAAGTTGAGGGAATTTACCTCCCAAAAACCATCTCTACAGTGTATTTTGGAGGAAATGCTATAGATGGAAGTGTTTCTAAGGCTAAACAGCTGTCACCAGAGGAAATAAAACCACAGCACAGGAAGGAGACCAATTAATTACTAAGCAAATGCAAAATTAAATCAACTACTCACAAAGTCAGTCACGGGATACATAAAGAATACAGAATATGATACCTAATATATAAAGAGTAGAGGAGGAATAAAAAGATGGGAGGAGAAAAAAAAATCATTTACATTGTGTTTAATATAGCACACTAAGTGAGTTAAGTTGGACTGTTAGATGGTAAAGAAGCTACCCTTGAACCTTTGGTAACCACGAAACTAAAGCTGACATGGCAATAAGTATGTATCTATCGATAATCACTCTAAATGTAAATGGACTGAATGCACCAATCAAAAGACACAGAGTAATAGAATGGATTAAAAAAAGACCCATTTATGTCCTGCCTACAAGACACTCACTTCAAAACCAAAGACATACAAAGACTGAAAGTAAAGGGATGGGAAAGGTATTTCATGCAAATAATAGGGAGAAAAAAGCAGGAGTTGCAGTACTTGTATCAGACAAAATAGACTTCAAAACAAAGAAAGTCACAAGAGACAAAGAAGGACATTATATAGTGATAATGGGATCAGTCCAACAAGAGGATATAACCATTATAAATATCTAAGCACCCAACATAAGAGCAACCAAATATGTGGAACAAATATTAACAGAATTAAAGGGGGAAATAGAATGCAATGCATTCATTTTAGGAGACTTCAACACACCACTCACTCCAGAGGACAGATCAACCAGACAGAAAATAAGTAAGGAGAGAGAGGAACTGGACAGCACATTAGAACAGGTGGACCTAACAGACATCTGCAGAACACTCAAACCAAAAGCAGCAGCATATAAATTCTTCTCAAGTGCACACAGAACATTTTCCAGAATAGATCATATAATAGGAAATAAAAAGAACCTCAGTAAATCAGAAAGATTAAAATTGTATCAACCAGCTTCTCAGACCACAATGGTGTGAAACTACAAATAAATTATGCAAAGAAAACAAAAGCCCACCAACACATAGAGGTGTAACAACATGCTCCTAAATAGTCAATGGATCAATGACCAAATAAAAACAAATCAAGCAATATATAGAGACAAATGAAAATAATAACTCAACACCATAAAATCTGTGGGATGCAGTGAAGGACATTTTAAGAGGGACGTATATTGCAACACAAGCTTACCTCAAGAAAGAACAATCCCAAATGAACTGTCAAAACTCACAATTAATGAAACTAGAAAAAGAAGAACAAATAAGCCAAAAGTAAGTGGAAGGAGGGACATAATAAATATCAGAGCAGGAATAAATAAAATTATGAAGAATAAGACAATAGAAAAAAATCAGTGAAACCAGGAGCTGATTCTTTGAGGAAATAAGCAAAATAGATAAACCCCTAGCCAGACTTATCAAGAAAAAAAGAGAGTCTACACACATAAACAGAATCAGAAATAACAAAGGAAAAATCACTATGGACACTACAGAAATACGAAGAATTATTAGAGAATACTATGAAAAATTATATGCCAACAAACTGGATAACCTAGAAGAAATGGACAACTTTCTAGAAATATACAACCTTGCAAGACTGACCCAGGAAGAAACAGAAAATCTGAACAGACCAATTAATTACCCAATGAAACTGAATTGGTAATCAAAAAACTACCTAAGAACAAAATCCCTGGACCTGATGGCTTCACTACTGAATTTTATCAAACATTTAGAGAAGACTTAATACCCATCCTCCTTAAAGTTTCCAAAAAGTAGAAGAGGAGGGAATACTCCCAAACTCATTCTATGAGGCCAGCATCACTCTAATACCAAAACCAGGCAAAGACACCACAAAAAAAAGAAAATTACAGACCAATATCCCTGATGAACATAGAAGAAAAATTCCTCAACAAAACATTAGCAAACCGAATTCAAAAATACATCAAAAAGACCATCCATCATGATCAAGCATGATTTATTCCAGGAATGCAAGGATGGTACCATATTCAAAAATCATCAACAGGATCCCACCACATCAACAAAAAGAAGGACAAAAATCATATAATCATCTCCATAGATGCTGAAAAAGCATTCAACAAAATTCAACATCCATTCATGATAAAACTGTCAACAAAATGGGTATAGACGGCAACTTCCTCAACATAATTAAGGCCATATATGACAAACCCACAACCAACATCACTTAACAGCAACAGCTTTTCCTTTAAGATTGGGAAAAAGACAAAGATGCCTCTCCCCACTTTTACTGAACATAGTTCTGGAGGTCCTAGCCATGGCAATCAGACAACACAAAGAAATAAAAGGCATCCAGATTTGTAAGGAAGAAGTTAGACAGTCACTGTATTCAGATGACATGATATATTGTACATAGAAAACCCAAAATAATCCACTCTAAAACTACTAAAACTAATATTTGAATTCAGCAAAGTTGCAGGATATAAAACCAATACACAGAAATCTGTTGCACTGCTATATACCAATGATAAACTAGCAGAAAGATAAATCAGGAAAATAATTCCATTTATAACTGCCTCAAAAAGAATAAAATAAAGGATTGCCACCATCCAAAAGACAAACAACAAATGTTGGCAAAGTTGTGGAGAAAGAGGAACCCTCCTACACTGCTGGTGGGAATGTAAACTAGTTCAACCATTGTGGAAAGCAGTATGGAGGTTACTAAAAAAACTCAAAATAGAAATATCATTTGACCCAGGAATTCCTCTCCTAGGAATTTACCCTAAGAATGCAGCAGCCCAGTTTTAAAAAGACATATGCACCCCTAGGTTTATCGCAGCACTATATACAATAGCCAAGAAATGGAAGCAACCCAAGTGTCCATCAGCAGATGAATGGATAAAGAGGATGTGGTACATATACACCATGGAATATTATTCAGCCATAAGAAGAAAACAAATCCTACCATTTGCAACAACATGGATGGAGCTAGAGGGTATTATGCTCAGTGAAATAAGCCAGGCGGAGAAAGACAAGTACCAAATGATTTCACTCATATGTGGAGTATAAGAACAAAGAAAAACCTGAAGGAACAAAACAGCAGCAGACTCACAGAACCCAAGAATGGACTAATTGTTACCAAAGTGAAAAGGACTGGAGAGGATGAGTGGGAAGGGAGGGAGAAGGGGGAAGAAAAAAAGGGGGCATTACTATTAGCAGACATAATGTGTGGGGTGGGCATGGGGAGGGCTGTACAACACAGAGGAGACAAGTAGAGATTTCATAGCATCTTATTAAACTGATGGACAGTGACTGTAATGGGGTATGTGGGGGGAACTTGGTGATGGAAAGAGTCTAGTAAACATAACGTTCCTCATGTAATTGTAGATTAATGATACCAAAAACAAATGTATAAAATACCTAAGAATAAACCTAATCGAGGAAGTGAAAGACCTATACCCTGAAAACTACAAGACATTCATGAGAAAAATTAAAGAAAACACCAATAAACGGAAATACGTCCCATGCTGATGGATAGGAAGAATTAATATTGTCAAAATGGCCATCCTGCCTAAAGCAATTTACAGATTCAATGCAATCCCTATCAAAATACCAACAGCATTCTTCAACAAACTTGAACGAATAGTTTTAAAATTCATATGGAACCATTAAAGACCCCAAATAGCCAAAGCAATCCTGAAAAGGAAGAATAAAGGTGGGGGTATTATGCTCCCCAACTTCAAGCTCCACTACAAAGCCACAGCAATCAAGACAGTTTGGCACTGTCACAAGAACAGATCCATAGACCAATTGAACAGAATAGAGAGCCCAGATATAAACCCAAGCATATATGGACAATTAATATATGATAAGGGAGCCATGGACATACAATGGGGAAACAATAACCTCTTCAACAACTGGTGCTGGAAAAACTGGACAGCTATATGCAAGAGAATGAAAATGGATTATTGTCTAACTCCATACACAAAAGTAAACTTG
The DNA here is from genome assembly GCF_040802235.1 of Manis javanica. Classification (NCBI taxonomy): domain Eukaryota; kingdom Metazoa; phylum Chordata; class Mammalia; order Pholidota; family Manidae; genus Manis; species Manis javanica. The sequence continues at coordinate 7,473,671 of NC_133156.1, forward strand.
AAATGGATCAAAGACCTGAATGTAAGTCATGAAACCATAAACTCTTAGAAGAAAACATAGGCAAAACTCTCTTGAATATAAACATCAGAGGCTTTTTCCTGAACACACCTCCTTGGGCAAGGGAAACAAAAGCAAAAATGAACAAATGGGACTACATCAAACTAAAAAGCTTCTGTACAGCAAAGGACACTATCAGTAGAACAAAAAGGCATCCTACAGTATGGGAGAATATATTTGTAAATGACATATACAACAAGAGGTTAACATTTAAAATATATTAGGAACTCACATGCCTCAACACCCAAAAAGCAAATAACCCAATTAAAAAATGGGCAGAGGATATGAACAGACACTTCTTCATAGAAGAAATTCAGATGGCCAACAGGCACATGAAAAGATGCTCCACATCACTAATTATCAGCAAAATGCAAATTAAAACCACAATGAGATATCACCTCACACCAATTATGATGGCCAAAATTCAAAAGACAAGGAACAACAAATGCTGGCAAGGATGTGGAGAAAGGGGAACCTTCCTACACTGCTGGTAAGAATGTAAGTTGGTTCAACTATTGTGGAAAGCAGTATGGAGGTTCCTCAAATAACTAAAAATAGAAATACCATTTGACCCAGTAATTCCACTCCTAGGAATTTAGCTTAAGAAAACAAGATCCTCGATTCAAAAATTCATATGCACCCCTATGTTTATTTCAGCACTATGTAAAAGAGCCAAGATATGGAAGCAACTTAAGTGTCCATCACTAGATGAATGAATAAAGAAGAGGTGGGATATTACTCAGCAATAAGAAGAAAACAAATCATACTATTTGCAACAAGATGGATGGAGCTAGAGGGTATTATGTTTAGTGAAATAAGCCAGGTTGAGAAAGACAAGTATCAAATGATTTCACTCAAATGTGAAGTATAACAACAAAGCCAAACTGAAGGATCAAAACAGCAGCAAACTCACAGACTCCAAGAAGGGGCTAGGGGTTACCAAAGGGAGTAGGGACGGTGGGTGGGGTAGGAGGGAGAAGGGGATTTAGGGGCATTATGATTAGCATACATAATGTAGCAGGGTCACTGGGAAGGCAGTACAGCACAGAGAAAACAAGTAGGGACTGTATAGCATCTTACTATACTGATGGACACTGACTGGAATAGGGTATGCAGGGGACTTGATAATATGGGTGAATGTAGTAAGCACAATGTTACTCATGTGAAACCTTCATAAGATGGCATATCAATGATACCTTAATAATTTTAAAAAGCCACTCAAAACTGAAGAATACAGTATCTGAAATGAAACATACAATGGAAGAACTTTAAAGTAGATTAGATGATGTAGAGGAGAATGGTAAATGAAATAGAAATTAGAGAACAGGAAAACAAAGAAGCTGAGGCACAGAGAGAAAAAAAGGATCTCTAGGAATGAAAGACTAATGAGACCTGTGTGATCAATCCAAACAGAAAAATATTCACATTATAGAGGTACCATAGAAAGAAGAGAGAAACACAGGGATAGAAAGTCTCTGTGAGGAAATAATTGTAGAAAACTTCCTCAACCTGGGGAAGGAAATAGACACTTAGGTCACAGAAGCACAAAGATCACCCAACAAAAGGAACCCTAGGAAGACAACACCAAGACATATAATAATTAAAATGGCAAAGATCATGGCAAGGACAAGGAGAGAGTACTGAAAGCAGGCAGAGAGAGAAAAAGATCACTTATAAAGGAAAGCCCACCAGGCTCTCAGCAGACTTCTCAGCAGAAACCCTACAGGCCAGAAGAAAGTGGCATAATATATTTAATGTAATGAAACAGAAGAGCCTCCAACCAAGAATCCTCTATCTGGCAAGATTATTACTTAAATTTGAAGCAGGGATCAAACAATTTCCAGATAAGCAAAAGTTGAGGGAATCAGCCAACACTAAACCATTCCTATGGGAACTCTTAAATGAACTGCTCTAGGTGGAAATCCTTCTAAGGCTAAATAGCTGTCAGCAGAGAAAAGAAACCCATAGTAAAGGTAGTCAACCAATTAATTACTAAGCAAATACAAAATTAAATCAATGGCTCACAAAGTTAGTCAAGGGATACATAAAAAGTGTAGAATGTGGCACCTAATATATAAAGAGTGGAGGAGGAAGAAGAAGAAGTGGGGGGAAAGAAGCTTTAGATTGTGTTTAAAACAGAGTAATAAGCTATTTAAGATAGACTGTTAGAAAGTAAGGAAGCTACCCTTGAACCTTTGGTAACCACAAATCTCAAGCCAACAATGGCAATAAGTACAACATATCTATCGATAATCACCCTAAACGGAATGGACTGAATGCACCAATCAAAAGACACAGAGTTGCAGAATGGATTAAAAAACAAGACCCATCTACATGGTGCCTACAAGAGATTCATTTCAAACCCAAAGACATGCACAGACTAAAAGTTAAGGGATGGAAAAAGATATTTCATGCAAATAATAGGGAGAAAAAAACAGGAGTTACAGTACTTGTATCAGAACTGTATTCTCTGTTTTAGATTCTTTACATTACCTTTTCTTCAAACGAATGCTGTAGGCTGATTGTTAGATGCCTTAGATAGGACATGTTAGTAAGGAGACAAAACACCCATAATCCTACTACCCAAAGATAACTTTTGCCTTTTTTTCCCAATGCATATTTTCATTTAAAACTGAAGATTTTCTAAAGTTTATAATATATAATGTGATTCCATTTTTGTAATTGTACATGTGATGTTGCCTTGGAAAAATGATCAGATAATACAACAAAATGCCTAAAATTATTACTATAATTTTCTCTGAGCAGTGCTGGGTTGTCACGTATTTCTTATATCTCCCCTACTTCCTAAAATGTGTTTTATTTTAATAAAGATTGGACATAAAACTCAAACACTCCCTAAGTCATAACTGAAACAACAATCTGTTTCTTTATCAGCCCCAGAGAAACTGTCTTTGAGGGAAATAAAAACAAAAGTGAGCAAGAAGAAAATATGCATAAAGGTTCTCTAAGAGAAGTATACCAAATCACAGTGAAATATTTAGACCAGCTTGTGACTCTAGGTCACAAAATAATCAGAATGTGATTAAGAAATTTGAGCCAAGATTTAAAAATCATACATGGAAATTCCTCACTTGCTTGGTTAATGTGAAAAATCGGAAGATCCAGCCAATAGCAAGTGTCCATCCCAGGCTGAGAGCCCCTGTGCCTTTTGGAAGGCACACCAATTCACTGCTGCCCAACCTAACCAAGTCAATCTTTATGTCTCCAGCTGGGTCCCTATAAGACTGGAGTTTCCCATCCCTGCTCTAAACAAAGGGAACCAATGTGTATAGAATCATTAGCTCCCAATTTAGAAGAGAATCCAAATCAATCTGTACACATAACAATACCCCTGGGAGGTTGAATGAAAAGAAAATGTTAAGTATACATGTCAGCGTTATTTTCTCGCAGGGGAGATTTCTGCCGCTCATTGCCTGGTCACCCCCACTCCTGCCCCACTCACACTCTTCAGTCTCAAACACCCAGTTTGAAAACTCTGTTTACATACCTGCACCCCAGTTTCTCTCCAGTTACTCAGTATGTCACACCCTCTCTTCTCTCCAAAACTTGCCCATGCGCACACATTTCCCTTTAGGCTATTGCCATCCCCACCCCACATTCTTCCAATTCCAGGATATTGAAATATTGATGTATTGAAAATATATCAGTAGACTATGACACTTACTTAGCTAGAAATCTTATATTTACTTTTAGCATTTTTTTTTTACAGTTTTACAGAAAAACAATAAATAACCTAAGAAGTCCTGATCTGCTACTTACTAACTGTATAACTGCAGTCCATTCCATCTCCTCATGTAAACAATAGGGCTAACTCACCTGCAAGGACTGAAAGGCCAGCCCGCTCTGCTGGGATCCCTCTGTGCCAGGCTCTGCTGCAGGCAGGCAACCTGCAGTGAGCCACACACTCACTGACTTACCTCTCATGACAGCTGGGTGTCATGGTACACTTACGGCCCTCACTTTACAGAGGATGAAACTAAAGCACAAAAAAACTGTACCATCTCCAAGGTGCCCCAGGTGACAGCGGTGGAAGTGACAGCTGACCCCAGGCTGCTGCCTCCACAGCTGGCCGGTCCAACTGCATCAGTCCTGAAGGTCTTTGCAGAAAGTTACAAAGAAATTTGGTTTGTTCATCTATAAATTAACTAGAGAAAGAAATCCATGGCAAAAAAACACAAAGGGATAGAATATGCCAGAAGCCGTCTGTTCTAATTTGAATATTTTTTCCTTACTGTTTCTGACATCAGATGTCTTACCATCAGTAGCATCTCTGCTGTGGTGTAACACAGCACATGCACTGCTGATTCACTCGAGAAGGTCTGAAAACAACAGTGCTAGCAGGACCACAACACACCAGTCCAGGCAGATAGCGGGTCAAATGTACAAAAGTAGGTGACGCGAGGGGTTAACCCCCTTCCAACAACCACCAAAAGGGCAAGCCCGGCACAGGACCTTGGCCACTGGATCCAGGTGAGGGGAGGGAGCTGTCTGGAGGGCTCACACTCCAGGAGAGCTATACACCACAAACATAATGTGGGTCATGTGTGCGGTTCTAAAAGTCCTGGTAGCCAGATTTTTAAAAAGTAAAAAGAAATAGGTGGACTTAGTTCTAATAACAAATTTTATTTAAGACAATATACCTAAACATTGTCATTTCAACATGTAATCAAAAATAAAAATTGAGATATTTTACATTCTTTTCTTTTTTCTAGTAAGTCTTTAAAATCCAGTGAGACTTTTATACTTGATAACACATCTCAACTTTGACCAGCCTATTTAAGGCCTCAAGACTCACATGCGGCTCACAGCCGCCATCCTGGATGGTGCAGCTTTTTGCCCAGTTTCTGCAGCAGCCTCATGCCCAATGCAAATCTGTTGCCCAAGTGGTCACCAGCATCCATTCACCAGTAGTTACAACCAAAAAAATCATAGAAGTTTCTCAAAAACTACATTTAAAAAATTTGTTCAATCTTGCCCTTTCAGAAAACATTAAAGAATATGGACACTGCAACAAAGTCAGAAGTAGAAAGTGAGGATCCATCTGCCTTTCCCCTTTCAACCCAGCCCTTCACTGTGAAAACACTTTGGTTAGATTTTTTTTCAGCTTATACATATATGCAAATGTTTGGATTTTTTTTCCTTTAACAAAAATGGTTCCTACTTTACATATTGTTCAGCAGGTTCCTTCCCTTAATGCCTCATACACACCTGTCCCAGCCACGTGGCCCCCACGGATGGATATGCCAACACTTCAGTTTCTCTATCTACAGACACTGACGTTGCTTCCTATTTTCATTATCACTAACGATGCTATGAAGAAGTCTTTGCCTGGCATTGTGTAGATCCCTAGAAGAAGAATTACTAGGGCATAGGAATTAACACTGTATTTTTAATTACTAACTGCCAAACGATCCTTCTGAAAAGCTGGCACCATGGGACACTGGAGAAGGATCCTCACCTCACTGCGTCCTCACCAGCACTGGATGCGCTTTTTCATCTTTTCTAATCTCAGAGCAAAAGTAATAGGCAGCTGTTCTTGTACAAGTTCAGCAAGTAAACGATATACTGAAGTTACATACATACAGGAAATCACACACATAGTAAGTGTGTGGCTGCGTGGGTTTGTACCAAGTGAGCACGCCGTGTGACCAGTGCACGAGCCCTTTCCCCGCTCCCGGCGGGCCTCCCCCAGGTACCCCAGCCAGGACTCCCAGAGCCCGGCATTTTAATTTTCCCTTCCTTGAATACTATCATCTTTTTATACATTTATTGACTATTTGGTTTTCCTTTTTGTGAATTGCCTGCCTACCCATTGCCCATTATTACATAGGGTTGTCTTTTTTTTTTTATTGCCATATATTTCTTTTAATAGGATTTGGATGGGGCAACTATTTTTTCCCAGTCTCCTGCTCATCTTTTAATTCTGTTCACAGTATCTCTTGTCCTAAGAGGTTTAATTTTTACTAATCCAGCATCAGTTTCTCTAAGTCCATGGATTTCATGTCTCACTTTGTAAGGCCCTTCTACCTCAGTATTATGGGACCTATACTACCTTTTGAAACATTTCAGCACTTTTAAAAGTGTGTATTTATTCAGTTTCTGTGTTTATTGTTATATGTACTATATGGTAAACTTACTTTACCCTTGTTAAAAAGATGGTGGTTCCACTTACCAATCTTTCTCTAGGCAACAGGCTTGAGCACCAGAGTGATTGCTGACGCTACAAACATCAAGCTGATACGGTCTTGCCCTCAAGCCTCTCACAACCAAGCAGAGAAACACCCAAGTGCATAAACTACCACAATGGAGCGTGATTCATCCCGTAATAAAATCATGTAGGTGGTTCAACTGTGGGATGAAACCTGACTGACGCTGCTGGAAGCAGGGGAGGAGGGGGAGAAAGGGGTCACAGGGCCCAAAGATCTGTCGGGGGCAGAACAGGACTGTCCCCAAGCAGCAGGCCTTGGAAGGGCCCCACCCGGTGGGAGAGCAGGTGGGAGGGATGAGGCGGCTGTGAGCCGGGAGCAGCAGCAGCACCTTGCGCTGCACAAGGTGCGGGGCTTGTATCCTGCCAAGGCGGAAATGACCAACGGGCTTGAAATGGAGGCATGTTGATCAGAATGGCCAGTGGGAAGAATCTGAAACAGCGGCAAAAGAGAACAGGAAGAGCTGCATTCCAGAACTATTCCAAGAAGTAGCGTCACTGGTTGGATGTTGGGGGGTCTGAGAATGGGAGGTCAGGAAGAGGGTGAGTGGAGAGGGGCCCCCAGCCTTCTGGCTCGGGTGAGCCAGCAGACGGTGCTGCCAGTGGGCATCTCTAAAGAATCACGATACAGACGCCCGTCTCTTAAGTAGGTGAATATGTAGGCAGCACTCATGCAGTAAAAGCCATGACCAAATACGTTGCCTGTAAACAGAGCAACAAAATAAACTATGACAGGTTTGAGCACTGCCCAGAGAGGGATCTGGAATCCAGCCAGGCTTCTTGGGAAGAGAGTGATATTTTCACTCACTTGTCATTGTGTATGTTTTCTTGGCCGCCTCCTTCACCTGGGATGCCATTACGTACCGATATAAGCCATCCCGCAGCCTAGGTCTAAAATAATAATTAAGGAGTTGTTTGACTCTTGGCCACACTTCCAAGGAGAGATCACAGGTTTCACCCACTTGGCCTCGCAGGCGTGTGGCTACCGCCAGAGCCAGGGCCCTCTGGGGAGGTGGAGCCCCAGGCCGGGCAGCCCGCTCCGGTCAGCCGCGGGAGGAGGTAGAGTCTGCTCCTCCCTGGAGCAGTAGGCTTACCATGCGGTTTCCCTAGCACCTGTGGGAGATGTACATTCACACAGCCGTTACAATCAGACATACAGCAAAGTTGCCTAAATTGAATTTAAAAATATAAAAGCATAAGTATTCATCACAAGAAAAAAATATTCCATATACCTCTGGCACCATGATGAAGGTTGACTAGATTTATGGTGGTGATCATTTCACAGTATATACAAATGTCAAATCATTATGTTGTACACCTGAGATCAATATAATGTTTATCATGTTATATATCAATGATACCTCAACAAAAAGACAAAAACGTCCTTCCCCTCATCACTGTGACTGAGGCTCTGAGAAACAGACACGCACAACTACATGCTAGGGAACTCACTTCCTGTTCTTCCTTCCTGTGTGTCCTCTGCTAAAGTAAAAAATATATATATCTTAAAGAAAAAAAACAGCGTAAGTAAAACTGTTCGCATAAGAAACTCTAGAAATAGGTCATCATTTTCATACCAATGTTTAGCCAGGATTTCCATCAGTACCTGGTACACGGTAAGCTTTTTACATACCTTCTATCTAATTCTCAGAATAACCAGACATTTATATCCTCTGTGTTTGTAGCTTAGAATCTGTCTCATATATGCAGAGGTGAAATAACATGTGAAAGCTCAGGTAAGGAGGAGGAAGCCCAGGGGGACCTGATCACGCATCTGGCCGTCTCCCGAGCCTAGTTCTGACTGTACGTGCTCAGCTTCCCCTCAGCGGGGCCAGCGGAGCTGTGACCTGGGCCCCTCACATCTACCAGAGGATACCACCTGTGAGGCGTTTTAAAAAACACCAGGTTTTTATTACAAAAGTAGTAAGTGTCCATAGTTAAAAATTTTTAAATATGACCAAGGGAAAAGACAAGCTTCATTCAAATTCCACCTCCCCGAGATAATCATGTTTAATTATCTGACACCTATGTTTTTTCCCAGGGTTTTCCCTGAAAAGTGAGAGCGCTGTACAAACTGATTTGCAATCTGCTCCTTTCCCCTCACTGTGGCATGGAGAGCTCAGACACCCAGGCCTTGAGAAGACTCCTTCTCCTCCTGTGTGTCCCTCTGAAGGAAGCTGACTAGTACAAAGATCTTAATAATGTGCATCTTATGAGCATTTTCCCTTATCCTCCAACAGGCTAAAAACACTTTAGCATCACCTTTCTGAGCTACGTGTTAAAGTCACTTCAAATCCCAAGGGAGGTGGAGGCAGCTCGACGGCAAACACGACCCAGGTACTTTCCAACTGGAGAACCTCTCCTTGAACAAGGACAGGTAACAGCCTGAGCAGGGGCGTTCCTTCCCTGTCCCAAATCATTTAGCTCAGCAAGGAGATTCAGCTTAGTGAAGTTTCCAGAGGGACCTTACCACACTCTTCCTAATGTGAGAGTAAAGGCAAATTAAAACCATGACCTACCATTTTACACCCAACAAGCTGGCAAAAACCATACAGTGTGATGATACCAAGTGTTAAAGAGGATATGAAGAAATAAAAACTCAACACAGTTGGGCAGTGCGTTAAGTGATACAACACTTTGAGCATCGTGACAATGTGATGTATGAAGTATCTGAAAGAGCTGAAGATTCACAAATCCTACAAGCCAGAAACATCACTCTGAGTATATATTCAGGGAACTCTCTCATGTATCCACAAGGAGGCTACATAAATCTATGTGGTGCCATTATATCTAAAAGAGCTGAAATAATCTAAGCATCCATCAAAAGGAGACTGTAAAAAGTGTGGCATATTCATATTAACTAAAATTAAAATAAACAAGATCAAAATGAATAAAAAGGAGTTGATGTGTCAATAAGAATAGATCTCAAAAAACATGACTGAGCAAAAAATGTAAAAATACATTCATTGTTGTATATATGAATATATGCATTACGTAAATGACATGTAACATTTAAATAAAACTCCAAAGCACACAAAACTTGTTTTTAATTGTCAGAAATATGTACTAACAGTACAAAAGTATGGACAGAAATGATACCTATCAAATCTGTGGTAATGGTTGCCCTTGAGGAAGGAGAGAAATGGTATCAGGGAAAAGTTCGCAGGAACTTCAATCATATTTACAGTACCTTGTTTCAAAGGAATAAGGATGAAATTCACCAGCAAAGAACAAGAGATTCACGAGCATTTGTTAGTTCAAGGTGGTGGGTGAGCAGAAGCTGCATTATTATCCATACCTTTCTGTTCTTATTTTTTCATAATTGGTGAAAAAATAAGACAGCACGTAGGGTTTTTGTGAATGAGGACTAATATACCTTCAAGAACACTTAATTCCCAGGTTATATCAATTGTTGAAAGCACAGAAAGAAAAACAGAAAACTTCTCATCAACAATTCTACAAAGCAACCTGATACAAAACCTCTCAAGGACAGCATAAGAAAAGGTGACGCACATTAGGAAAGTGGATGACCCTCATTTCTCAGTCTATTTTTGGAGAACTACTGTCAATAGAGAAGAGTGGGGTTTTTCCATAACTTTTTCTATGCTTAAACACAACACCTTGACTTCAGACGCCCAGCCCACTCAGTCTGTGAGAAAATAAGTCTGTTGTTTTAAGTCACCAAGTTCATGGTTATTTGTTATGGCAGCCCCAGGAAATTACCCCTAATCCCCCCAAATCCACCCAGAGTGGACAAGCATAAACTCACCATGCTCCTTTATTGGTCTCTGATTTTTCCAATTTGATGTGGGAAAAAAACCTTAGAACTTCATACTTTTTTGCTTTTGTATGTATTGTGTATGAATCAGTGAGTCATAATATTTGATAATTTTAACACAGAATTTCCTACATCTTTCTTGATTTGTGGTAATTCTTTATATATGAGCCTTTTTAAAACATTTTTTTGCTGCTATAAATGTTCTTCTCCCAATCTGTCATTTGCTGCTTGACTTTGTTCTTTGTATCTGCCTCACAGAAGTGTTTTAATCTACTGTGGATTTGCCACTTCAGCTTTTAGATTTCAGTTCATGCTTAGGAAAGCCTTTCCTTACTTTCAAGAACATACAAATATTCCTCCAGAACAAAATGTCCTACATGCTCCTTCAGGACAAAAATATCCTGCACACAGCCACCTTCATGGTAGGCAGCTCTGAAGGAAACCTCTTCGCCTTTTTCAAAGTGACTTTGATGACGCTTTTTGACCAGGAAGTCTCTTAATAAGAATCCTTTAGTCAGTTCAAAAGATTAAAATGCTTGTGTCACATTCAAATGGCCTTATTTTTAGAGAAGACAGAGTAACACTATGCAGTTTATACAGAGGAGCAGAGGGACCCCTTTAGCAGGGCTTCATGAATGTTTTAAAGCTGGACAGTATTACCTCTTAAGAGCTATCAGGGCTTTTAAACATCCTAACTGTTCACTAAGCATGTCCAGAAGGGACCTAAAGGCCAGATAAACTCAGTTTCACAGCAGGAATAGCTCAGGACTAAGCAAAACACTAAAATCTAGAGCCACAGAAACCAGCCCCACCCCAGCTGCTGCTTCCTAATTCTGGGAGGAGCGAGAGCTCCCCGGTCCCTTGAGGGACGACTGTGCTGTAAGCAGGGACATGGGGAAGGCCAAGGAAGCCACCAAAGGACCTGATGCCCATGTTGGGACGCTGGGTTTACAGGGCCCCTTGCCACTCTGTTCCTGATGGTGATCGCAGCTAACACATTCTCCACGCAAGGTGCTCTTCTCAGCATTTTGCATGTTTTAGCCTGTTTCCTCCCCATTGGAGCCTTATCGGGTAGTTTCTATGATTATCTCCATTTTAGAGGTGAGAACACTTCTGCTTTCTAAACTTCCTGTAAAACAGCTGGCCAAGCTGTGCCTCCTGGGTAGAGGTGGTGGGTGGCTAGTCAAAGCTACTTCGCATGCCACCACCTGCACTCCAAACAGGGAACCTGGGGTCTGGCACGGAGGTGCTCCAGGTGGGGCGCAGCGTGGCGAGGGCACAGCCCAGGCAGGACAAGGAAGCCAGAGCCCTTCCACGGGGCCCTGCTGGAATGCTTTCTGTGTCTCCCAGTCCCCAGGCAGCCAGTACATCCGTGGATCATGGTGGGAAAGGAGGTGTCTGAGGACATCTTAGGGCTTTGGCGGGGTTGGGCAGAGGAGTGAGGGCAGAGTGGAAGCCAGCTTTGCCCCCCGCATCTGGGAGGGAATCTTGCTCCGGACTGGCTTCTGTGCCTCTTCTTCCCATCAGTATCTTAGGATTTGGGGGGCCAAGACCCAGGACTGCAGAGGAGGGGCAGGGGGCAAACTCAGGGCCCCCACAGCTCAGACAGGCAACAAGTACATCAACTGAAGCAGTGTGAAGTTTGTGGTCTTCGGCCTGATTTTTATATTCCACCTTTTGAGCGAGATACAAATACAAGAAATATCTCACTTTTTCCATCTAAGAAAAATAGCTTAAAAACTGCAAACATAATGAAAAACAAGACCCTCGGTTCAGGTGGTGAAAAAGCACAATATAAAATTTTACATAAAATTTTCTAAGGATCAAAAAAAAATACCAGGAAGAACAAAAACAGGTAATTTGTGGACAGAAAGACTCAACTCATTTTTCACTTCTCATTTTTATCACTCTCTATATAATAAAACAATGACTCTCTCTTATTCCAACATGTCAGAGGAAAAAGTATCAGGAAAGTACCAAAAACATATCAAGTTACCTGGATAGAAGTAACAGGGTAATTTAGTTGTGGGTTACCCACAGTGCTGTTACTGAAGGCATCGGTTTCTATTTCCTAATCTCTAAAGAAGGGGATTCCTTACTTACCAATTAGGGGAAGAGCAGGCATTTAATCCAAGCATTTGGGCACAAACAGAAAAGCATGGCACGTGGGTCCTGCATTCTACAGAGGATAGCTCTTAGATCTTGACTTAGAGCTACTGACAACTGTTTCATTTAAGAGAATACAAGAGTCAGAATTTAAGGCCGTTTTTCATGTTTTCTTCCACTTGCAGCCCCAATAGCAGCCTTAGAGTCCTGGTGCTTGGCTCAGCCCTAGCCACAGCGGCCCTGGGTATAACTGTGGCATGGACCACCACTCGTGTAAGTGAATGTCACGGGTAACACTTTCCCACAGCCACACCAAGTACTTCAAGGCTCAGCCGGAGGAAAGAATGAGTGGAGACCTGGGCAGAAACAAAGTGCCCCAGGCTGTCCGGGGCAGCAGGGCCCCAGGCTGCAGGCTCCACCCTGCTAGGCCGGTGCAGCCGAGCCTCAGCTTTTGTCCCCCTAACAACTCCCAGCGAACACCCAGCCCAGGGAGGCTTCTGGAAAAGCCCTTCGCTGCTTTTTGCCCTTATAGACCAGCCTCCTCCCCGGGCCTGCCCTAACCTCCTTTATTTTCGAGGGCAGCTTGGTAGCCTTAATCCTCTCAACTCTGGGATTTTCTTATTCAGTTCCCAAGAATCTTGGTAAGTCCGCCTGCCTCAGGGTCAAAACAACTCAGAATTCCTGGTCTGTCTTCTCCAGCTTTGAACAGCCAAGTGTGTAACCCCCAGGCAATCGGCCAGGTATTTAGCCTCCTCCCACACCCTGAGGCTCACCACTGCTTCTCCAGCACCCACGATCAAGGGGGCCAGAGGCAGCAAAGTAGAAAGTTTAGTCTAGTGACAGGATGGCCAGCAGTGGGCTAGGGAATGTGAAGGGACACATGCAGTCATAGAGAAGGGGGTGGCTGGGATGAACTCCCCAGGCATGCTGGGAAGGCTCTGCACAGGCCCAGGCCCGCTGCACTCCCTGCACCCCTCAGGAGAACAGAAAGGCTACCCAGAACCTGAATGTAAGTGTTCTCTCTACTGCTTACTGTCTGCAGGCGCTCGGGCAAGGGCTTTAATGTCTTATGTATCCAGAGAATCCATTTGGTCATCACCCAATACTACTATTAAGTTCCTGCCATTTACCAGACACTGTTCTAGGTGCTGGGACTACATCAGTAAACAACCAAAAATATCCCTGAGGCATGGTGGTTACAATAATGGTTGAGGGTGTAGGGGAAGAGAAGTTACAGGATAATAATAGTACCCATTTCACAGGGCCATTGCAAGGACTGAATTGGATGGTTCTACACACTGCATAGCACAGGCTCTGGCAAAGGGACTGCCATGCAGCACTTACTGCTACCAGTGGGTTGGTGGCCAAGAGGAGAGAAAAGCCATGCTGGCCTTGGGGGGCCCTGGGGCCTGGTGGGGGGGGGTCACTCAGCACTCTGGCAATGCTGAGAGTCATGGGGAGAAGCCCAGGACATGTGGAGGGGGAAGAGTCCCATCCACTGCTACCAGATTAGGTAGTTGAGCAAAGCAAGAAAATATAAAAGGCCCCCAGGACAAGCCTATGTAACATAACAACAAATAGCAGGAAGACAGTCTTTTAAGAGAAGGCTTGTGTAAATTTTTCTTACAAGGGTGAAAGGTGTATGGAAAACAGGTATTCCCCCAAGAAGTCTGCATGGCCTCATCCTGGCTGCGTCGCCTGTACCATGCATGCTGCAAATGCCAAAGAGGGCAAGCAGAGGGCATGCACACCTTCCTGCGCACTCTCACTGGTGGCATGTGTTATAAGCATAAGCCAGGGTGGAAAGGCAGTAGCTGCCTCCTCAGCCAAAACAGCAACAACACTACTCAAGTGTCCAAGATGCATTTCCTCATACAAGAGTGCCATTCAGTGCCTGCTAAGGGCCAGGATCCTGAACGACAGGAAGATCTCCCCAGGCTCCCAGGACCCACACAGCATAACCCAACTCCTAAAAGCTGGAAGCCACCAACATGAAAGAAAACTTTTGATTTTTCCCCCAGTTGTTCAAACTGATATAACGGGCAACAAGTCTTTGAATATTGACTTTCAAATGGAAATACACAACCAAGGCGGTTCAGAGTAAGCAGATATGTACCCCAGGGCGCCCAGTCTGCTAGGAGAGCAGTAGGAAGCCCAAGAGCTGGAGGGAAAAGCAAACGCTCATGGGCTGTTTTCCATGGCACTCACTTCTGAAGGCTGTGTCCCCTGGACGTCTACCAGCAGAGTTTTGCCCCAGGTATTCCTTATGTTTCATTAATATTAAATTCCCAGACAAATTCCCTCACCCGCCTCACAGCAAACCCCTTAAAAAGGCAGGACTCCACGATGCGTTCTGTTTTCTTGGTCAGTAATGACAACCCAGAAAGCGAGAACACTTTGGTAAAGTAATAGAGGCTAATATTATAATTGTTAAGGTATTTACTATTTTCTGAGCATTAAATATGCATTCCAAGGCTACTTTCAAATGGATTTACCATGTATTTAACTGAATGATAAGATCAAAAATTACTTCCTTAGTTGATAGTTACATATTCAATGTAATACATTTCAAAAAATAAAAATGTTTATATTAAACACTTGCTAATTTTAACTTTGGGCATTAATTTAAGAACCTGTAATTTCTAAGGCATAAAGGACAATTAAGTTTTATTCTATAGGAAGATAGGTTTCATTGTACCTATAGTATATGTATATTACATCAACTCTTCAGGTTTGTTATGTCACCATCCTGGTTTTCCAGAAGTGCTCTGCAGAGTCCTTTTAAACAACAATTTGAGTCTATATTTTTTTAAGTTTAGTGGAAAGTAGGATCACTCATTCAGTTTTACAGTAATTTCAGAAGCCAAATTAAGAATGTCAATGTGGGGACAATGACATGTCTGTTGCTACAAATTTGGATAATGAAGTATCTGCTTTCATTTATTAACTTTATAAGCATTTTGAAGATCAATATACTGATACTGGAAAGCTCAAAATCAAACTACCTTAATAGGTTGCTCTTAAAAAGCTAAGGGAAATTTACAGTGCAAGTCAGCAAAATGTTACCAAGAGCTAGAAAGGGGCTTATACCTAGTAATTCCATTTTTAATGAACCTGCCCTTAAAAAGGTAACTCAAAATATGAAAGAATGATAATACAGATGTGATCAACCAAGATTCATTAATAACAGCAAAGTACTGGAAGTAGCAAGAAGATCATTGTTTTCTACATGACATTCGATTGAGAGATTGAATTTCACTGGTGCAGGAGTCTCTGTAAAGAAAGAACATGGGAGATGGGCAAGGACAAATAGACTCACGTAGAGATGTGCGACAGGATGCTCTGTGAAATCTAGGTCTGGTTCTTTTGTTAGAAAACTCTTATAAATGACATCATCAAGATGGTAGAATAGGGAGCCCCACACCTAGTTCCCCTAGAGACAAAAACCTAATAATAACATACAGTCCAAAGCCTTTAATGACAACTCCATAAATCCATTAGGAAGTCACAGCACCGCAGGCGAGCACAAAGCCAAGAACGAGCACATGGAAGTAGATGAGCAAAGCCACCGCGCCTTACTGTGACAGCGGCACAGCTCAGCGCTGTCAGGAGAGAGTACCTAACTCACAGCTCTCCGCTGGGAAGGAGAGAGAGGACTGGGCTGCACATCCAACATTCCAGCTTCTGGGGGGCTGCCTGAGGGCCTGGTCTCTCTCTTGCCTACCTCAGAGCACTGGCTAGGAACTGGCATACTTTGGGTGCCTGGGGGCCACTGAGAACAAAGGGGAGTGCATGGCTTACTGCGGTGCCAGAAAACATGCAGTTCTACCCAAAGACACCAGAGGGAGCACAAAATGATAAGGCCCTGAGAAAGAGTGGCATCCCCAGAAGGACTGACAGGCTTCCAGAGTCTCTAGCCAGGCTGGGTAGTCAGTCTTCTCCTGTATGAAGCCAGCCAGAAGACTGGGAGGGGTGGATGTTTTTTCAAATGCACAAATGACAGTAAAAAAAAAAAACAACAAAGGCACACAGAAACAGGAAACACAAACTGAATTGAAAAATTCACTTGAGGAGATCAGGCTTGACCAAGAAGAAGAAATCAGAAAACTTGAAGATTCGAAATTATTAAGTTAGATGAATAAAAAGAAAAAAACAATGAAGAAAAGTGAAGATAGCTAAAGGAATCATGGGACACCATTAAATGAACCAATATATACATCATGGAAATCTCAGAAGGAGAGAGAGAGAGAATGGGGCAGAAAGCTTACATGAAGAAATAATGGCCAGAACCTTCTCAAATATGAGGAAGGAAATGCACGTCCAAATTCAAGAATGAATACAAATACGATGAACCAGAGAGGCCTACACCAAGATACGTTATAATCAAACTCAAAAGTCAAAGAATATTGAAAGTAGCAAGAAAAAGTACAAGGGAGCTCCCATAAGATTATCAACAGACTTCTCAACCAAAGAAAGAATACAGGCCACTGCATTACAGAAGGCCAGACAACAGGACAGTGGGATGATATATTCAAAGTGACGAAAGAAAAAGCTGCCAGCCAAAAATACTGTATCTGGCAAAACTGTCCTTGAAAAATGGAGAAATAAAAGCCTCCCCAGATAAACAAAAGCTGAGAGACTGCATCACCATTAGACCTGCCTTACAAGAATTGCTAAAGGGAATCCTTCAGGTTGAAAAGCTTGACAGCAGCATGAACACAAATGACAAAACAAAGCTCTCTAGTAAAGTAAAATATATAGACAAATATACAATCCTATAATACTGTAACGGGGATGTGTGTACCATTTTTAATCCTGGTATAGAATTTAAAGGATAAAAGTATAAAAAATTATAACTGCAAAATATGTTAATGTAAGCAAAGTACAAAAATATGTAACGTGATAAAGTAGGGGTAGGTATAAAGGAGTAGAGCTTTTTGCATGTGATTAAGTTGTTAGTTTTAAATAGACTGCTGTATTTTATGCAATCTCCATAGTAACCACAATGAAAATACCTCAACAGAAGATGCACAAGAGAAAATGAGGAAGGAATCAACGCATGTCACTATAAAAATTAAAATAAATCAATGAAACACCAAGGAAGACAGCAAGAGGGACAATAATCACAAGACATGGAAAACAACAAAAAAGCAATAGTAAGAATAGTAAATTCCTTCTTAGTAATTAATATAAATTAAGAATATTTGACTTAGTTGATATATCTATTCAATAGACTATTACACAGCCATGTATACAGACACACTAGAATTACCCAAAAAATTATACATGAAAGAAGACTGGAGGTAAACATACAAAAGTGTAACAAATTGGTATTGAGATAATTAAATTAGGCATTTCCCCCACCCACCCTGTTCTAGTATCCTGACTAGTATTCATAACTTAACACTTTTCCAAAGATATTTATATTATTTATAACTAGTATTATAGTATTTATAACTAACACTTTCCCAAAGATACAGCTTGTGTACTAAAGCACCATGGAAGGAAAATTTGGGCCTGCACAACCTCAGGGACAGAGCAAGAGCCTTCTAGAGCAGTTTGCTGTGAACCTTAGCACATGGTTCCACTCGAAGCCCCGCCCCATCACATTCCCTCCCTTACGGTACTGCCATCAGAAATGAGGCAGGCATGCTGGGCTTCTCTGGGAAGCAGTCCTGGGGAATGCCGAGCCACACATTTTTCCATCATTGATAAGTCACAGGCTTCAGCTGGCTGTCACCAAGAACTGCATCCTCCTACAGTGCTTCAGGAAGACATGTTACTCAACCACCGGCTC
Source organism: Manis javanica (assembly GCF_040802235.1). Classification (NCBI taxonomy): domain Eukaryota; kingdom Metazoa; phylum Chordata; class Mammalia; order Pholidota; family Manidae; genus Manis; species Manis javanica. Next base: position 7,491,635 of record NC_133156.1, read on the forward strand.
CTTACCCACCAGCTCCACACCAGCAATAGCACCCTAAATCTAAGGGCATGCCATAACACAGCTAGATTCAGCCTTCCAGACCAGAAGACACTTAAGAAGAAGGTAACTTTTGACTCTCAAAAAAAGTTTACTCTATACCATTTGCAGTTTGATGTGAAGGAAAAGAAAGCTAACATGAAAGGTAAAATAGAAATTCAGATGGACCCTAGACTAAGGCCACACACTTCCGTAGTCTTGTGCCATACTGCCCCAGCACATTTAACTTCAGACTCAAGTGCAGAAATTAAAGGCCCAAGATAATATCACTGTGGAGTATCTCCCTATCACCTCACAGACCCTGTGGAGTCTGGACATGGTTGAGGCCATCACCTCACTCATCCCCACAAGGCCTGTGCCGACCTCCTGAGCCTCCATATACACTGTGGGGACCATCAAGGCTGGTCATTCATGGTCCTTGCTACAGTGAGACGGATGCACTGAATATGTCCTGCCCTTCTACTTCTTTATTTTAGCTGTCTTCTTATATTTTGATTAATCACTTTCTCAAGTACTCTTTGATCATATGAGGACATTAAATACATAGTTACAGATTAAGAATAAAGCTTGCCTGTCTCTCAAATGTGTACAATAACATTGTTCATTCCTTGCACATATCTTTGAAGCTACTCATGCCACAAAATAAGCAAGCAAATCAATCAAAACAAACACAAATACACTAAAACAAGAAATAAATCATCCTGCTCAGTTCTGCAAGCACACTCTCTGAATACTGCAGGAGGGAACCATGCGGAAGTGGCGCTGTGGCACAAGTACAAGGAAATGAAGAACAGAATGCTTTTCACACTTCACAAGTAAAAATACTGAAGCAGCCTGATTCCCAATGACCCCATGCAAGCGTGAGCCAGGCGTGTGCCTAGGCCCGTGGTAACTCCACGCTCCTTAGGAACGGGTACGGTGGGCCATGGCAGGTGCCTGGCAAGGCTGAGGGATACGACCGCTCTAAGAGCCACGAGTGGCCAAGGAAAGACCCACCATCACCCTTCCTGACACCCCGTGGCCACAAGCACAACTCAAGCCCAAAGTATTGTGATCTTACTGCACTTCCAACTCTATGATGCACAGCGAAGACAAATGAGTCTTCCTCACGGTGGCTTCTGTTACGTACCTTGGAAACCTCAGTGGCACCCACTACCTACAAAGGCTGACTCCTTAGCTCTCTGCAGTTTGGCCCACATCACCTTGCCTTCCTCAAAGCAGCCTTTCTAGCCGGATCAACACACTCCTTGCTCCTTGCACACACCCTGCAAACATCAGCTTCACTAAAGTCTTTGTTAATCAGATAGTTGGTTAACTACCCAGTTATAAAGCTGGAGGGAACAAAATTCAGGAAGGTCAAAGAAGTGGTGTATTTCCCTCATATTAAAAAAGAAAAAAGGATAATGACTAGAAATTAAACCTTTACCCAGTAATCAAAATGATGTCATAGAATCAAAATTCAGTACGGGGAACTCAAAGGAGGGTAGGGCGGGAAGACGGTGTTTTGTGCTCTGTTTTGATGTTCAAGCTAAATTACATTACTGAATAACATTACTTAAAAGATGGTTCTCTTTCACTCTATTATGGATTTATGAGATTATCTGAAAATAACAAAGCAGAATACTCTGTGGACAGAGTCACCAATCCCTGCAAGGTGTGTTAACCTCTTTAAAAAGTCAAATGGTTACAAAAGTTTCCAAACTGTTTTCTTTAACAAAATGAAATTAGCACCTCCCCAAAATGTTTACCAAAGTGTATAGTTTTATAGCCAAATTTTAACTGTGCCCATGAAGACCATATTTAGTTTCCTATCATCGGGTTACCTAAAAAGAGAAAAAAATAAGTTACACATTTAGTTTACTGATACCATTTCTTTCCAAATAGAATCACTCCTCTTACTTTATGTCAGATTAATGGCGATTCTGAACCAAAATATAGATACTCTTTGCCTTTCAGACCAGTGAGTCCTAAAAAATGGCTATGCAACAGTGTCATATATCAATGAGAAAACTATTTTCCTGCTGCCCCTGCACAGAAATCATATATGATAATAAAAGATTTTACATCTTGTCTCCAACAGGTGGTGAACTCGACAGCGTGCTTCTCAACAGCAGCACTGCCGGCACTGTGCGCAGGATCCTCAGCACCCTCCGCCCTTCACTCACCGAGTGACAGTGCACCACACCTCACCACTGGGCCAGGCGGGGTGTCTCTGCACATTTCCAAATATGCCCTGGTTGAGATTCACTGGTCTCCCAGTATATGATTTAACAGAAATCCTCAAAGCTGAAAGACACCACAGATCCATTCTAAAATATTTTACAAAAATGAAACTCTCAAAAGAACACATCTACATACGATAAAACTATTGGGATTACTACTAGCCAACAGAAAGCGAGCATTAGAACATGAGGCAGGCTTTGTCAGGCTGTCTGACATGACACAGGTTCTCACCTATCAGCCCACAGCCCTCTTTCCCCCAACACTCATGCAGAACCACAGAGATTTCTCTAGCCCATGGTGAAAGCGTTCACACCGTAACCCTAATCACTATCCTTTCATCTACTTACCCAGCAAATGCTGTTTAGGGATCTAATATCCTATTTGTGGAGACAAAAACCTCAAGACCATGTGACACTCTTCCAAAGGGCCATGAGTTCTCACCTACCTTGCTCACAGCTGCGTCCCAGCCGCTTACATAACACCTAACACAGACCTTGGTTGGGAAGTATTTACTAAAGAAAAGTGTATTAGAGAGCTGGGCAAATCCCTGGATCATCTGAGTCCAAACCCCTGTTGTACATGTGAGAAAACTCAGGACCCAGAGAAGGTTATACGTGTTTTACTTGCTTCACTTCACTGTACTTTGCAGATACTGTATTTTTTGCAAACTGTAGGTATGTGGCAACCCTGCAACAAGCAAATCTAGCAGCACCATTTTTCTAACAGCATTTGCTCACTTTGTGACTCTGGGTCACATTTTGGTAATTATCACACATTTAAAACTTTTTCATGATTGTTACATACTTTTTATGATCATCTGTGATCAGTGATTAGAACTCACTGAAAGCTCTGATTATGGTTAGCATTTTTTAGTGATAAAGTATTTTTAATTAAGACTTTTTTAGACAATGCTATTGCACACTTACTAGATTACAAAACTCTGTTAACTCATACACACTAGGAAATTGGAAAATTCATTTGATTCACTTTATTGGAATATTTGCTTTATTGAAGTGGTCTGGAATTAAACCTGCAATATCTCCAAGGTTGTGCAAATCAAGTGAATTTCCTGATTTCCTGCAACATTTTCAACCCTGATAATACTCTTACCTTTAAAGTACAGGCTTATGGAATTGACCAGTATTATTACATACCAGGTAAATCTGTAGGTTTATTTCCTTAAATTAGTTTATTTTTCTCTTTTTTCTTAAAATTAAGGTATCATTGATATACAATCTTATGAGGGTTTCACATGAACAACATTGTGGTTTCAACATTCACCCACATTATCAAGTCCCCCCAACCCAGTCTATGAGTACAGTCACTATCAGCATAGTAAGACGCTATAGAGTCATTACTTGTCTTCTTTGTGCAATACTGCCTTCCCTGTGACCTACCAATATTGTGAATGCAAATTACAGTGTCCCTTAATCCCCTTCTCCCTTCCTCCCCACCCACCCTTCTCAAACCCTTCCCTTTAGTAACCGCCAGTCCCTTCTTGGAGTCTGAGAGTCTGCTGCTGTTTTGTTCCTTCAGTTTTGCTTTGTTCTTACACTCCACAAATGAGGGAAATCATTTGGTACTTGTCTTTCTCCACCTGGCTTAGTTCACTGAGCATAATACCCTCTAGCTCCATCAAAGTTCTTGAAAGTGGTAGGATTTGTTTTCTTTTTATGGCTGAGTAATATTCTACTGTGTATATGTACCACATCATCTCTATCTATTCATCTAGTGATGGACACTTAGGTTGCTTCCATTTCTTGGCTATTGTATATAGTGCTGCAATAAACATAGCGGTGCATATGTCTTTTTAAATCTGAGATCTTGTTTTCTTCAGATAAATTCCTAGGAGTGGAATTCCTGGGCCAAACAGTATTTCTCTTTGTACTTTTTTGAGGAACCTCCATATTGCTTTCCACAATGGTTGAACCAATTTACATTCTCACCAAAAGTGTAGAAGGGTTTCCCTTTCTCTGCATCCTCGCCAGCATTTGTTGCTTGTCTTTTGGATGTTGGCCATTCTAACTGGTGTGAGGTGATTTCTCATTGTGGTTTTAATTTGCATTTCCCTGATAATTAATGACATGGAGCATCTTTTCATGTGCCTGTTGGCCATTCAAATTTTTTCTTTGGAGAATTGTATGTTCAGATCCTCTACCCATTTTTTTAATCAGGTTATTTGTTTTTTGGGTGTTGAGGCATGTGAGTTCTTTATGTATTTTAGATGTTAACCCCATATCAGATAAGTCATTATGAATATATTCTCCTATACTGTAGGATGCCTTTTTGTTCTACTGATGGCATCTTTTGCTGTACAGAAGCTTTTCAGTTTGATGTAGTCCCATTTGTTCACTTTGCTTTTGTTTCCTTTGCCCAAGGAGATGCATTCAGGAAAAAGTTTTTCATGTTTACATTCAAGAGATTTTTGCCTATGTTTTCTTCTAAGAGTTAATGGTTTCATGTTTACATTCAGGTCTCTGATCCATTTCGAGTTTGCTTTTGTGTATAGAATTAGACAATAATCCAGTTCTATTCTCTTACATGTAGCTATCCAGTTTTTCCAAAACCAGCTGTTGAAGAAGCTGTTATTCTCCATTGTACATCCATGGCTTCTTTGTCATATATTAATTGACCATATATGCTTGGGTTTATATCTGGGCTCTCTATTCTGTTCCATTGAGCTATGGGTCTGATCTTGTACAAGTACCAAATTGTCTTGATTACTGTGGCTTTGTAGTAGAGCTTGAAGTTAGGGAGCATAATCCCCCATGCTTTATTCTTCCTTCTCACTATTAATTGGCTACTCAGGTTCTTTTGTGGTTCCATATGAATTTTAGAACTGTTTGCTCTAGTTCATTGAAGAAGGCTGTTGATATTTTGATAGGGATTACATTGAATTTATAGAATACTTTAGGCAGGATGGTCATTTTGACAATATTAATTCTTCCTATCCATGAGCATGAGGTAGATTTCCATTTATTGGTGTCTTCTCTAATTTCTCTCATGAGTGTCTTGTAGTTTTCAGAGTATAGGTCTTTCATTTCCTCGATTAGGTTTATTCCTAGGTGTTTTATTCTTTTTGATGCAACAATTAGTTTATTTTAAAAGAGGATACCATTCATACATCTGTGGTCAATTGATTTTTCAACAAGGATGCCAAGACCATTCAACAGTCTTGCCCTTGTTTATTTCTGTTAAATATTCTTTCTAAAAGAAGGAATAGTCTCTTTAAATAAATGGAAAACTGGATATTCAATTACAAAATAATGAAGTTAAACCTACCTCACACCTTATATAAAATTTAACTTGAAACAACAACAAATGTTGGCAAGGATGCAGAGAAGGGGAACCCTCCTACACTGCTGGTGGGAATGTAGGCTAGTTCAACCATGTGGAAAGTAGTATGGTGTTTACTCAAAAAATAAACTCAAAATAGAAATACTATTTGACCCAGGAATTCCACTCCTAGGAATTTACCCTAAGAATGCAGCAGCCCAGTTTGAAAAAGACATACGCACCCCTATGTTTATCGCAGCACTATTTACAATAGCCAAGAAATGGAAGCAACTTAAGTGTCCATCACTAGATGAATGGATAAAGAAGATGTGGTACATATACACAATGGAATACTATTCAGCCATAAGAAGAAAACAAATCCTACCATTTGCAACAACATGGATGTAGCTAGAGGGTATTATGCTCAGTGAAATAAGCCAGGTGGATAAAAACAAGTACCAAATGATTTCACTCATCTGTAGAGCATAAAAACAAAGAAAAAACTGAGGGAACAAAATAGCAGCAAACTCACAGAACCCAAGAATGGACTAACAGTTACCAAAGGGAAAGGGACTGGGGAGGATGGTGGGAAGGGTGGGATAAGGGGGAAAAGGGGCATTACGATTAGCATACATAATGTAGCGGGGGAACACGGGAAAGGCAGTATATACAGAGAAGTAATGACTCTATAGCATCTTACTACGCTGATGGACAGTGACTGTAATGGGGTATGTGGGGGGGACTTGATAATAGGGAGAGTCTAGTAATCATATTGTTGTTCAAGTAATTGTACATTACCCATATCAAAAAAAATAGATTAACTTGATATGGATCAAAGACCTAAATGGAGGGGCTAAAAAGATAAAAACTCTTAGAAGAAAATATGGAGGCAAATCTTCCTAACCTTGGATTTGGCTATGGATTCTTAGTTATGTCACCAAAAGTACAACCAACAAAGAAAAAATTAATAAATTATTTTTGCCTCCTTCAAGATTAAAAGCTTTATATATCAAAGAACACTATCAAGAAAAGAACAGCCTCAGAATGAGAAAAAATATCGACAAATCACATTTTTATGAAAAGGGTCTAATATCCAGAATACATAAAGAACTCTTTAAACTCTACAAAAATATTTTTAAAAAACCAAAATTTTTAAAAGGCAAAGATGCTGAATAAATACGTCTCCAAATATTTGGCCAAACAAATGGCCAAAAAGCAAAAAGTCTTTGCCTGACCACCCAGCAGGATCAGGCCACCCCAATGCACCATCACAGCACTTCACCTTTGCTGCAGTTACTACAGTTAATAACTATGCAGCCGTGTGATGATTTGACTAAGGTCTCTAATGGACATACTTTTGCCCATCTGCTGTCCAGCTTCCCCTTTGGCTAATTCAGTCTAGTGGTTAAGGTAGGGCTGGCCTGTTCCCAGTGGTGGGACCCTGGTCAGCCACAGTTTTCTAGCCCCTGAATGACAGGGTTGGGGAACAAGAAAAGTTAGAGGAGGGAGTCAATCTCAGGACTTTCATCATAGATGTTAGGAGGAAAAGCTCTTCCTGAAAGGCTTAGTGAGCAAAGAGAATGAAGATTTGGAGTTGCCAGTGGCCTTCTGGCCACCTCATGGGGACAGCCTGCCTGAGAGAAAAGCATAGTCAAGAGATGGAGACTCCAGGTAAACCAGTACTAGAGTCCAGGTACAGCTGAAACCAAGCCTATCTCTCTAATTTTCAGTTACATGAGCTAAGAAACAAATAAAAAAGTAACAACAAATAAAAACGAAAACAGAAACTTAACTTTTTCTCTAAGCCATTTTGAACTCTTTCTGTTGCTGAAGTATTTTCTATCACTGCAACCAAAAATATCTGATGAACACAGTGTTTCCCATTAGACTGTAAGCTCCAGGACTCCAGGCAATTCCTGGTCCCCAGACAGTGCCTGGCATAAAATAGGTTCAAAAGATCATATCTGGTGAATTAAAGTATAATTCTCACAAAGCCACAGTGAGGTGAGCACTATTACCCCATTTTACAAGGGGTAAAACTGAAGGACAGACAAATTAGTTTCTTACCAAAGGTCACTGTTTAACGGTAGGGATGAGGTCTGAATTCCAGAGCTTATACTTTAATAACCACACTACACTGAAACTGGTGAACTGGGGAGAGGTGTCAAGGGGCATGACAGAGTGGAGAGAAAGAAAATGGCAGGGTGGTCAGCAAACTATGACCCTGGGTCGAATTCCACCCATGGTCTATTTTGTGTGGCCCACAGCTAAGAATGGTTTTTACATTTTTGAATGGTTTTACACATTTTACATACTGTAAAATATGACCATATCCAGCCCTCAAAGTTTAAAATATTTATTATCCAGCCTCTTTTAGAAAAATATTGCCAACCTTTTTATTAGAGTAAGCTTTATTAGCAACAAACTTCCAGAGGACAACCAACAGCATTCACCTCACACCGGTAAGGATGGCAAATATCCAAAAGACAAGGAACAACAAATGCTGGTGAGGATGTGGAGAAAGGAGAACCCTCCTACACTGCTGGTAGGAATGTAAATTGGTTCAACCATTGTGGAAAGCAGTATGGAGGTTCCTCAAAAAGCTCAAAATAGAAATACCATTCGACCCAGGAATTCCCCTCCTAGGAATTTACCCTAAGAGTGCAGGAGCCCAGTTTGAAAAAGACAGATGCACTCCTATGTTCATTGCAGCACTATTTACAATAGCCAAGAAATGGAAGCAACCCAAGTGTCCATCAGTAGATGAATGGATAAAGAAGATGTGGTACATATACATAATGGAATACTGTTCAGCCATTAAGAAAGAAACAAATCCTACCATTTGCAACAACATGGATGGAGCTGGAGGATATTATGCTCAGTGAAATAAGCCAGGTGGAGAAAGACAAGTACCAAATGACTTCCCTCATTTGTGGAGTATAAGAACAAAGCAAAACTGAAGGAACAAAACAGTGGCAGACTCACAAACTCCAAGAAGGGACTAGGGGTTACAAAAGGGGAGGGGTGGAAGAGGGTGTGTGGGGAGGGAGGGAGAAGGGGACTCAGGGGTATTATGACTGGCACACATGGTGTGATGGTAGGGATTATGGGGAAGACAGTGTAGCACAGAGAAGGCAAATAGTGACTCTATACCATTTGATGGACTTAGTTTTAAAATTTGATCTTACTACACTGATGGACAGTGACTGCCGTGGGGTATGCGGGGGACTTGATAATATGGGTGAATGTAGCAACCACAATGTTTTTCATGTGACACCTTCATAAGAGTGTATATCAGTGATACCTTAATAAACAAAAAGAAAAAATAGAACTTGATATCCCAGTGGGGCAGGGGGAAGAAAAACTTTCAGAGGACAACAAAATACTGTGTATATATATATTACCTTACTTTTTTCTTAGTGTTCAAACTATAAAGATTATTCGATGTGTAAAAGTATTTTATTTCCTAAGCATTAATGTACAACTGTGAAAACATATTACTTAGCTAACAATGGAATGGCATATATGTAAATAATTTCCCAACCTATAGAAAATACATTGTTTGGTAGATCAATATGTAAGGGTGTGGAAAAAATGGTCATAATATATTATTAAATACAAAAGTTGTAAAATATTGTGCCATAATAGGATCCCTATTACTAAAACATTAAGTGTGTAAATATGCCTAAAAGAGTCCTAGACAGATAAACCCCAAACCCTTCGACAATGTTCATCCCTCGTAATTGGGAAGGGAAGGAAAAAGGGATTTCACTTTCTACTTTATATACAGCTTCATAACTCGGTGATTTTTTTCCAAAAAGCATGAACCACTTTTGACACTCTTAGGCCAACAATAAAATGTTTGACTAAATAGTCTTTCTATTTTGAATATAAACATTATGTTCCAGTTTATAAAAATAAGGATAATAACCTATGGGATTCCACTTCTGCCTATGATGTGGAAACAGGGAAGAACTCTGCTCCTACCCTAAAAACAAGAAAAAGCCAGAGAGATTACAAAATCCTAATTTTTCCTGAACTTAGCTGAGATCATAGAATAACCATGGAGAAACTGGAGGCAGAGCACGGGGGAAGACTGTGCAGGTGCCATGTGAGCTTGATGTTGAACAGCCTGATGAGAAGTGAGTGTGGCTGCATGCGGGTGAGGGTACACAACCCCTGGGAGCACAAACACAGAGATCACACCAACAAAAGGCTCTTCTCCACAGTCCTACCCCAGGTGCTCCCAGCACAGACCACGGGCAGGAGATCATCAGCTTCCTCAGCGGCAGAGGCCTGAGGGAGTGCGTCCCCTGCTGGGGGAAGAGCAGAAAGCTCACCAGCCCCCTCCAGTTCCCTTGCAGAACAAAGCCTAAGCCACCTGGTGACGGGTAACAAACTTCAAAGACCCACTGCAATCCGGGGTCTGGTAGAAGGAAAAACCCTGGGGGAGGGTAAAATAGTATCTTAGGCCAAGAGCCCTATTCTCATGTCATTAGAATGGGGTGCCTGTCCAGGGGTTATCTGACAACATCAGGAGACATTTCTGGCTATCAGAACTAGAAGGGGTACCAGTGGCACCTGGTGGGTAGAGGTCGAGGTCATGCTGAACACCCTACAGTGCACAGGGCACCCCCGCAGCACACAGCCCACAATGGCACTCGCACCCGAGGGAGGGGCAGAAAACTCTGTCCTGTGTAAGACTCACCAAAGACCCTAGAAGAATCTGGCTGCCACAAGGAGGCAGGACCACCTAGAAGCTCTACCCCAGACATCGAGGCACATAGAGCCTGAGACAGAGAGTGAACTATTGGACGCCGCAGTCTCCTTCTGGGGGAGACGTACCGTGTTCATGGGCCACAAACGCCTGGCTTGTCAAGATGTCAATTCCCCAAATTGATCTATAGACTCACTGCAATCTCAGGAGGGTTGTTTTTTTTTTTAAATAAATTGACAAGCTAATTCTAAAACATAAAGGAACTATATTAATTTTTCAAAATAATTTTGAAAAAGAACAAGTTTGGAGAATTCACACTGATTTCAAGATTTACTATAAACTTAGTATCATAGACCCAGAGAGATCAGTGCAATAGAACAGAGTCCAGAAATAACCCTCACATATCTGGTCAATTGATTGGTGACCCAAGTTGAAAGGGAATTCAATGGAAAAATAATAGTCTTCTCAAAAAAGGACACAAAAACAACTGATTCACCTTTTGCCCTGTATGAAAGGTAACTCAAAATGGATCATAGACCTAAATGTAAAATATAAAACTATAAAGCCTCTAAGAGAAAATATAGAAGAAACACCTTTTTGACCTTGGGTGAGATAAAGATTCCTAAGATAGAACAGGAAAAGCATAATCCATAAAAGAAAAAAATTTAGAACAGGATTCCATCAAAGCTGAAAACTGCTGCTTTTGAAAACTCAAGAAAATTCGTCCATGTCAAAAACAAAAAAATATTGGGAGGATATGTTTGCAAAACACGTCTGATAAATATACATAAAGAGATCTCAAAACTCAATAATAAGAAACAAAACAACCCATTTTTAAAAAATAAGCAAAAGGTTTGAACACACCACCAAAGATTATGTGAATACAAATAAACATAGAAAAGGACACCAGATGCCATTAGTCATTAGTGAAATGCAAACTAAAACTACAATAAGATACCATTATATGTAGATATGAGAATGAGGAAAAAACCCACCCTAGTAAAACCAGGATGCAGAGCAACTGGCACCTCACACACTGCTCATGAGAATGCCAAATGGTAGAGCCACTTTGGAAAACAGTTTTGTAGTTTCCTTCAAAGATAAACACATACTTATTGTATGACTAGCCATTCCAATCCTAGGTATTTACCCAAATAAAAACAAACGTTCATACAAAAACCTCTACACAGATGTTTACACCAGCTTTATTTGTAATTGCCAAAAACTGGAAACAAACTAGTTCTTCAGCTGGTGAATGGATAGTCAAATTGCAGAATACTACTCATCAATAAGAAGAAATAAGTTACTGATACAACATACATGAATGTAAAATTCATTTTACTCTGTGAAAGGAGTCAGACCGAAAAGACTGCACACTGTATGAGTCCATTTTATGTAACGTAATGGAAAAGGCAAAACTGGAGGAAGATCCACGGCCGGCAGGGCCCAGGGAAGGGGCAGAGGAGACCCACAACAAAGGGGGAGGGGAGCATGGTCCAAAGCAGGCAGGGGAGGGCAGTTACGTGGTTACACGCATTTGTCACAACATACAGAACTGAACACTATAATGAGTTCAGTATGATAACTGAACACTAGTTTTATTATATGTTATACCTCACTAAACCTAATTTTACAAATTAAATTAAAAAACACATGGAACAGGAAAAAGGAAATTCAAGTTTCAGTGTGTACTCCTGTATACCCCATATGGCCTTTGCTACTTGAATATATCCTCATTTCTGCCCACATCCCTGACCCTAACTCTACCAGAGAAGGATTATTCTGGGCCTCAGTAAACCAAGACCAAAAGTCCATCAAGTTTCCAACTTTAAGAAAACATAAATTTTAAAATGGTGTATATATGAACACTGCATCCTGCAATTAGTGACAGACTAAACGTCTTTATCAAAATGACCAGAATTTTTCTAAATTTTAGTAAGATTTAGATTATCTACATGGATCCTGATTATCTACATGGATAATACAATTTTTATTTCTAGATTTTAGCCATTTTCCTGATTTTGTATAAGGAAACTCCATTTTAACTTCATAATTCTATAAACCATTTCCTGGCCCCTACAAGCTATGAGCTCAAATCCTAAATTCCAGAGATTGGATAAAGTCGCTGTATCACAGCTAATGAGTCTTAATGTTCTTAAGAATAAAAGCTTTAAGCAGGCTTTTCAGAATAAACTTATTTTTCCAGCATTGTAGCCTTTCTTGCCAGGCAAGATGTGATTTCAAAATTGCACTAAGTTCTAGAAATTCAGGTTTCATTCTTTCACAGCCTCCCACATTTCAGCAAAGCATAAGGAATTTTCAGACCCATTCTCCCGCCCTCTGGGGTTTAAATAGAAGGCAAATCCACCATGGAGAATTACAACACTCATATTTCTGGGGCTCTGACCCTCAGGAACTCAGTAAATCTCACAGTCCGGTTGTTGTAGTTGAAGAACTATGGCAAGCCTTGGGGTTTTGTTTGTTAATTCACAAGCTCTGCCTCCCACTTTTCCCACTTTTGCACAATTCCCTAAAGTAATGACAATTTCTAAGAAAAAATGTCTCCAAATAGCCTAGATTAATTTTCCTACAACAGGAATTATTCCTTTTATAAATTAAAAAAAAAGGGGGGTATAAGAGTTATAAAAGGGTACCGCTAGCACGGAGTCTGTGGGCGCTCGGAAGGGGAGTGGATGAGGTTTGGCAAGGACAGAGGCCCCACCAGCGACCATGGCCTTTGGACCTGCAGCTTCCCTGTCATTCTTAGATGGAAGGTTCTTTTGGGATAGGCATCACATGATAAACACAATGATTTTTTTTTAAGTCCAAAAATTATACTTTTATCTGATAGAGTCCTCAGCAAATCACACGCAAGAAATGTTCCAAGTTTTAAATAAAAACCATGATACAAAATTCTGCTTCTGGTATAATGTCAAGCATGTTAGAGAATGAGAGAAAATAGGAGAAATGGAAAGAAATAGAAATATAACAAAATATCAACACATTTTTGGAATAATGGATCTAAGCAGGATTTTTCTAAACTTGCTCTATTCTTTAAAATACATTTTTAACATTCCTGGAATGTTAGAAACCAAATATAATTTCATAAACACATGCTATAACATTAGGCAGGTTTTGATTTGTGGGTTTTATTTACTTGCTCAGTAAACATAAGGTAAAAATTAATATGCATTAGTTGCAAAATATGGAAAATCAAATTTGCCCCATGTCATATAGAGAACTGTCTTACACATGCCCAAGAAAATCAGTCAAGGTAATGGACAAAAATGAAATCTCAACTTTTTCTTACTCATTTCCTTCTGATTAGTTCCACTCTCCCACTAAACATCTCTCTTGGAGGATTCTAATCAGGATATAGAGTGAAACCCAAGCTCTTTCTTTCTTTAAGAGAACCCTTAAACAGTACTTTCTACGTGCCACACACTTCATAAGTATTAACTAACCTCATCCACGTGACAACCTCTGAAGAACATAACCTCTTGCAGAAATTACACCTGGCAGAGCGCTCATCACCCTCTGCTATTTTCCTCTCCCGGCTCGGCCTCACTCCGTGTTGTTCTGCATCATAAGTGCTGCTCAACAGGTAAGTGCCATGCAAATACATTCATTTAATCTACAAAATAAGATAGGCTTCAAGAGCAGTTTTCAGTACCTACTATGCTTAGAACAGCATATATTGTCCCATATCACTTATTACCAAAACTATATACAAGTGGCCACATTATAAAAACATTTTTTTAATAAATTTATTAAGTATTTTCTATGTGCCAGTATTGTGCTAAATACTTTATATGCATTGTAAGTTAGAATATTCCCCCAAAACTTATCCCATAAAAGAAGGAGTCACCTTATATTCAGGGCATTATTAAGTACTCATATTATGGAGAACTATCCATTTTTTTGAAAATAATATATAGCTTGGGGAAGAAATATTAGCCTAAGCTAATTCACATGCTAGTAGAGAAATCATCTGATAGAACCTATCTTTTTAAATGGGACCAGGAGATAAAGAAATTTAACATAGAGATATTAATTATTCCTGGGGCATGTCTTTATACTTACTAGTGCTAGAAAATTTTTAAATAAGCTCAATAAAGATCACTTAAAAAAAATTAAAACAGCAAGTTGCTGTGCTGTGGAACCGCAAAATTGCCACTGCAGAGAGAAAAAAAACAAAGGTTTGAGAATTGGTGGTTGAGCCTGGAGATGAACATCTACTGCCATCATCATGTAGTGATTACACACACAAATGAACAGCAAACAGCTTAGAGGAAAGCAAAGATGGTGTGCTCTGGAAAATTCTGTTTACAAGAGGGACTCAGCAAGTCACTCTAATGAAGACACTCAGGAGTCAGAGATACTTGTTAACAGTTTGAACAAAATTGTTTTGTGGAATGTGAAAGTAGAAATATTGCACAAAATATTACATATCCATACTTCAGATCAGGTCATATATGTAATTATAAAGTTTCATTTCCATCATGTAAATATTATATGTCAAATTGACTCCTAAAGGATTTATTTAATCTCTTGTTGGAAAAATGGATCCTTGCCTTCCTTACATTAGGGTCACCTTAGAAGTGAGCATAGATGTTCTCTTCACCACCATCCCATGCCCTGGGTATTATGCACATTTTACAGATGAGGAAGTGGGGCTTAGAAGTTAAGAAACTTGCCAAAGTCACAGGGCTTCTCAGTGCAAAGTCCACCTGACCTAAAGCTTGTATAACCGCACCCACACCAGAAGGCACTCACTTGTCTTTCCTAGTATCAGAGCAACAAAATCTGAATTACATTTCCTCCTCCAGCAAGATTGGCATAAGAAGCACATAATTCCTTAAAAACTGAACACGTGTGAAGAGTCTCCTGTGCTGAGAATTTGCTGGAAGCCTCCATGCAGTCAGAAGCAAGCCTCCTTCCAGTACCCACCACCACTTCAGCAAGGGCTGAAACAGGACATTCAAAAGCTCATCCCCAGAGCCCTCTGATCCCTCTTTTAAGACTCCTCAGTTTCATACAACCTTTACCATATAAAGATTGGAATTAAAATACTAGAAAGAGATAAGGAAGTACAAAACAGTGCTCTGCTTATGTTCTGTTTGACACACATGTGTTACATGAACTAAAGAAATTTTAGAGCTGATAAGACCGAAAACCTAGATTTCTTACACTTGCCCTGAATCTCAGAGCAGCAGTTGACCATAAAACATGCTCAGTCTTTTTGGTTTGCTCACAAATCCTTGGCTAGAATATCATCACAGTAACAAAGTGAAATGTGCAACACTGAATAAACAAATGTACAAGTCTTGGAACACAAACTATCATGGACTGATATCAAGAAGGAGAGATGCTCCCTAGTTTTAGGTAGATTTCCTTAACCCTTTGTGGCAGTAAGTACAAATTTCAAAGACTAATTTATACCTTGGGGTTCTTACATAGGGGCAGGAGCTTTGCATAGACACAAGAGCTCCAGGAGTGATGACTCTGGGAGGAGCACCCTCCCTCTGCGCCCCAGCTCTGCCTGGAGCTTATACAGCTGTGCAAACAGTGCCCCTGATGAGCTCTTTTTTAAGTGAAATTGTTGGAAAGGCTAAATGTAAATGATACAAGAAATAAAAGGATCTCTTTAGGTGATGTCTTTAATCTTTTACCCAACTATAAATGAGACCAAGAACATAATCCCTCATTCAATAAGACGATAGAACAAAATAGTGCTAGCCGTCCAGAAAATCTATTTTTGCTCGAAAATCTAACACCTCTGAAAGACAACATTATCACAGTAGTTTGTCGAGTGCCCATAGAGGAGAGGATGTGTTTTGAGGACGATGCTTTCTATCACATAAAACATAATTCTGACTTTCAAGGTACAAAATGTCCACACCTTCCAACTGCTTCTTATCTTCCCCGATCGGGGTTGGAAGACAATTTCAAGCCCTTGCAGACTTGAGTACAGCGTCCTTAGCTCACCTGAATGTGCACAGCGCCCTCTACTGCTTCTTGGATATTCCAACAAGCACTGATGAGTGACAGCTGCTCTTCAGCACCCAAGGAGCCTTTCAGGTAACCGGACTGCTCCAGCAATTTCATCTCTTTTCTAGAAAGAAGTAGAGAGTGATTACTGTGAGGATTCAAAAACAAATTTAAAAGAAAAGGTCAACATCTTTAATCAGGAGGGAAATGCAAATCGAAACCCAATACCATGCCACTTTACCTATTAGGTGTCCATTAGGATGGCTACTATAACACAAGAACAGAAAATAAACCAAGTGTCAGTGGAGAAATTGGAACCCTTGTACAGAGTTGACAAGAATGTAAAACATGTTCACCATGGTAAACAGTTTGTTGGTTTCTCAAAAAGTTAAAGAAAGAAGTACCATATGATCCAGCAATTCCACCTCAGGGTATATACCCCCAAAATTTGAAAGCAGGGAGTCAAACAGATACTTGTGTGGCCATGTTCACAGCAGCATTGTTCACAAAAGCCAAAAGATGGAAGCAACCCGAATGCCCATAGACGGTTGAATGGATAAACAAAACATTGTCTATACATAAAAAGGAATATTATTCAGCCTTAAAAGGGAAGGAAATTCTGGCATAGGCTAGAACATGGATAAAACCTTCAGGACATTATGCTGAAGTGAAATAAGCCAGTCACAAAAAGACAAGCAGTGTATGATTCCATTGATATGAGGTCCCTAGAGAAGTCAGATTCACAGAGACAGAGGTGGCTGCCAGGGGCTGGAGGGAAATTGTTGTTTAATGGGTATAGAGTTACAGTTTGCAAGATGAAAAGAGTTATAGAGATGGATGGTTGTGCAACAATATGAATGTATTTATATCACTGAACTTTACACTTAAAAATTAAGTTAGTAAATTTTATGTTATGTGTATTTTACCACAATTTTTAAAAATTTTAGTATGAAACAAGACCCATGGGGGAGGTAAAATTGAAAAGCAGTTTTTGATCCTCATCCTTGGTAAGTCCTGGGGAGAAGGGTTGAAAGAAGGTATCTTACAATCAGGACCGGCTGGCTTAGTGGTATGTGTGCTGTGCAGCCACACAGACTCCGCACTCAAAAGGGCTCCATGCTGAGTTAATGTTCTGCAGTCACTGCTTTAATTCTGATGAATACCGGATGGGGACTAGACTGAATATAAACTGCAATGGGCAAAGAAATAGGAATCATTCATTTGGGCCAAGAGAGGTGTGTTCTGTAGCTGTGGTCGACAGTGACCTTGTCTATGCTTAGAAAAATGTATGACATGCTCTTGCTTTGTCTCATTTTGCTTCATTGTCTAAGACAGGCCTTGCCTACACTGCTGCTCCTGAGATCACTTATGTCAGACAGGAATATGCCTCTGAGTATGGGGCAGCTCCGTATGTCCAGGCTGCTCATTTGTTGTTTTGATTTTTTCTCTCAAAGCTATGCATTTTATATTTCATTTTAGCTATAAATTGAGGAAGAAAAACTTTCTTGCTGTTGTTAACTGCAAAAAAAAAAAGATATGCTGAAATAGAAATAAGATGTCTTTATTATCTTTAATAAAAAGTTTCATGACAAATGATCAGGCATATTCAAAGTCTCTCCTGCCTCAGGGTCAGCAGAGATAAAAAGCCACTGCAGGTCATCACCACACAAGGGATCTGGGCTTACACTTTTTTAAAGGGCAGGGAGAATCTATGAGATTTTCATCATATAAATAATGTGGAAGATCTGGGATATATTAGCTTAAAAAATCTAGCTTCAAACAGGGCTAGAGAATGGCTGCCTTGTTTTGGAGGATGTTAAGGGCGAATGTGCAGAGGTCCTTGCTCGGGTCTGACCACACACACAACCAGTGCTGGGAGCTGAAGGCCCTGACTACTTTGCCAGTGAGCAGGCGGTAGCAAAAAGTTTTACATAGAACAGATTCCTGAAGTAGAGGCTTATAAAGTTAGTTAATGAAAATATACAGAACAAAGTCTGTTTCTCAGCCAGTTCCTCAAGTTTGTATTGGTTGTAAAGAGCATTGTGTGGTATCTTGCAACACATTGGAAGCTTAAGATGTATAAGTGTGATGGCTAAAATTAAGAAAGATCTGAGTTCAGTTAAGTGCCAGCAGATAGATATTTTATATACCACAGAGGGAAATATAGTAAAAGGGTTACAAGAAATGGCCACCCTGCTAAGATAAAAAGGAAAAGCCCAAGTTTCCTAGTCCTAGAGATTCCTGTGATCTTGCATCAGTAACACCCAGCAAACCTCTCTGAACACAGTCTGTTCTTTATTCAAATTATCGCAGCAAGGAGAGCACACCTGATCCAAAGATCATTTTTCACTTCACATTTCTGATCCCTCTTCCAAAAATTTTGATTTACACAACTCTGTAAATATACTGCTTTAAACCATTTAGTTGGATACACTAAACAAGTCGATTGCATCTCAATAAAGCTGTCGTATTTGCTTACTATTGCTTCTGTAACAAATTACCACAAGCTTAGGGGTTTAAACAATACACACATATTATCTCACAGCTCCAGGGCTCAGGAAGCTCCAGGACTCCCACAGGTGTGTCGGCAAGGTGGGTCCTCCTGAGGCTGGAGGGCCTAACGCGGACTGGCCTTTTTTAGCTCCAGAGGCGCCCGTTTCCTGGGTTTGTCCCCTCCTCACTTGCAGCCAGCAACCTCCTCACAGCGACGCTGCGCTGCCATCATCTCCCCCGACTCTCCTACTAGGACCCTCTCCCTTTCCATCATGCTGGCCAACCCAAGTAATCTTCCCATTTTCATATCCTTATCTTAGTCACACCCGCAAAGTCTCTTTGTGGCATCAGGTAACAGACTCGCAGGTCCCAGGGATCAGGACACAGACCTCAGGGAGCCATTATTCTGCCAACCACACGTGTTCAAAAAAAACCTTTCTGAATAGAATATGCAACATATAGAGAATTCCTGTATAAGTGCCGCCCAAATGGTGCTGACACAACAGAGAGGACCTGGCAGGAGAGCGGCCGAGGGAGGTGACCGGGTCTGTCTGGCTTTGCGCTTTGATTATGTCACTCAAGTCTGAGTCCCACCCACTGCTGAGAGGTATGTTGTCAACCCATCTGTCATCCTTCCCTAGGAAGTTTGTGTTTTCTCCTTCGGGCTGCTTTGAAGACTTTTCCCGTGCTCCCCGGTGTTTTAAAGTTTCCCTATGATGTATGATACTTTTTATTTCTCTGATTCGGGACACTGTTCTTCCAGAATATAAGGATTTGCGTCTTTAGCTGACATGAACTCCCAACCATTGTATCTTTGTAAGTTGCTTATTTTCCTGTTCCCTCTGAATCTTCCAGGCTCTAAAGAGAGATGTATGTCAGGCATTCTCTCTTTCCTCCATCTACCTTAACTACTTTTTCATATTTTCCATCTGCTTATCTCCTGAGTTACATGCTAAATAGTCTTCAGATCTGCCTTCCCATTCACTACACTCATGATAACTTGTCTCTCGTGTGTCCTGTGATTTGGGGTTGTGAGCAGATGTTCACTGAACTCTAGCTGCGGGAACTCTCTGAGCCTTGGGTTTAAGGTACATTATTCTGGAGATCAGATCCATTTCGCTTCTGACAGGCATTCAGAGGCACTACTAGCTGAGAGACCAATTTGAATTCTTGGCATGGGGTTTTACAACCACACAGATAGTAAGAATTTGGGTTCCAAAACTCTAAGAGGGCTGGTTTACAGTTTGCAATTCTCAGAGAAACTTTCTCCTCTCCACTAGAATCAAGACCAAGACCGACAAGGCTCCATGTATGCATTATTTTCTTCCTGCATCTTCTTTCACTAACAATGTGGCCCTTTGAATTACAGCTTCACCCAGGGGTCTCCAGTTTCCCAAAGACTAAGGTTTGCTGTTTGAACCAAAGCAAGATTAGCAAATACTCTTAAAGCAGCTGTAGCTTTCACACATCTCTTGGGATCTGTGTTCCCAAATTAGGTCTCTGAGAATTCCCACTACTTTCTTGCCTGCTCAGCTATATACTACAAACAAACTCTAAACTATACATTTACTCAATAATTTTAAGTATTTTGAAGTGGAAACGATCTTCAGGGTAGTTAAATTCCCAAAAACCAAACTCTGGACTGTTGCTTTAAAGTCTAATATTCCCAGATATTATGTGCTTTTTCAATTTCATGAGAAAAGGGAAATACTGGCCATCTTCACTTTAATAATGATGATATATTATTCAATATGAATATAACCTCCACTATGCAAATAAATTTACAATGCCCAATTGTTAATTGATTACATCATAGTTCTTGTTCATATATGCAGAAAAGAAAAACGTTACCGATTTTTAGGGTAACTGCTGTGAAGGCCTACTCTTTTTTTTCCCAGTTTTGACCATTTGAAAAAAAAAAATACAGCACATTAAAAAAATATATATATATACACATATATGTTGTCTGAATCTACCTGAATCCAGCCTTAAAAACAACTAGATACAGAAACAGAAAATCTAAACAGACCAATTACCAGCAACGAAATTGGAGCGGTACTCAAAAACTACCCAAGAATAAAACCCCAGGGCCAGATGGATTTACCTTGGAATTTTATCAGACATACAGAGAAGACCTAATACCCATACTCCTTAAAGTGTTCCAAAAAATAGAAGAGGAGGGAATACTCCCAAACTCATTCTATGAAGCCAACATCACCCTAATACCAAAACCAGGCAAAGACCCCACCAAAAAAGAAAACTACAGACCAATATCCCTTATGAACGTAGATGCAAAAATACTCAACAAAATATTAGCAAACCGAACTCAAAAATACATAAAAAGGATCATACACCATGACTAAGTGGGATTCATCCCAGGGATGCAAGGATGGTACAACATTCGAAATCCATCAACATCATCCACCACATCAACAAAAAGGACAAAAACCACATGATCATCTCCATAGATGCTGAAAAAGCATTCAAAAAAATTCAACATCCATTCATGATAAAAACTCTCAACAAAATGGGTATAGAGGGCAAGTACCTCAACATAATAAAGGCCATATATGATAAACCCACAGCCAACATCAGACTGAACAGCGAGAGACTGAAAGCTTTTCCTCTGAGACTGGGAACAAGACAGGGATGCCCACTCTCCCCAGTGTTATTTAACATAGTACTGGAGGTCCTAGCCATGGCAATTAGACAAAACAAAGAAATACAAGGAATCCAGATTGGTAAAGAAGAAGTCAAACTGTCACTATTTGCAGAAGACATGATATTGTACATAAAAAACCCTAAAGACTCCATTTCGAAACTACTAGAACTAATATCGGAATTCAGCAAAGTTGCAGGATACAAAATTAACACACAGAAATCTGTGGCTTTCCTATACACTAACAATAAACTAATAGAAAGAGAAATCAGGAAGACAATTCCATTCACAATAGCATCAAAAAGAATAAAATACCTAGGAATAAACCTAACCAAGGAAGTGAAAGACCTATACCATGAAAAGTATAAGACACTCAAGAGAAATTAAAGAGGTCACTAACAAATGGAAACTCATCCCATGCTCCTGGCTAGGAAAAATTAATATCATCAAAATGGCCATCCTGCCCAAAGCAATATACAGATTCGATGCAATCCCTATCACACTACCAACAGCATTCTTCAATGAACTGGAACAAATAGTTCAAAAATTCATATGGAAACACCAAAGACCCCGAATAGCTAAAGCAATCCTGAGAAGGAAGAATAAAGTTGGGGGGATCTTACTCCCCAACTTCAAGCTCTACTACATAGCCACAGTAATCAAGACAATTTGGTACTGGCACAAGAACAGAGCCACAGACCAATGGAACAGAATAGAGACTCCAAACATTAACCCAAACATATATGGTCAACTAATATTCGATAAAGGAGCCATGGATATACAATGGGGAAATGACAGTCTCTTCAAAAGATGGTGCTGGCAAAACTGGACAGCTACATGTAAGAGAATGAAACTGGATCACTGCCTAACCCCATACACAAAAGTAAATTCGAAATGGATCAAAGACTTGAATGTAAGTCATGAAACCATAAAACTCTTAGAAAAAAACCTGGCAAAAATCTCTTAGACATAAACATGAGTGACTTCTTCTTGAACATATCTCCCCGGGCAAGGGAAACAAACTCAAAAATGAACAAGTGGGACTATATCAAGCTGAAAAGCTTCTGTACAGCAAAGGACACCATCAATAGAACAAAAAGGTATCCTACAGTATGGGAGAATATATTCATAAATGACAGATCCGATAAAGGGTTGACATCCAAAATATATAAAGAGCTCACACACCTCAAAAAACAAAAAGCAAACAACCCAATTAAAAAATGGGCAGAGGAACTGAATAGACAGTTCTCTAAAGAAGAAATTCAGATGGCCAACAGACACATGAAAAGATGCTCCACATTGCTTGTCATCAGAGAAATGCAAATTAAAACCACAATGAGATATCACCTCACACCACTAAGGATCGCCATCATAGAAAAGACAAACAACAACAAATGTTGGCGAGGTTGTGGAGAAAGGGGAACCCTCCTACACTGCTGGTGGGAATGTAAATTAGTTCAACCATCGCAGAAAGCAGTATGGAGGTTCCTCAAAATGCTCAAAATAGAAATACCATTTGACTCCGGAATTCCACTTCTAGGAATTTACCCCAAGAATGCAGCACTCCAGTTTGAAAAAGACAGATGCCCCCCTATGTTTATCGCTGCACTATTTACAATAGCAAGATATGGAAGCAACCTAAATGTCCATCAGTAGATGAATGGATAAAGAAGATGTGGTACATATACACAATGGAATATTACTCAGCCATAAGAAAAAAACAAATCCTACCATTCGCAACAACATGGATGGAGCTAGAGGGTATTATGCTCAATGAAATAAGCCAGGCGGAGAAAGACAAGTACCAAATGATTTCACTCATATGTGGAGTATACGAACAAAAGAAAACTGAAGGAACAAAACAGCAGCAGAATCACAGAACCCAAGAATGGACTAATAGTTACCAAAGGGAAAGGGACTGGGGAGGATGGGTGGGAAGGGAGGGATAAGGGTGGGAAAAAAAGAAAGGGGGCATTACGATTAGCATGTATAGTGTGTGGGGGGTACGGGGAGGACTGTGCAACACAGAGAAGACAAGTAGTGATTTTACAGCATCTTACTATGTTGATGGACAGTGACTGTGAACAGGGATGTGGGGGGGACTTGGTGAAGGGGGGAGCCTAGTAAACATAATGCCCTTCATGTAATTGTAGATTAATGATACCAAAATAAAATTTTTAAAAAACTAGATACATATAAAATGCATCAAAACACAAAGAATATTTCTTTTTTAATTTTGTCTAGCTTGCTCGTTTTTATGCTACAGAAATTGAGGCCCAAACTGGCTACAGACTCACTCGGGGACGTAAAGCTGTCGGGAGCATCACAGACCACAGCCAGTCTTCTGACGCTTTGTCTTAATCATATTTAACAGGCACCACTTATACTTCCTACTAAACCACTCATTTAAAAAAATTTATCTGGTAGGATTTATTTATAGGATTAACTGGCACCGTTTATTGGCTTAAAAGCTGGAGATTCAAGGTACCCAATGTACTAAAGAGAACAGAAACAGAGGAGCTTGCAGGCACTTCCTCTCCCATGAATGCTGCCCAACACCCGAGTCCCAGCCTGGTGAGCCTGAACCTAGGCCACAGGGTTCCTATTTTCTCTGGGGAGCCCTGGTACACCCAACAAACTACCATCTCCTTTCAGAATTTCATTTACCAACAGGAGAACCAGGCTGGGTCACCTGCAGGCCAAATACTGTAGTTTCTGGATGCTGAACGCAGGGTAGGAAGCTGAAATGAAGGCAGATGCGCACAGGCTGGCCTCTGGCCTGTTCCAGCCAGTGGTACACAGCCAGTCACCGGCTCATCCTAGTGCACAGTCTGGAATGAAGAGCCGTGGAGTGGGCTGGTGGAGGGCAGGAGGAGATGCACAGCAGGGGAGGACTCACCGCAAGGGTGGCTTTCAGAGGGGACAGACCCTTAACAAGGACCTGCTGCAAAACAGCCACGAGTCACCAGAGCTGTGGTCTGACTACCAGGAGCTCGGCTGTCCCTGGAACAAGGCCCCGTCTCTGCAGAGGGTGGTAGCTGCAGGGAGAACTTCCTGTATCTATTCCTCCCTGGAGAGTCTCACAACAGAGCTCCAGCAACAGATGTGATCTGAGTACTTCTATCCTGTACAGTGTGAAGGGGCCGAGCATCTGCTCTGTTGAGGGATTACATGGGAATACTGGTTGAAGGAAATTACAACACATCTAAACTGCTCAGTTTTGAACTATGTGGTTTATATACATTAGACCTGCAGCTATGGCTAAGCCTAGGAACCAATAACACTGGTAAAGTTAACTACACTGCCCATAAATATAACCATAATACAAACGCTCAGCTCCCTGAAGAACTGCTTGTAGCTACTAAACAAACAGAAAAGTCACTTTAGTTCAATTCAAGCATTTGCTATTACAGAGGAATGAGTAAGAAATGTAATTTGGTTTCCCTGTTCCTTTTCTAGAACAAGTTTCTTTTCATAATTTATTTCAAGAAAATTTTTAAATGTACAAAGAATAATAAACATCTCCATATCTCTACCATCAAGAATTAACAACCACCTATCCCACAAAGTTCTTTTAACCGCCAACCTCACACAACCATTTACTACAGAGCTCAGCCGGGATTTCCAAATGCCGCAGCCTGGTAACATGATGGTTAACCATTTCACGTGTTAGGGAATTACGCCTGAGCAGCCAGAGTGCTCAGAAACACCTGCTTTAGCCTTCAGAGGCTGCGGCAAACTATACAGGTCTTTCTCCCACTGTACTGAGTCAAATTAGATCAAATAAATGGGAGGACAGAGAGAGCCTCTTGTTCCTACAATGACCTACTCTTTTTCGACCTGCCAGGGGAGAAGGAGGGGGCCCCGTAGAGCCAGAGCAGCTGGACAGCCACGGCCAGAGGCCTCCTGAAGGTTACACTTCGGATGAAGACTCTCCTGAGTTATTTGGCCTCAGGGCCCTGTCTCACCCTGGGCAAGTTGCCGTCACACATTAACCCACAGGATGACTGCAAACTCCAGCCGCTGTGTGGGGATCCCCACAGAAAACCAGTGAGGGGTTGGGAGGAGCTTTCACACAAACCCACAAGCAAACCCAGCCATTTGGCAACGTCTTTTCCCAGTTAGACTAGTTGCGATATTTTTCACTGAGTAATTTAGAGGAGCTTCGTCTCAAACTTTGTAGGAGACGTACATAAACACCAGGAAAAGACGGGTTTTCAGCAGCTCACAAAACCCCAGACTGCTGGGGCACTACCCCTCCTGACAGTTAAGATCATGGGGTTCAGAGGACATTAGGAAGGGGCTGCAGCACACCAGTTTCACCTCTAGAGGTCAGCCTAGCACTAGGAATCGAAACATTTGCATCCTAACTCGAGTATTCAAAATTGGAGAAAATGTTAATAATGATTACTATAGAGAACATTGGGTTATTTTTAATTTTTTATATTTGTACTTTTGAAGTTTTATTTAAAAGGAGCATGTAAAAAGATAAAGACAACAGAGAAATTGAAACCACTGGGAACTTTCGGGGCGGGGGAATGTAAAAAAATAGTACAGCTGCTATAGAAAATGGTATGCTAGCTCCTCAAAAAATTAAAAATGGAATCACCATGTGACCCAGCAATCCTACTTCTGGGTATATATTCAAGAAGTAAGAGCAGGTACTCCAGGTGCATCCACATTCATAGCAGCATTATTCACAACAGCCAAAGGGCAGAAGCAACCCAAATGTCCATCGTTGGATTAATGGATAAACAAAATGTGATCTATCTACACAATGGAACACTATTCAGTCTTAAAAAGGAAGGAAATCTTGGCGCAAGCTGCAGCATAGATGAACTTTAAGGATATTATGCTAAAAGAAGTAAGCCAGTCAAAACAGACAAATGTTGTATGCATAAACTTCCATGAGGCACCGAAGCATCCTGACGCACAGAGACAGAAAGTAGGCAGTTTCCAGGGCTGAGGAGAAGGCAGCAGGGGAGTTATTCAGGAAGATGAAGAAGTTCTGGAGTTTACTGCACAATGGGAATAGACTTAACACTACTGAACTATACACTTAAAAATGGTAAAGAAGGTAAATTTTACATTATGTGGTTTTTTTAATATTAAACATAAAGGCAATATGTTTTCTTTTTAAAGGACTGGTTCCTTTAACTGGCATTTAAATCATGTTTAAACTTGAGTGTTCCAGAAAGTATAGAGGGTAAATTCATGCAGGAACTCCACTATGAATAAGAATTCAAAAATAAACCAATGAAGGAATTAACCGGCTTGTAGATTTTGGAGAATGAGTCAGAAAATCACTTTAGCTAGTATCATTCCAACTGATATGTAATAATCTAGGTCTTGGACTTCCAATTACAAATAGTGGATAAAACACATGTGTTTATCTCTGTTCCCTCCAGAAACCTCAGTAAAACCAAACTAAAGGAATCTTTTTGAAAAACTATAGGTCCACAAGGTCAAAGATATCAGGAGAATATAATGGACAAAAGACCTAACTTTTTGGAATATGGAAAATCATGGCAAAGTGATAAGATCATGACTCACTGGAGTGGAGAAAGCTGAGATTTAAGTGTGCAGGTAAAATAAGCCAATGAGAAGCAAGTCTCCCAAAAGACCTGGCCAGGGTCAGAGTCTACAGATTCCAGATGTGACAGATGGCACGCGTGAGGAGGGAAGCTGGAGAGTCGAGACGGCCGGGCGGCACAGTCTGGCAGATGAGAGTCCGCCGCCGCCCCACCCCTGAGGAGGTTAGAGCACCCGGTACACAGAGGGCGGGGTTGATGGGCGGGGCCAGCAGGGCGCTAAGGAAGAGTGCCTGCTTCAGCGCCTCTCCCCTCTCTCTCTCACACGGACTCACAGACATTCACACAGAGAAAGATACACACGACTCACAGAAACACTTACACACAGACACACATCTCACAGAAACACAGACACACACAGACTCATAGACACAACAGACTCACAGAAACACACACACACACACACACACACACACACACACACACACACACACACACACACACACACACACACACCCTCTGGGCATTTCCCTTGATTAGCTACAGCTGGAGGGTGGCAGAGGCTAAGAAAAGAGCCCTGCCCGCCCTGGTTCCATCCGCTGCGCCCGAGGCATCACCCCAACTGCACACACACGGGCTAAGCGGATGCCCCAGTCTTGGATCCATCACTGCCACGTGACAGTACAGGAAGGCATGTCCATAACGCAGCCCAGCCCCTGAGGAGAATATTGTGTGGGCCCTAAAAATCTGCTTTAATGTTTCTGAAGTGGGGGGAAAGGGGAAAATACCAAACTTTTTATTAAAAAGAGCAGCCCAGACTTCTTTGGTCTGACAGCACGCTGTTTTTGACACTGAATGCCTTCCAGCAGAGCCCACGGTCAGCTCGCCCAGGGCCCGTCTTGCCCACAGCATGCTGTCTCCCGCCACTGCTGCACCGGCCACCACCAAGCCCCGGGACATCTGCATTCGAAAACCTCTCAGTGAAGTAGACAGATTTCAATATACTGTAGAAAGAAAGCAAACTCTGTCCCACTGAGGATCTGACTTCCTCCCCTTCCTCGCCTGGCATTCAAAAGTCCTCTTCCCGTTAAACTGGTGCAACACTGGGACTTGCCGGGCTGGGAAGTACTCGGGAGCAGAGGGCCTGTGTCAGCCTCAAGTCTGTCAAGTTCACCAAAGTTTACACTGGAGCATCACGCATTAACCGAGTTAATAAAAGTGTACTTTGATTCCCTGTTTGTCATTCTCAGAGACCTCACAGGGAGGCAGTGACCAGACGAAGGTTTCACACCATTCCTGAGTCTGCACACGTAATACCATGTAAGTCCTCATAGCCCTGCCTTCACTGCTCTGTGTATGTCCATGTGCATGAAGCATGGCCAGACCATGTCACAAGCATCGGTCCCCAAACTGCTCAGCAAGAGTCCCCCATAAGCCTACCATTCAGAGACAGTCAAAGGATTCTGATTCTCCCCAGTTTCTTAAATGTACAATCAGCATATTTAACTTCTACATATCAGTAAAGCAAAGTTATTTCTGTTTGGAAAAAAAAATTAATGATTGAAATGAAGCAATCATTTGAACTGTCGTAATGACAGCCAAATGACAGCACAATCTGTGAACACACAGATAAGTCAGGTTGAATGACCAGCTGAACCCGTGGCTCACTGGTGTGAACTTTCAGCAACAAGCCCTCAGACCCCTCCTGAACTTTGCAGTGCAGTTAGGCCCCCCTGTACCTGACTCCTGGTGGAGTTGCAATTAAACCAGGAAGACAGGTTCCTGCCCAGGAACAGGGTAAATGTCTATTTATTTAAGTTTCTTTACTGTCCTTCAACAAAATTGAAAAAATGTCTCCATGAATGTCCTACACATTCATACCTAGATCGCTTATATTTTTTGGTAATTGTGGCAAATTTTTAAATTGCATTTTCTAACCATGTGTTGTCAATATATAGAAATAGAACTGACTTTTTTTCCCACCTGGCATATATTTTCCCCAGCCTTGAATTTTTGTTTTGACAGTCCACGTTCACATTTCAACTGATAGTAAAGCACTCACTATCAGTTAGACTAGAACTGCTCAACTTCTCCTGAAATCTTAAAGCATGTTAATTATTCCTCATAAATCACTGCTCTACTTCCCTGGAGGTGAGAGAAACACAGCAAATAATTAGGTCATTTGGTCTTTACTGCAATGACTCCTGGTAGAGTGAAAGCAGCCACAGCCCAAACATAAACCAATGTGTTCCCTTAAACGTTATGCATGGTGTTTCTTTAAGACAGGGATTGGGACTGAAGTCACGCATCATTCCTAGGGCAGTGGAACTCGCATGGTAGCAGGACAACTATAGAAAGACAAAACCAGAAACACCTTAGAGTCAGTAAAGGATAGCAATCTCACCGCAAAATGCATCCAGCCTAGGCTTACAGTCCTGGGGCCTAGTAATGTTGGCTGGACTCAGCCAGGCTCACTCAGGCGGCTGCAGTGACATGGCAGGTGAGCTAGGGCCTGCGGGCCCAGGATGGCTCCACTCCTCTGTCCCGCACTTGGTTCTGGTGTGGGCTAGTGGCCAGCAGCTGGGCCACAGGTCTCTAGTGGACCACATGGAGCTGACTGACAAGCTGGAGCATGCGGAAGGAACGGAGGGCAAGTTCTCATGGCCCAGGCACCATCCAGGGCCTCGGCTTGGGGCACGTTTGCTAACGTCCCCACGGCCAGTGTGAGTCTGTGGCCAAGCCTAGAGTCAGGGGATAGGAGCAGCAAAGTCCCTGTGAAGAGGTGTGCAGACAAGGGTGGGGTCGATAATACTTAGCTCTCCTAGCCAAAAGTATGTAGGAAAACTGAAAGTCCCCTTCAAACCACAGCAGAGCAATTCAGAGGAATCCAGACAAAAACTGAATTCAAGATATTTAAGCCAGTGCAGAGATGTGGGTGGCAAGTTTAAAACTCCAGAGAGTTACTGGTACAAGGAGTTCAGGTACTTAGCAGATGGAGTAGAAGGCAGCTCCCTGGTTTCGGGGATCACTTCTGGTGTTTTATTAAATCCTGGTCTATTTAGAAAGCTGGTTCATATTTAGGTGGATTTGAGTACCAGAATGACCATCTATGATGGTAGAGAGATAACAACGGAGAATCTGCAAAGAGACAGTGATTAGAGATTGGGGCTCAAGGGACAAGGGACTTGTTCTCTGTGCCACAGTGGGGGTGGTCACTGACACATCAATACAGCCCACAACAGGGAGCCCTGGTCCGCAAGGGCTAGAACGGCCTTGTCACTGTGCAGGAATCACAGTAAGTAAAACACTCCTCATCTATGGGCCCATATCAAACTTCTACTTGATCTTTGTTTTTAAGTTCACTCAGATCTCTTGGCATGGAATGGGCCATCATAATGGCTTCTTTAACCTCTAATGTTTTTAATATTTTTTTAAAAATCACCTTCACCCAGTTTAAGTTCATTTTCACAAGTTTAGAATCAAGATTACCATTTCTACTCCTTTAAGAAGATTAGTGTTTAATAGGTCTAACATACTTAGAATTTTCATGTGGAAGGAGTGAAATTTCAACCACATGATATTTTCTACTACAAACTGGTCAAAAGAATGTGAATGTGGAAGTGAGCCAGACCACAAGGATGGAGCAAACAGCAGAAAAAAATCTATGCAAAATACGGCCAGAAGAATTACCCTTTCACTAGAGAAGGTTCCCAGTACTCAGTTCAAACAAATATTGAGCTCATGCCTATTATGTTCCAGGCTCTGGGGAGAAAAAATGTGCACATTGCTTATTTTTGCACCTGTAAGGGCTAGCACAGCCATCATGGAACATGTGGATAATGGGGGGTACAAGAGAGGTCTAATGCGCAAGACTGTCCCCACGGAGCTCACAGCCCATGTGACAGATGAGGGCCACAGGCAGTGTCAAAAGAGAGTGCCTGCAGGACACAGACTACTTCCACCCATTAGTCCATTCAACCCAGTCAGGACACTGTATATACTTCTCAACAGAAGGATAAAATTAGTTCTACTTACACCTTATGCCTAATACATGGGCAGAGACATATTAATCTTGGGTTCCTGAAGACTACAGCCAAGGATCAGTGTTGCTGACATGAACTAAGTCATTGTTAATCTGCAGGTTGACAGTTTTCTCACTGGAGGAAGCAGCAATAATTTGTTTCTGGCTGAAAAAAATTCTGAAACTGAGAACTTACCTTACCAAAATATTGACAAAAATAAAATTTGCACTCAATCCTCTTAACTTGGTTTCTCTGTACAGGAACGGCACCTTTGCAAATCTTGTAACTTAAGAAAAGGAAGCAGGTGGCTTTACTTAAGTCCCAAAACCAAAAATTGAGTTCTCCTTAGGAGGGCAACATGATACTACTCAACCTGATTTTCCTGAAGCTACTGGCTAGCGATAAATCAAGAAGAAAGGGGTGGCCAGTCACAAGACACCTTAAGATCCCTAATTCCTTCCTGCTCAAGAGGTACAACCAGTTCTGCATGATTAAGTTAACTCAGCTTAAATGTATGTGAGCTATAAAAATAAAGTTACTGCTATTGAGTACAGATCTGTGTACCCTTTTTAAGTCTTAGATACATAAGAATTTAGTACATTTATTTTTTTTGTAATAAGGCTATTAATAGTAATGAATTATTTTGGTTCTTAGGTTCAAAAATGTTAGACTAATATCTAAAAGTTCAATCAAATTAGCTACCAATAATATTAAGAAATATTAACTCTTAAGCAAAATAGTAGGATAACAGGAAAGCTTTTAATCTGGTCTAAAGAAAAAAGAAAAAGAAAGAAGAAACCTTATTCACAGTTTCTCCACGTACCCCTGATGCCTGAGAGGACTTCAAAAGTGGCCAAAACCTGTAATGATACACCTATAAAATAAGGCCTAAGAACTAATACCCTAAAAATTAGAACAAAGAACTTTTCAATTAGGAATCTTAGAGTTTTTGCTTGGTTACAACAGAGCTGGAATTGGCTTTACAAAATAAAAGATGAAATGATAATACAACAAAAAGCATAGAGCAGAGGTCAGCAAACTATAGCCTGCTGACCAATCAACTTTGCCATCTGATTTTATATGGCCTCTAAGACAAGAATGGTTTTTACATTTTTAAATGGTTGCAAAAAAAAAAATCAAAAGAATGATAATAGTTTCTGACCTGTGAAAATTATATGAACCCCAAAGTTTGGTGTTAACCCATTAAGTTTTATTGGAACACAGCCACACCGATTTGTTCGTGTACCACCTAAGGCTGCTCTCAATCCACCGGGAGCAGCGGCTGGAGAGACTTGGCCTGGAAAAAAAAGCCTGATATATTTACTGTCTGGCCTTTAGCGGAGAAGCTGGCCAGCCGCCGGTCTGGAGCCCAAGCTGGGCTAGCAGAAAGCCTGACCTTTCAGGGTCTCGGGGGCCTCCTACTCGGGCATGCTCTCCTGCAATACTGGGCAGTTTGAACTCACATCTCTTAGCTGCAAACCCATCTCCCACAGACACTAACCCCAGAGAACCTACTAGAAGTCCAGGCCCACTGAAAAGTCAGTATCGCCACCTAAGTATATGAGGCCTAGTATTATTGCCACCTAACATTTCTAAAGTGGGCTTGCTATGCTTTTACTCAGATGAACCACTTAATGTGGGAAGAAAAGATAAATTTAACCCAGTAAATTTAACAAATGTGATATTCTTTATTTAGGAATGCCATAAATTCCTTAAAGTTCTTTACAACTGTCTTACCCTCAATGGTTTTTCATCATCAATAAAATATTTCCTATTGCTTCCTACACCACCTCCATTAAACCAGACATCAGGTTCTTTGTGTGCTATGCACCACATCTGATCTCTTCTAAAACCATTCTGACTCAGTCTGAGAAAATAACTCTCAATTCCTTTTTTATAATTAGTATGTTCTCTCAAGACATTTATTTTTTTCTGCATTACAATAGAACATATGGCTTTTGAGCTGTTTTTACTGAGGCTTAAAATTTAGCTAAAGACTTTTGAAGACTTCTACTTCCAACTATAGTGAATCAGAATCTCTAAAGGCTGTCTGTTTACAAAACCACAGGATATTGCATAAGAATAATTTTTATGCATCAGGGAGTCCCAGCAAGTACAGTAAGGAAAATTTTCAGGGCTCCCCATTTAATCAAAAAAAGAAGAAATAGAAAAAGAATTCAGAGGAGATATACAAATGGCAACTAAGCATATGAAGAGATGATCCATATCACATGTCATCAAAGTAATGGTTCAATAGACATATAATCAGAATCCTAGAAGGAAAAACAGACCCAGCAAACTCACTCTGAGGTAGGTACCCTGTAGCCACTCTTACACTGATGTACCAGGAGACATACACAAGGATATTAATGGCAGCATTGTGTAGAATAGCCCCCAACTGAAAACAGCTAGAAGTTCATCAGAAGAATAAAATATAAATAAATAGTAGCAAAGTTACACAGTAGAGTATTATATAGAAATGAACACAAAGGTACTACAGCTGCAAACAACATGGATGAATCTCAAAAATATTTTTATAAAGCGCAAAACAAGTAAAACTAAACTATATATTGCTTAGGCATATATATAGATGGTAAAACTTTTTTTTTAGGCAAAGTCATGGTACATCGAAATAAAGGATATTTGTTACATCTGGTGGGAAGCCTGGGTGATCAGATTCAAAAGGTGCACACAGAGTATTGATAACATTCTAGATCTCAAATTGGGTAGCAGGTTCAAATGAATGGTTCATTTTATATTCTTCATAAGCTAACATAAAATATCTGTTCTTTGTATATATTAAAATTATAAAAAAGTATTTCCAGAATCTCTATAAAACAAATAGCACAGCTGGATGCTACAGATGCTCAGACCTACCCTTAACATGTCAGATGAGCTAGGGCTAGAATATTGTCTTTAAGCAGGTTACTAACCATTCACAGTCTTAAAATAATAATAATAGCAATAACATCTGCCTCACAGAATTTACTCTGATAATATAGTAGGATTACTAGACTATGAGCCCCTCGATGGATAGAACTGTATCTGTCTTGTTCATCTCTGTATCCCTAGTGAATAGCATATGTCTGGAACATAATAGGTATTTATGCCAGTTCTTCTTCCTTCCATAACAGTATAGAATAAAGCATCAGCGGTGTGTGTGTTTAGCTTTATAGTGGCTGTTCATTTTCTGGGTTTTGTTTGTTTTGTTTTGTTTTTTAGGTTGACATTTTATCTTGGCACTGGATGTATGTCACTACATGTGAGAAGTAACCTGACCTATCTGTGTTTCAGGTTCTCAATCTGTTACACAACAAAACTGAACTGAGGGACACAATTTTCTGATTGCCTACAGCCTGACATAATAGCCTATACATTAGTCTTTTCAAAAACAAACAATAAAGCGAGCATATTTGCATTACACGAAAATGCAAATTCAAGTTACATGTTCATGGGTATCCCCCAAAGAAGGATAATGACCACCTAAACAAAACCATGTCTGAGATGGTCAGAACTGCATTCAGTGACAGTCGTCTTAGGGCCAGAACTGTGTCCAGTGACAGTCATCTTAGGGAGATGTGCCACGAACAAGGGCACTTTCACCATCCAGCCCACTGCACAGGTTTGGCCCTCCCATCTCTGACCTCCCTCGCTCGCGGCTTTCCCCTTTTGTTCCCGTCTCCTTCTGCCTCCTGTGATCACCCCTAAAACTCAGCCCTCCACATCCTTAGCATTCAGTATTTGGTAAGTTCATCTATGCTCATACTTTGAGCCATTACAGTTATCACAGTTAGTTTGGGTCCTGCCATCATTAGATCAATAGGTAAAAACAAACCTCAGAACCTCTGTTCCTAAAACGTGATGCCCACACAGCTCAGGCTGTCACATGCTGAAAGCTGGCTTGTATGCCCAGAGAGAATGTGGGAACCCAGACCTCTAGCCCTGGGTGACACAGCGAGAGAGGGTGATCAGCCCCGTCAGGCCTGAAGCCTAAGGTTCACACTGCGTCCCTCACCCTCATCACACATCTTTATAATCCCAAGTCTTCTGTCACAATTTGAGCCCCTTCTTTAGTCATGATTCATGTCTCCACTGCTATGGGCCATCAAATGGAAGGGTGAAACCACAGATATTTACAGCCTTGAGAACATGATAGACAAGGCCCAGTGAGTGGCACAGCCACTCCAGCCCCTCCCAATGGTGCCGGCCAACTTACCCGATGTTCTCCAAGGCGTCTGTTATCTGCTGCTGCTCAATGTCATAGAGTTTCACCTTGAAGCCTCCACTAGCAAACAACATAGCCCAGCTTCGCCCAATGAGTCCACTAAAGGCAAAGAAAATTAAGAAAGGCCTCCAGTTAACTTAGTAACAGAACAATTTTTCATTTCTAGCCCAGAATGAAATTTAAAAAATTATACAGTATCCTGTTCTCCAAATACTTAATACCTTAAAGGCATAATTTTGATAGCTGTATTGATTTAAAATATTTTATCTGAAAAAAAATAAAATAAAAATAAAATAAAATAAAATGTTTTATCTGTTCCCATGTAGGAGCTCAACTCCAATGTCAGCATTAATATTCAACACGGAGCACCTCCAGATGTCAGGTAGTTAACATCTGCTCACACACTGAAACAAAAGATTGCCATAGGGACTTGGTAGGGTGTCATGGAGGCCCCTACATGAACCCCCTATTGGACCACATTAGGCCAGTCACTTAACTTGACGAACAGAGATGGTCTCTTCCCTGTCCTCCTCAAATAAATAATTACTGCTTCCACCACCAGCACCTGAGCATGTATTAGGTAACAGGTAACATGAAACCATTTACATGTCTTAACTGTTAATAACAACTCTATAAGGTAGGTGCTATTATTATTTCCACTTTATACACGAGAAAACGGAGGCATAGAGGGTTTAAGACTACACAGGCTGTAAGTGCTGGAGCTATAAGATGAACCCAGGCAGTCTGACCCTGGATCTTTACCTGGTGCCCCA
Organism: Manis javanica; assembly: GCF_040802235.1. Classification (NCBI taxonomy): domain Eukaryota; kingdom Metazoa; phylum Chordata; class Mammalia; order Pholidota; family Manidae; genus Manis; species Manis javanica. The sequence continues at coordinate 7,527,581 of NC_133156.1, forward strand.
CTGTCTCAGACTTACTAGGAAAGGAAAAGATAAAAAGAAATGAAAACTCACAGAGTTGTTCAAAGGTTAAAAATGAATGTGTGGAGCACATATGGAACCCAAACCTTGGTTTCTAACAAAATTCTCCAACCAGGGCTCCTTGGAGAAAGAAGTGGCTGATTCTAGGACTGAGCCAGGAAATACACAAGTAGAGCCCAGAGGAATCTGGAGTGCCAAAAGATTAGTAAGTGCTAAAAACAAAACAGAACAAAAGCCTACAACTGGTGGAGCATGTAGAGGAACATATGAGCCGACTGAAGGAGCTAGCGAGTGCCGAAGGATGAACAAAACTTGGTACAAGCTGAGCAAAAAGGTAAAGCAAAATAAGCATCCGTGAGAGAGGACAGGTAGTGATTCTACAGCATCTTACTACACTGATGGACAGTGATTGTAATGGAGTATGTGGGGGAGACTTGGTGATGGGGGGAGTCTAGTAAACATAATGTTCCTCATGTAATTATAGATTAATGGTACCAAAAATAAATAAATAAATAAGTATCTGTGAGTCCACAGTGATATAAATAAGTATCTGAATAAATAAATAAATGGGGGAGAAGCTAACTGTCTTGCAGAAGAAGAATTCTCAAGTCATTATGCAGATACTTTGCCCTCAATGAGTTGTAACATAACTGCTCCCTCCCCTGAAGCGTAGGCTGTGCAGAGTGCCTTCCTGCCAGGAAGTACAGTAATGGAAAAGGGGAAAAAGTCGAGTAACTTTAGAGTGGAGAAAACTGACAAACAGTTCCTCAGTCAGGTGTGACAAATCATGTTGATAGTAGCTATCCCAGGGTGTGATGAGAAGAACACGCCCCTCCATGGTCATCCTCCCGAACATCCATCACTAGTGTCGACCATGAGAACAGCATCACACAAATCCCAACAGTGGAACATTCTACAAACTGCCTGACCTGTACTCCTCAAAACTATCAAGGTCGTTGAAAATGAAGAAAATCTGAGAAACTGGAGCTGAAAGAGAAATGACAAGTGTAATGTGATACTCTGATGAGACCCTGAACATTGGGTAAAAACCAAGAATATCTAAATAAAGTATGGCTATTACTAAATAATAATGTATCAATATTGGTTCACTAATTGTAATAAACATAACACACTAGAGTAAACTATGAATAATAGGGGAAACTAGGTGAGGGGTACAAGGGAACTTCCTATATTATCTTCACACTTTCTCTGTACAACACAAAACTTATTCTTTCTAAAAAGAGTATGTATAACAGCAATTCCCCTCCTAAGTCATTCCAACAGAAATGAAAACATGTCCAAAAAAACCCATCTTATATGTAGATGTCAGCACTTGTTCATAACACTTAATGTCAGCACTATTCATAACAGCTAAACAGAAAAAGCCCAGAAGTCCATTAAACAATGAATCAATTAATACAAGGTGTAAACCCACACAACAGTTATTCAGCCACAAAAAGATGAAATGCTGACACATGGTAAACCTTGAAAACAACTGCTCGGTAAAAGTTCATCAGAAAGATCTACATGCTGTATGACTCCATTTACATGAAATGGCAAATATGCAGAGAAAAAGTAGATTTGTGGTTACCCCACAGCTGGGGCCAGGGGAGTGGGCGTGCAAGCTCGTGGAGTCAGGTTTCTTTGGGGATGATGAGAATATTCCAAAATTGATCGTGGTGATAGTGGTACAATCATGTGAATATACTAAAAACCACTAAATTGTACATTTTAAAGGGTGAAATGTACAGTACATGAATTATGCCTCAGCAATTCTGGTATTAAAAAATGAACACATGTGCAAATGCTTTGAAAATCAACTCCTGTCACACAGATGTAAAGCAATATACTTAGCAAGTTCCTAAATTAGGTTGAGTAAAAGAACAAAAAGGAAACAAATATTGCATTTGGTGGAATGTAGGGGGTGACGCTGAAGCATGCTTAGAATTCCTTCCCAAAAGGTACTTGCCTGGTGCGTGAGTATCCAGCCAGAGGTGAGGACAGGAAGGCATCTGCTCTCACAATGCATCTACAGCCCAGATTATCGAGGATTTTCTCAGAGCAAGTGGCTACAGGAAGGCAGTTTATATCACCAATATGCAGCAAACCCACGTAACCCTGCCTGTGTCCAATTCCAAACCCCAGTGCCATCTCCTTACAACTGCAGTGCTCCAAGCTGGCCAACCCAAAGCACACCTCACAAGTGTCCTCTTGGGAGACCTACAGACCAACATCTTCATTTGATGACTCTCCACTGGGATAGCACCAGTGGCTTGGCCAGTCAGAACCGACCCAGCCTGCTGAGTAATCTGACTCTGGATAAGAGAACTATCTGTACTTAGCATATCATGATTTTAAAAATGAACACTTATGCAGGCTTATGAGGAAGGAAATTCTGACATATGCTACAACATGGATCAATGGTGAGGACACTGCACAATGAAAACAAGTCAATCACAAAAGGGCAAACACCTTATGATTCCACTGCTGTGAGGTCCCTGGAGTAGAGTCAGAGTATAGGATGGCAGCCACCAGTGGCTGGGGACAGTGGGGCTGGCATCTGCCACTGGCTGGGGGCAGTGGGGCTGGCGGCTGCCAGTGGCTGGGGGCAGTGGGGCTGGTGTCTGCCACTGGCTGGGGGCAGTGGGGCGGGTGTCTGCCAGTGGCTGGGGGCAGTGGGGCGGGCGGCTGCCAGTGGCTGGGGGCAGTGGGGTTGGTGTTTAATGGGAACAGAGTTTCAGTTTTGCAAGATGAGATAGTTCCGGAGATGGGCTGCACAACAACAGGAACATTCTTAACATTACTGAGCTATACACTTATAAATGGTTAAGATGGTAAATTTTGTTTTGTGCATCTTACTGTAAGTTTTTTTTAATGAATACTAACTTACCCTACAAAAGGCTGACTCTGGGTTTGAGCAAGTCTTCTCGCCCCCTACCCCCAACTCCCACCTCAGAGGGCAACTGGGCACCTTCTCACTGGCCTAACATTCTTCCAGTCTCAGCTGTTGAGGGCCTTTCTCCAAACCTTCCCACCTCTCCCTTGTTTTTCAGGGGACTGCATCTCCAAAGGTAACCCTGACCCACCCAATATCTATCTTGTCAAGACAATCTTTCCTTTGGGACCAACCCAAAGAAATTCTACATCTGGTACCCATTTTATGTCCATGCATGGGCATGGATGACACTGGAGAGGAAGAAAATGACAAATGCTTCCATCTCACTTTCTAAGTCTAGGGAGTTTACACACAACTCCTGTTTTGTAAACTGATCTTTAATTGTGCATCTCTAGGTACATGAATAAAAACCACAGTGAATTTTGTACAATGGTTTTAAACAGATGCTTATCAGCAGGATGAATTTTTGTTTTGCTTGTTCAGTAAGGTTGGCTCTATGCACCAGAAACTATGTTGCTCCCCTCCACGTCCCTGTCATATTGTGGGGGCTTGGTATATGTTAGCTATTGGCAACAAAAGAGCTGTCACTATCCAGTGATAAATACTAGGTAATGGTCACCAGCTCTGCTTATGGGTTACTATGAAGGCCAAAATCATCCACTGAAGAAATATTTAAAGAGTGCCTACTGTATGCCAGTCACTGGGGATGCAGTAGCAACAAAACAAAACTTCCTGCCCCATGGGGCTTACAGTGGATAGACAAGACAATAAACTACATGAGTAAATTAGACAGCACTCTAAAAGGTAAAAATGCTAGCAGAAGGATAAAACAGGGAAGAGGGACAGCAAGTAGAAGTCTGGGACTAGGAGGCAGAAAAATTTTAATAGCACCTCCAGAGACCATCTCACCAGGAAGGTGACACTTTAGCAGAGCTGAGGGACATGGCATGAAGGCATCTGGGGGAAGAGCTTGCCCGCAGAGGGGAGAGCAGGGCAGAAGCCTGAGGAAGGGGCGGTGTTTGGCCCAGGCCAGCCCGGCTTGTGCGGCTGCAGCAGGGACGTGGAGAAGACATCAGGACGAGGCCAGAGGAGGCAGCACGAGTACTTCGGAGGCCAGATGGATTGCAGCTTTCACTCTGAGTGAGATGACAGGCTAATAGAAGGCTTTAGAGGAAATACGTGATTCGACTTCAGTTTTAAAACGAATGTTCTAGATGCTCTATTAGGAATGTATGGACAACAGGCAAAGATGGAAGTAAGGAGGCCAGAGAGGAGTCAGGATGCTATAGGATGGTAGACTGCAGCAGGCCGCAGGCAGAGGTGCCAGAAGGGCTGGTCCGCTGAGTTCTGAATACACAGGATTCCTTATGCACCACGAAGAATTGCTGGTGAGCTACATGAGGGTGTGAGGACGACTCAATGACTCCCAAGTCTCTCTTCCTCAGCAAAAGGAAGGACAGAGATGTCATGACTCAGATGGGGAGCACTGTAAATGGAGTGGATTTGGAAAGAGAAGCCTGAGAGTTCAATGCAGGATGCTTCAAGTTTTAGACGGCCGATCAGCATCTCTACTAACAACTGGATAGAAGTCTTAAGGTTCAGGGGCAAGGTCTGGGCTGAAGATATTAATTTGGAAGTTACAGCACAGACATGGTATGTCAAAGCATAAGGCTGGTTGAGATCACTAAGGAAGTGAATACTGATAAAGGAATCAAAAGACTGAGCCTTAGAAGAACACTAAAAATTAAATGGAGAAGGATTTGGGATGGGACATGGGTGGGAAACCATGAGGGTCAGGGAAGTAAAAGAGAGCCTCACGGAGAAGAGAGTCACTGACTCCAAACTGAGAACTGACCATAAGGTTTATCAACAAGATGATGGGGGTCGGGAGGGCCATAACATGGGCAGTTCTAGCAGAGTGGCAGATTAAAGCCTGCCTGATTTAAGACAAATGAGCATACAGATCTACCAGTTCAGGAAATGAAGGGCCAAAGAACATGTTGAATTACACTACAGGGATACATCCAGCAAAGTCCAGAATCTTGGAAATTTCACAGGACAAACAACCCATGTTCTTCAACAAATAAACTGCAATAAAACTTTTAAAAAAAAGAAGGGCTGGGGAACCCATAGACTGAAATAAATAAGAAACATATCAACCAGATATAATGTGTGGGCTTTACTTGGACCTGAAATTAACTCAAGTATAAAAAATTTTTGGATAATCAGGGAAATTTTGAATACTGACAAGATATTAAAGATAATATTTGAAGATATTAAAGAATTTTGTTAATATTTTATACATGATGATTGTATTATACTTGTATTTTAGAAATTGTCCATAACTTTTTATGATAGTCCCTACCTTTTAGGTATACAGGCTGACCTACTTATAGATGAAATGATATAATGTCTGGGGTTTCTTTCCAAATAATCCATAGAAAGGAGTATAAATGACACTAGATTAGCCAGTGTTAACAACTGTTGAAGCTGGGTGGGGGTAGCAAAGGGTCCATTGCTCATTTGCTCAAATTCAGTATGGTTTGAAACAAAAGAAAGTGGAGACAAAGAAAGTGGACAGTTTTACTGAGCTGTGAGGAAAAACAAGGCAGTTACAGGAGGTAGAATTATGGGCAAATGAGAGCACGTATTAGGTTCCACACGCTAAAGAATGTGAGTCCCTTGGGAGAGCACAGCACTTTAGTCTGGGGCTACTGTGCCGATTTCCACTGCTTGGGTTGTCCTAATTTTTGCAGTTACTCAGGAAGAGAAAGCCCACATCCCCACAAAGGTGACAAATGCTTGGATCTGGAGGTATCAGAAGTCAGCCAACCACTTGGCAGGGACATTGGCATCAAATATTGAGTAGGTGGCTCTATTTCTCTTTCAATCTTGAGATTTCAATTCCACTTGGAATATCAAAAGCAAGTTGCATCTGATCCACAAACTATACTATGAAGTTCTAGTAATTAAACCAGTATTGATCATACCATATTAAAAATGGTGGCATGAGAGGTGAGACTGAAACCTCCTCCCAAAACCACCTATAATGCGAAAATATAGTTAATACAACTAATCCTGAAAGAGCAACAGGAAAGAAGGCTGCGCCACACTGCATATACTTGGAGAACAGAGCAGACCTCATGAAACAGGGTAACATACCAAAGTCTTGATCCGGCAGGACCCAAGCCCTTCCCCCATCCCAGCTCACCAGGGGGAGGAAGAGGAATGGAGCAGGGAGGGAGTGGAGACCTGAAACTGCTGAACACCCAGCCCTGGAGATCTGCTCTGGGAGCACGAACCTACATTACATGGTGCTCTGGAAATTAGTGGGGCTGAAAAGCTAAGACAGGCAGAATACTTGGAGACATTGAGATTCCAGCCACTCGTGTAAAACAGGGATCCACATCCGGCCGCTCTGGGACAAAAGAAAGGCAGGCAGTCTAAGAGACTTCATAACAGCAAGAGGGCTACTAAAGGGGCAAGGATGGCACAGAGATTGCTGCTCAGGAGAAAGGACAGGTGGACAAAATTGTCCAAGCACACTCTGCCCAGCAGGTTGGGGACTTTCAGGAGCTTCAGGCATCCCATCACCCTGGCTGGCTACAGCTCCAAGGGCCCACACTGTGATACACAGACTGCCATGCCTTCCTCCCAGCCGGTACTGGCTCACAAACCAGCTGCCCCTGACCTTGCACCCGGCCAGCCAGAGGAAGGCCCAACCTATGGCAGCTACAAGCACAAAGCATAGAGGATTCTACCTGCTGCTCAGCCCAAGGCCTTGGCAGTGGAGACAGGCACTGCAGCAGGGAAGCAGGAAACAACTCCTTGATCCCGACAAGCACTGGCACTGCTCCCCTGTGACACCAAACATTGCTCCAGGGGCTGAGCAGCTCCAGAGAGAAGAGCTTCTCGGCACTGGAGGGTGCCACCTACACATATGAAATGTCAAAGGAACCTGGTTCAAACCAAAATCCCACAAACACCAGAAAGATGACCAAGTGAAATTGACCTAATCAATCTACCTGAAAGAGATTTAAAATATAAAAATCATAAACATGCTCCTAGAGGTACAGAAAAATATTCAAGTACTCAGGAATGAATTTAGGACAGAGATTCAATCAATAAGGAACACAATGGTGGGTTTTAAAAGCAGATTAGATATGAAGGAAATGATAAATGAAATGGAAATTAGAGAAGAGGAATACAAATAACCTGAGGCACAGAGAGAAAAAAGGATCTCTAGGAATGAAAGAATATTGAGACAACTGTGTGACCAATCCAAATGGAATGATATTCACATTATAGGGGTACCAGAAGAAGAAGAGAGATAAAAAGGGATAGAAAGTGTCTTTGAGAAGGTAACTGTTGACAACTTCCCCAATCTGGGGAAGGAGAAGGCCTCTCAAGCCAAGAAGGTGCACAGATTTCCCAATACAAGGGACCCAGGGAAGACAACACCAAGACATATAATAATTAAAATGGCAAAGATCAAGGGCAAAAACAGAGTATTAAAAACAGCCAGAGAGAGACAAAAGATCACCTACAAAGGAAAACCCATCAAGCTATCATCAGACTTCACAGCAGAAACCCTACAGGTCACCAGGGAGTGAAATGATATATTTAATGCAATGAAACAGAAAGGCCTCAAACCAAGAACATGCCACCAAGTAAGAGTATAATTTATCATTTAAATTTGAAGGAGGAATTAAACAGTTTCCAGATAAGCAAAAGCTGAGAGAATTTATTTCCCACAAACCATCTCTACAGTGTATTTTGGAGGGACTGCTATAGATGGAAGTGTTCCTAAGGCTAAATAGCTGTCACCAGAAGAAATAAAACCACAGTAAAGAAAGCAGAACAATTAATTACTAAGCAGATACAAAATCAAATCAACTTCCCCCAAAGTCAGTCAAGGGATAAACAAAGAGTACAGAATATAATACATAATACATAAAGAATGGAGGAGGAAGAAAAAGGAGGGAAAAAAGAACCTTTAGATTGTGTTTGTAATAGCATACTGAGTGAGTTAAAATAGACTCTTAGATAGTAAGGAAGTTACCCTTGAACCTTTGGTAACCACAAATCTAAAGCCTGCAATGACAATAAATACATACCTATCAATAATCACCCTAAATGTAAATGGTTGAAATGAACCAATCAAAAGACATAGAGTCACTGAATGGATAAAAAAGACCCATCTATATGCTTCCTACAAGAGACTCACTTCAAATCCAAAAACATACACAGACAAAAAATGAATGGATGGAAAAAGGTATTTCATGCAAATAATAGGGAGAAAAAAGCAGGTGTTGCAGTACTTGTATCAGACAAAATAGACTTGAAAACAAAGAAAGTCGCAAGAGTAAAAGGACATTATATAATGATAAAGGGGTCAGTCCAACAAGAGGATATAACCATTATAAATATCTATACACCCAACTTAGGAGCATCTACATATGTGAAACAAATACTAACAGAATGAAAGGGGGAAATAGAATGCAACACATTCATTTTAGGAGACTTCAACACACCACTCACTCCAAAGGACAGATCACTCAGGCAGAAAATAAGGAAGGACACAGAGGCACTGAATAACACATTAGAACAGGTGGACCTAACAGACATCTACAGAATACTCCACCCAAAAGCAGCAGCATATAAATTCTTCTCAAGTGCACATGGAACATTTTCCAGAATAGGTCATATACTAGGCCACAAAAAGAGCCTCAGTAAAATCAAAAAGACTGAAATTGTACCAACCAGTTTCTCAGACCACAAATGTATGAAAATACAAAAAACTTACGCAAAGAAAATGAAAAAGCCAACAAACACATGGAGGCTTACAACATGCTAATTAATCAAAGGATCTATGACAAAATAAAAACAGAGATCGAGCAATATATGGAGACATATGATAACAATAATTCAACACCACAAAATCTGTGGGAGGCAGCGAAGGCCGTGCTAAGAAGGAAGTATATTGCAATACAGGCCTACCTCAGGATAAAAGAACAATCCCATATGAACAGTCTAAACTCACAATTAACAAAACTAGAAAAAGAAGAACAAATGAGGCCCAAAGTCAGTAGGAGAGACATAATAAAGATTAGGGCAGAAATAAATAAAATCAAGAAGAATAAAACAACAGAATCAATGAAAGCAGGAGCTGGTTCTTCAAGAAAATAAATAAAATGGATAAACCCCTCACCAGACTTATCAAGAAAAAAAGAGAGTCTACACACATAAACCAGAAGTGAATCAGAAATGAGAAAGGAAAAATCACTATAGGCACCACAGAAATACAAAGAATAATTAGAGAATACTATAAAAAAGTATATGCTAACAAACTGGATAACCTAGAAGAAATGGACAACTTTCTAGAAAAATACAACCTTTCAAGGAGCCAACATGACGGCGTGAGTAGGACAGTGGGAATCTCCTCACAAAAACATATATATTTTTGAAAATACAACAAATACAACTAATCCTAAAAGAGAGACCAGAAGACACAGGACAACAGCCAGGCTACATCCACACGTGCGAGAGCCCAGCACCTGGTGAAAGGGGTAAGATACAACTCCCGGCCCAGTGGGACCCGAGCATGCCTCCCACCAGCTCCCGGTGGGAGGAGAGGTATTGGAGCACAGGGAGGGAGAGGGAGCCCAGGACTGCTAAACACCCAGCCCCAACCACCCGCACAAGAGCGCAGACACAGTGCATGCGTGGAGGGCTGGAAACTAGGGAAACAGGGCAGCAAGACCTCTGAGCGGGTTCCGAAGCTGATGCCCATGTGACAAAGAAAAGCAAGTGCTTTCTGAAAGGCTTAAAGGGACAGGCACGTAACAGCTGGACAGAAACAACATAGGCCACAGCCTAGTTGCTGGAAATTACAGGGAAAACCGGATGCACTAACCCCCTGGGCAACAGCTCTGAGACCCCTCATGGAGGTAAACAGCCAAACAGCCCCCCCGTCCACTACCCCTCCGGGGTGCTTCCTCCATAGCAGCTGGGCAAGACACAAAGACCTAGTCTACATGCAATTACCCAACAAAAGCCACTAGGGGTCGCAGTTGTCCCAGTAAAGAAGGGCCAGTAGCAAGTGAAAAGTTTGGCCTTCCCAGATGACAGTCAATAGCACCTATCAACATGAAAAGGAAAAAAATATGATCCAGACAAGACTAACCCAGACAGATTCGGCATCTGCTACATCTTCCCCTGAGAAGGAACCTGGGGAAATAGATTTAACCAGTCTTCCTGAAAAAGAATTCAAAACAAAAGTCATAACCATGCTGATGGACTTGCAGAGAAATATGCAAGAACTAAGGAAGGAGAATACAAAAATAAAACAAGCTCTGGAAGGACTTCAGAACAGAATGGACGAGATGCAAGAGACCATTAATGGACTAGAAAACAGAGAACACGAACGCAGAGAAGCTGATGCGGAGAGAGATAAAAGGATCTCCAGAAATGAAAGAATCCTAAGAGAGCTGAGTGACCAATCGAAATGGAACAATATCTGCATTATAGGGGTACCAGAAGAAGAAAAGAGAGAAAAAGGGATAGAAAGTGTCTTTGAAGAAATAATTGCTGAAAACGTCCCCAAACTAGGGGAAGAAATGGCCTCTCAGACCACAGAGGTACACAGAACTCCCATGACAAGGGATCCAAGGAGGGCAACACCAAGACACATAATAATTAAAATGGCAAAGATCAAAGACAAGGACAAAGTATTAAAGGCAGCCAGAGAGAAAAAAAGGTCACCTACAAAGGAAAACCCATCAGGCTATCATCAGACTTCTCAACAGAAACCCTACAGGCCAGAAGAGAATGGCATGATATACTTAATGCAATGAAACAGAAGGGCCTCGAACCAAGGATACTGTATCCAGCACGATTATCATGTAAATATGAAGGAGGGATTAAATAATTCCCAGACAAGCAAAAGTTGAGGGAATTTGCCTCCCACAAACCACCTCTACAGGGCATCCTACAGGGACTGCTCTAAATGGGAGCACTCCTAAAAAGAGCACAGAACAAAACACCCAACATATGAAGAAGGGAGGAGGAGGAATAAGAAGGGAGAGAAATAAAGAATCATCAGACCGTGTTTATAATAGCACAACAAGCGAGTTATGTTAGACAGTAAGATAGTAAAGAACCTAACCCTGAACCTTTGATAACCACAAACATAAAGCCTGTAATGGCAATAAGTGCATACCTTTCAATAATCACCCTAAATGTAAATGGACTGAATGCACCAATCAAAAGACACAGAGTAATAGAATGGATAAAAAAGCAAGATCCATCCATATGCTGCTGACAAGAGACTCACCTCAAACCCAAAGACATGCACAGACTTAAAGTCAAGGGATGGAAAAAGATATTTCATGCAAACAACAGAGAGAAGAAAGCAGGTGTTGCAATTCTGGTATCAGAGACAAACAGACTTCAAAATAAGGAAAGTAACAAAAGATAAAGAAGGACATTACATAATGATAAAGGGCTCAGTCCAACAAGAGGATATAACCATTATAAATATATATGCACCCAATACAGGAGCACCAACATATCTGAAACAAATACTAACAGAACTAAAGGAGGAAATAGAATGCAATGCATTCATTCTAGGAGACTTAAACACACCACTCACTCCAAAGGACAGATACACCAGACAGAAAATAAGTAAGGACACAGAGGCACTGAACAACACACTAGAACAGATGGACCTAATAGACATCTACAGAACTCTACATCCAAAAGCAACAGGATACACATTCTTCTCAAGTGCACATGGAATATTCTCCAGAATAGACCATATACAAGGCCACAAAAAGAGCCTCAGTAAATTCCAAAAGATTGAAATCCTACCAACCAACTTTTCAGACCACAAAGGCATAAAACTAGAAATAAAATGTACAAAGAAAGCAAAAAAGGCTCACAAACACATGGAGGCTTAACAACACGCTCCTAAATAATCAATGGATCAATGGCCAAATCAAAATGGAGATCCAGCAATATATGGAAACAAATGACAACAACAGCACAAAGCCCCAACTACTGCAGGACACAGCAAAAGCAGTCTTAAGAGGAAAGTATATAGCAATCCAGGCATATTTAAAAAAGGAAGAACAATCCCAAATGAAAGGTCTAATGTCACAATTATCGAAATTGGAAAAAGAAGAAAAAATGAGGCCTAAGGTCAGCAGAAGGAGGGACATAATAAAGATCAGAGAAGAAATAAATAAAATTGAGAAGAATAAAACAATAGCAAAAATCAATGAAACCAAGAGCTGGTTCTTCGAGAAAACAAACAAAATAGATAAGCCTCTAGCCAGACTTGTTAAGAGGAAGAGAGTCAACACAAATCAACAGAATCAGAAACAAGAAAGGAGAAATCACAACGGACCTCACAGAAATACAAAGAATTATTAGAGAGTACTATGAAAATCTACATGCTAACAAGCTGGGAAACCTAGGAGAAATGAACAACTTTCTAGAAAAATACAACCTTCCAAGACTGACCCAGAAAGAAACAGAACATCTAAACAGACCAATTACCAGCAACAAAATTGAAGAGGTAATCAAAAAACTACCAAGGAACAAAACCCCCGGGCCAGATGGATTCACCTCAGAATTTTATCAGACATACAGAGAAGACATAATACCCATTCTCCTTAAAGTTTTCCAAAAAATAGAAGAGGAGGGGATGCTTCCAAACTCATTCTATGAAGCTAACATCAGCCTAATACCAAAACCAGGCGAAGACCCCACCAAAAAACAAAACTACAGACCAATATCCCTTATGAACGTAGATGCAAAAATACTCAACAAAATATTAGCAAACCGAATTCAAAAATACATCAGAAGGATCGTACACCATGACCAAGTGGGATTCATCCCAGGGATGCAAGGATGGTACAACATTCAAAAGTCCATCAACATCATCCACCACATCAACAAAAAGAAAGACAAAAACCACATGATCATCTCCATAGATGCTGAAAAAGCACTTGACAAAGTTCAACATCCATTCATGATAAAAACTCTCAGCAAAATGGGAATATAGGGCAAGTACCTCAACATAATAAAGGCCATTTATGATAAACCCACAGCCAACACTATACTGAACAGCGAGAAGCTGAAAGCTTTTCCTCTGAGATCGGGAACTAGACAGGGATGCCCACTCTCCCCACTGTTATTTAACATAGTACTGGAGGTCCTAGCCATGGCAATCAATCAAAACAAAGAAATACAAGGAATCCAGATTGGTAAAGAAGAAGTTAAACTGTCACTATTTGCAGATGACATGATACTGTACACAAAAAACCCTAAAGACTCCACCCCAAAACTACTAGAACTGATATCAGAATACAGCAAAGTTGCAGGAAACAAAATTAACACACAGAAATCTGTAGCTTTCCTATACACTAACAATGAACCAACAGAAAGAGAAATCAGGAAAACAACTCCATTCACAATTACATCAAAAAAAAATAAAATACCTAGGAATAAACCTAACCAAAGAAGTGAAAGACTTATACTCTGAAAACTACAAGTCACTCTTAAGAGAAATTAAAGGGGACACTAACAAATGGAAACTCATCCTATGCTCGTGGCTAGGAAGAATTAATATCGTCAAAATGGCCATCCTGCCCAAAGCAACATACAGATTTGATGCAATCCCTATGAAACTACCAGCAACATTCTTCAATGAACTGGAACAAATAATTCAAAAATTCATATGGAAACACCAAAGACCCCGAATAGCCAAAGCAATCCTAAGAAAGAAGAATAAAGTAGGGGGGATCTCACTCCCCAATTTCAAGCTCTACTACAAAGCCATAGTAATCAAGACAATTTGGTACTGCCACAAGAACAGAGCCACAGACCAAAGGAACTAGAGAATCCAGACATTAACCCAGACATATATGGTCAATTAATATTTGATAAAGGAGCCATGGACATACAATGGCAAAATGACAGTCTCTTCAACAGATGGTGCTGGCAAAACTGGACAGCTACATGTAGGAGAATGAAACTGGACCATTGTCTAACCCCATACACAAAAGTAAACTCAAAATGGATCAAAGACCTAATTTAAGTCATGAAACCATTAAACTCTTGGAAAAACACATAGGCAAAAACCTCTTAGACATAAACATTAGTGACCTCTTCTTGAACATATCTCCCCGGGCAAAGAAAACAAGAGCAAAAATGAACAAGTGGAACTATATTAAGCTGAAAAGCTTCTGTACAGCAAAAGACACCATCAATAGAACAAAAAGGTACCCTACAGTATGGGAGAATATATTTGAAAATGACAGATCCGATAAAGGCTTGACGTCCAGAATATATAAAGAGCTCACACGCCTCAACAAACAAAAAACAAATAACCCAATCAAAAAATGGGCAGAGGAACTGAACAGACAGTTCTCCAAAAAAGAAATACAGATGGCCAACAGACACATGAAAACATGCTCCACATCGCTAATTATCAGAGAAATGCAAATTAAAACTACAATGAGGTATCACCTCACACCAGTAAGGATGGCTGCTATCCAAAAGACAAACAACAACAAATGTTGGTGAGGCTGTGGAGAAAGGGGAACCCTCCTACACTGCTGGTGGAAATGTAAATTAGTTCAACAATTGTGGAAAGCAGTATGGAGGTTCATCAAAATGCTCAAAACAGACCTACCATTTGACCCAGGAATTCCACTCCTAGGAATTTACCCCAAGAACGCAGCAATCAAGTTTGAGAAAGACAGATGCACCCCTATGTTTATCGCAGCACTATTTACAATAGCCAAGAATTGGAAGCAACCTAAATGTCCATCGATAGATGAATGGATAAAGAAGATGTGGTACATATACACAATGGAATACTACTCAGTCATAAGAAGAGGGCAAATCCTACCATTTGCAGCAACATGGATGGAGCTGGAGGGTCTTATGCTCAGTGAAATAAGCCAAGTGGAGAAAGAGAAATACCAAATGATTTCACTCATCTGTGGAGTATAAAAACAAAGGAAAAACTGAAGGAACAAAACAGCAGCAGAATCACAGAACCCAAGAATGGACTATCAGGTACCAAAGGGAAAGGGACTGGGGAGGATGGGTGGGTAGGGAACGATAAGGGGGGGGAGAAGAAAGGGGGTATTAAGATTAGCATGCATGGGGGGGGGAGAAAGGGGAGGGCTGTACAACACAGAGAAGACAAGTAGTGATTCTACAACATTTTGCTATGCTGATGGACAGTGACTGTAAAGGGGTTTATAGGGGGACCTGGTATAGGGAAGAGCCTAGTTAACATAATATTCATCATGTAAGTGTAAATTAATGATAACAAAAAAAAAGAAAGAAAGAAAAGGGGGATTACTCCCTGATAGGATAAAACTAACTGTAAATCAACGATTAATGCATGCTTTAAATATCCTTAATTTTGACCACTTAAAGGGTGTCAGAAGATCAGCTATGGAGGTACATTTTTCTGATAATATTCCTTTCTCTTAAAAAAAAAAAAGCAGTTCCTGTGTGGTGATCTCCAATGAGTTCTACACAATGGTATAACGGGCATATAAAAGTGTAGGCAAAGGGTCTGTTTGTGTTTATACAGAGGATCAAAGCCTAATTTGGCTACCCAGAAAATGAACTAAGATACAATATGAAGAAGAACTTCCAACATCAGCACTCTCTGGAAGCCTTATACCAGAAGATGATCATCAAAAAATCTCAACAAAGATCCAGGTGCTGCTACAGCTGTAGGTGCACTCATCCCACCGGTTCCTGGACTTGCCATGGGAATGAAGAAGGAGATATCTAAGCTGGCCTGTGCATACAGTAAAACAACAAATTTGACTGGGTCTATACTGTTGGAACTCAACCAAGAATTAGGAGAAGTGCAAACTGTAGCGCTCCAAAATCTTACAACTACAGACTATCTACTGTTAAAAGAACATATGGGATGTGAACAGTCCTCAGGAATGGGTTGTTTTAATTTGTCTGATTTCTCTCAGACTGTTAAAGTTCAGTTGGACAATATCCACCATATCATAGATAAGTTTTCACAAATGCCTAAGGTGCCTAACTGGTTTTCTTGGTTTCACTGGAGATGGCTGGTAATTGTAGGTCTGCTTTGGTTATGTAACTGTACTCCTATTATGTTAATGTATGTACGCAATTTAATTAGTAGTTTAAAACCTATACATGCTGAAGTTACTCTACAAGAAGATATGTCAAAGAATTAATCAATCCTCCCATGTTTTCTTCCGTCTGCTACCTCTATAGCTTTTCTTCTTCCTTCCTAATTACAACTCTTAAATAGAATTCGTGCCTCATATCAAATTTACCGAGTATCATAATTCCTCCAGGTGGTAAAGATACCTCGAGACAAGTGCTGGGCATAGAAGCCACAGGGCATAAATATGCAAAGAAGTAAAAAGCTAACCTTTTCAAACACTAAGGCTTCTCTCTCACTTACCAACTTTACATTTCCCTGTATGGCCCTGGAAGATGACTGGTTAGCCAGAGACGGGTAAGATTCCTCAAGGGAGGAACAACCTAAGACAGGCACAGTCACAGGAGGGCCATCAGGTGAGAAATTGGGGATCAACAGAGGTGAGGCTTACCCCCCCTGTTCGAGAGAAATCTTCTGCATCCGTGGATGTTTTATTGCCCTTGTCTATCTTGGATTAATACTTAGTCTACAGGCACACACCTGATCATCTACATTTGCTCTCTTACAACACTAAACTATGTTTTCTACCTTTATCTTGCATCTACCTACAACTTCAGCATTTTATTAAAAATAATAATAAAGAGAGAAATGTGGTATCCACATATAAATCAAGTATAAAAATCAAACGAATATTCATATTTGAACTGATTGTTTATAGTTCATAATGCATTATAGGATCAAAACCGAAAGTTTCTGTGATGACTGCCCTTGTACTGTTCACCATGTAACTTATTCACTATGTAAGAATTTGTTCTCCATTTAAGAACTTGTTCGTTATGCTTCAGAAGATTGGAGACTGACAAAAATTAGGCTTGGGGTGGATTAATGATTGTGCATTGAGCATTGACTCCCCTATACAGAATTTTATTGTTGTTAACAACCATTTGATCAATAAATGAGAGATGCCCTCTCAAAAAAAAAAAAAAGTACAGACTTCCAATTGTAAAATAAATAAGTAACCTGGATGTAACTCACTGTGTTGTACACCTGAAACTAATGTAATACTGTGTGTCAACTACCCTTCAATAAAAAATAATTATTTACAAAAAAAAAATTGGACTGGTAATCAAAAAACTGCCTAAGAACAAAATGCCTGGACCACATGGCTTCACAGCTGAATATTATCAAACATTTAATGAAGACCTAAACCCATTCTCCTTAAAGTTTTCCAAAAAGTAGAAGATAGGGAATACTTCCAAACTCATTCTATGAGGCCAGAATCACTCTAATACCAAAGCCAGGCAAAAACACAATAAAAAAAGAAAGTTACAGATCAATAGCCCTGATGAACATACATGCAAAAAACTCAACAAAATACTAGCAAATTCAATTCGAAAACACATAAGATCATCCATCATGATCAAGTAGGATTTATTCCAGGGATGCAAGGATGGTACAATATAAAAAATCCATCAACATCATACAACAAATAATCAACAAAAAGAAGTGATAAGGAAAATATTCAACACAGCTGTCAAGGTCAGCAAACAGCTTTTTTTCTCCAGTTGACAAAGCCCCCCCTCCCCCAGCTCCCTCCTCCAGGATCCTCTTTTGCCCTGCACATGCCGAAATGCCACGTATCAAAATAATATAAATTGCTCCCTTGCTTGTGCTCAGGGCTCAGGCCTTGGGCGATTACTCTCTCTGAGCCCGCCAGTGCAAAATAAAACCTCAACACTCCAAGACCTCCAAGTGCTGCTTGCTTCTTCTGTCAGTGACCCAGTCCAGGTTTTCCAGTATTTTCAGTAACAGAAGGACAAAAACCACATGATCATCCCCATAGATGCTGAAAAAGCATTCGACAAAATTCAATATCCATTCATGATAAAACTCTCAATAATATGGGTATAAAAAGGCAAGTACTACAACATTATAAAGGCCATATATGACAATCCCACAGCCAACACCATACTTAACAGTGAGAAGCTGAAAGCTTTTCCTTTAAGATTGGGAAAAAGACAAGGATGCCCACTTTCCCCACTTCTATTCAACATAGTACTGGAGGTCCTAGCCACGGCAATCAGACAACACAAAGGAATAAAAGGCATCCAGATTGGCAAGGAAGAAGTCAAACTGTCCCTGTTTGCAGATGACATGATATTGTACATAAAAAACCCTAAACCATCCACTCTAAAACTGCTAGAACTAATATCTCAATTCATCAAAGTTGTAGGGCACAAAATTAATACACACAAATCTATTGCATTCCTATACACTAACAATGAACTAGCAGAAAGAGAAATCAGGAAAACAGTTCCATTCACAATTGCATCAAAAAAAATAAAACACCTATGAATAAACCTAACCAAGGAATTTAAAGACATATACCCTGAAAACTACAAGACACACATGAGAGAAATTGAAGAAGACATCAAAAAATGGAAATACATCCTGCGCTCATGGATAGGAAGTTAATATTGTCAAAATGGCCATCCTGCCTAAAGCAATCTACAGATTCAATGCAATCCCTATCAAAATACCAACAGCATTTTTCAATGAACTAGAGAAAATAGTTCTAAAATTCATATGGAACAACCAAAAGCCCCGAATAGCCAAAGCAATCCTGAGAAGAAAGAATAAAGCAGGGGGATCTCACTCCCCAACTTCAAGTTCTACTACAAAGCCACAATAATCAAGACAATTTGGTACTGGCATAAGAACAGACTACAGACCAATGGAACAGACTAGAGAGGCCAGATATATACCCAAGCATATATGGTCAATTAATATATGATAAAGGAGTCATGGATATACAATGGGGGAATGACAGCCTCTTCAACAACTGGTGTTGGCAAAACTGGACAGCTACGTGTAAGAGAATGAAACTGGATTATTGTCTAACCCCATATACAAAAGTAAACTCAAAATGGATCAAAGACCTGAATGTAAGTCATGAAACTATAAAACTCTTAGAAGAAAACATAGGCAAAAATCTCTTGAATATAAACACAAGCAACTTATTCCTGAATGTATCTCCTTAGGCAAGGGAAACAAAAGCAAAAAAATTAACAAATGGGACTACATCAAGCTAAAAAGCTCTGTACAGAGAAGGACCCCATCAGCAGAACAAAAAGTATGGGAGAATATATTCATAAATGACATAATCAACATGGGGTTAACATCCAAAATATAAAAAGAACTCACACGCTTTGACACCCAAAAAGCAAATAACCTGATTAAAAAATTGGTGGAGGATATGCACATATAATTCTCCAAAAAAGAAATTCAGATGACCAACAGGCACATGAAAAGATGCTCCACATCACTACTTACCAGGGAAATCCAAGTTAAAACCACAATGAGATATCCCTTCACACCAGTCAGGATGGCCAACATCCAAAAGACTAGGAACAACAAATGCTGGAGAGGATGCAGAAAAAGGCGAACCCTCCTACACTGTTGGTGGGAATGTAAACTAGTTCAACCATTGTGGAAAGCAATATGGAGGTTCCTCAAAAAACTAGAAATAGAAATACCATTAGACCCAGTAATTCTACTCCCATGAATTCTCCCAAAGAAAACAAGATCTCAGATTCAAAAAGACATATGCACCCCTATGTTTACCACAGCACTATTTACAATAGCCAAGACATGGAAGCAACCTAAGTGTCCATCAGTAGATGACTGGATAAAGAAGAGGTGGTACATATACACAATGGAATTCTATTCAGCCATAAGAACAAAACAAATCCTGCCGTTTGCAGCAACATGGATGGAGCTAGAGAGTATTATGGTCAGTGAAATAAGCCAGGCAGAGAAAGACAAATACCAAATGATTTCCCTCATTTGTGGAGTAAAACGACAAAGCAAAACTGAAGGAACAAAACAGCAGCAGACTCACAGACCACAAGAAGGGACTAGTGGTTACCAAAGGGGAGATGTGGGGGAAGGCCGGTAGGGATGGAGGGAGAAGGGGATTGAGGGGTATTATGATTAGTACACATGGTGGCGGGGTGGGTCATGGGGAAGACAGTGTAACACAGAGAAGACAAGTAGTGAATATGTGGCATCTTACTACACTGATGGACAGTGACTTCAATGAGGTATGGGGGTTACTTGATAATATGGGTGAATGTAGTAACCACATTGTTTTTCATGTGAAACCTTCATAAGGGTGTGTATTTATGATACCTTAATAAAAAAATTAAAACAGTATTTTTGGCATAAAGTGGGACATATAGATCCACAGAAAAGAAAGCCCAGAAATAAATTCACATGAATATGGTCAATTAAATTATGACAAAGGAGCCAAGAATATACAATGAAGACATAATTGGTGTTGGGAAAACTGGAAGACATAATTGGTGTTGGGAAAACTGGACAGACACATATAAAAGCTGAAACTCAGCCACTCTCTTCCACCATATACAAAAATTAACTCAAAACGCATTAAAAACTTGAGTGTAAGATCTGAAGCCATAAAACTATTGGAAGAAAACACAGGCAGTAATTTCCTTGACATTTGTCTTAGAGATAATTTTTTGGATCTGACTCCAAAGACAATGGAAACAAAAGCAAAAAGAAACAAGTGGGACAACATCAAACCAAAAAGCTGCACAGCAAAGGAAATTATCAACAAAAGTAAAAGGCAGCCTCCTGGGTGGGATAAGATATTTGCAAATAATATATGCAATAAGCAATTAATATCCAAAATAAATTAAAAAACTCATACAACTCAAGAACAAAAAACAAAACACCCAATTAAAAAATGGGCATAAGATCTGAATAGACATACAGATGGCCAACAGGCACATGAAAACATGCTCAACATCACTAATCATCAGGGAAATGCAAATGAAAACCACAATGAGATTATCACCTCACACCTGTTAAAATGGCTATTATCCAAAAGACAAGATATAACAAGTGTTGGTAAGGATGTGGAGAAAAGGGAAGCCTCATTAACTATTGTAAGTTGGTATAGCCACTATGGAAAAGAGTATGGAGGTTCCTCAAAAAATTAAAAATAGAACTACCATATGATCCAGCTACTCCATTTCTGGGTATTTATCCAAAGAATATATAAACACTAAATCAAAAAGACATATGCACCCCTGTGTTCATTGCAGCATTATTTACAATAGCCAAGATATGGAACCAACCTAAGTGTCCACTGATAGGTGAATGGGTAAAAAAGATGTGGTATACATGTACACAATGGAATATTACTCAACCATCAAAAATAGAGGGAATCTTGCCATTTGCAATAACACAAATGGATCTTGAGAATATTATGCTAAGTGAAATAAGTCACAAAAAGATGAATACTGTATGATTGCACTCATATGTGGAATCTAAAAAACAAAAACAGACTAATAGATATAGAGACCAGATTGGTGGTTACCAGAGGGAAGAGAATTAGCAGGTAGGCAAAAATGGGTGAAGGGACCCAACTGTATGGTGATGATGGTAATTAGACTTAGAGTGGTGATCATTTTGTAGTGTATACAATTATCAAATTATAATGTTATACACCTGAAATTTATGTTACATACCAATTTTACCTCAATTTAAAAGAAAAAAAAGCCAACTTCTTAGCAAGCCCTTTGCAATGCATATCAGTTCAAAAAATTGCAATCTCTGTAATAAAAGCTCATATAAAACACGTGTCTACCAGGACCAAGCATAATGGATATACAACCAGTGAGATACAGATTCTACCCAAAGGGAAAGGTCCCAGAGGCAAAACTCTCCTAGTGGAGAGGGCTCCTGAGCTCAGTCCTAATGGAGTATGCCCAGTGGAAGGGAGGAGGAGAGGAGGAGAGGAGAGGGGAGGGGGAAGGGATGGAAGGAAGGGAGAGGAGGGAAGAGGGGAGGAGAGGGGGGAGAGGGGGTAAGAGGAGAGGTGGGGAGGGGGGAAGGGATGGAAG
This sequence comes from Manis javanica, assembly GCF_040802235.1. Lineage (NCBI taxonomy): Eukaryota > Metazoa > Chordata > Mammalia > Pholidota > Manidae > Manis > Manis javanica. Next base: position 7,549,605 of record NC_133156.1, read on the forward strand.
GAGGGGGGAGGGGAAGAGGGGAGGAAGAGAGAAAGAGGAGGAGAGGGGGAGGGAAGGGAGGGGGAGGGAGAGAAAGTGGAGAAGGGAGGGGAGAGAAAGGGGGAGGGGAGGGGAGGGGAGAGAAAGGGGGAGAGGAGGAGGGAAGGGAAAAGGGGGAAGGGGGAAGGGAGGTGGGGAGGTGGGGAGGGAGGGGGAGAGAGAAAGGGAAGGAGAGGGGAGGGGGAGGGGAGGAAGGGGGAGAGAGAAATGGCAGAAGGCAGAAGCACCAGGAACATAACATGACAACCCTGGCCTTCTCCCCCAGGCAGGTTTCTATTTTAAAACAAGCTCAAGGCCTAAAATTTGGGTTAACACCATACAGTATATATATGAATATAGAATCCATATTTCAGTCACTCAGAAACACAGTGTTATGTTAAAGTTAGTTCCTCCATAGACACACAGGCTAACAGAAATGAAGGCCTGAGAATACCCCTCAAATGCAATACCACTCACACGTCTTCAGGATACCCACTTCTACTCCCACGTTTTAAAGGTGCCATTACCAGATTTTCCTTCTTCATGTTCTTGCAGCTCTAGACCCAAGAGGGTTTTCTCTTCTCTCTTAATTCTTCAAAAACAGTCTTACTCTCTGAAGCCCACCCTTCTGAAGGGACTGGTCCTGGATGCTTGCAGGAAAGCTAAGTGGCACTAAGAAGAGTGTGGCCTTTATGAAAAGATCAATGGAAAAGCATCAAATAGACACTGTATTCCTAGCAAGTACTTTTAAAAGCAAGTCTAAGAAAAGATGGAAAAACAATGGCCAATAAATTCCTGAAACTGAAATACGTATATTTTGGTCTGTTGAAATCCAAGAATGAAACTAACGTACATTCCCCAGTCCCACTATTTCAATGGATGTTCCTTGGAATCAACCTCTGGGGCCAGGAGAGACAGAAAGGGAGAAAGAGTCAAGAGGGGAGGGACGGGAAAGAAAGCCTTACCACAGCAGCAGGGGTGGGCAGTTGAGGAGCTGAGGTGTAAGGATGGACAGGCCTTTCTATTCTGTGCTATGTGGTCATTAACATTTGCCAACCTTTGTTTAATTCCTTGTCAACCTCCCTCAAGGAATCAGAAATGAACTGACGTGCCAACTGCAGTCCTTCTTGGGAGACTGGCTCCTTCACACAAGAACCAGAGCCGGACAAGGGTACAGTCTACTCCAAAGTTAACTGAACATTTTATTAGGTGCAAGCCGAACACTACTCCAAGGCAAGGGGGAAGACACAAACTTTAGCCCTTGACCCTGGATAGCTAGAATGGATGGCAAGTCTTGTCACCGTACTCGGTACAAAGTACACTGTTATTTTTTAATATTCCCTCACTAGGCAGCCACACACACCCACGTGCCCGATGAGGGCTAAGGGCAATCCCACTGCTCTGTGAATAAAAAGCATTCTGACTCCTTCCTCAATGGGCTCCTAAGTAAAATCCCTGACACGGGGATTGTTCTCCAGACAGGGCTGTCAACTTAGGGGGGAAGGGCCAGGTAGGCCAGTACCTCAGTGACACAAAGGGGCACAGAGCCACCCACAGAAAGGTGTTTCTATCAAACAGCAAGTATGAACATGTCGATAGATTGCTATGATAGCTTACCAATGGGAAGGTAATAAATGCCTTTTTTTTCCTTTTAATTAAAAAAGCAGGAGTTTAAAAAGAAGGGAGGGAGCACAAACCAGAAAATTCTGGATGGAATTTAGGCTATTAAACTAACATACTGTAGCTGTTTGGGCTCCAGCATTCCCCTCCGGAAGCGGCACCTTCCCCACTAATTAGGAATTAGGAATGCCCCGTGCTCGCCAGCACCTGTTGCCGCCCGAGACACCTTGGGTACAAGACCACGCGCTCCCACGCCCTGCAGGCAGCCTTGTCGCAGGGAGCACGCCCCTGCTAGGCTAGTGCCACCTCGGCCACACTGACTGCGACCTGGGATACACTGCTGAACTGTTTTCTCATCCGCAGAATCGCTGCCAGACTTCGCCTGGTTAATACGCAATGCCTAGCAAGTCTGCTTGTACTTGCTACAAGGCGCGGCATCCTGCAACTGGTTCCACACACCGCCCTCCCACCGCGGCCCGCGCCCCAGCTTCCTGGGCGTGCTGGAGTCGGCACCGCGGGGCGCTCCGCAGCGCGCCTGCACCCCAAAGCCACGCCGCCGCCCGGCGTCCCTCCCCGCCTGCGGGTGCCGAGAGGGGCTGCAAGAGAGCCCTCGGACGCGGGAGGGGACGAGCGCCCACTCGACACGCCGCTCCGGGGGGTGACAGCAACCCGGGCGCCCACCCGAGGCCGCCACGCACCGGCCCGCGCTTCCTCCCGCCGCTCACCTGCCAACGATCACCACCTGGCCGGCCGCCGCCGGGGACGCCATGCCTGGCGCTGGGTCCGCCCGAAGAGGCACGGCGAGCGTGGGGAGCAGGGCCCGGCCCGCGCGGAGAAGTCCGGGAGCCCTCGGGGGCCTGGCCTGGCTGACGCGTAGCTGACGGCCGGCGGGCTCTCGTGGGCCGCGCCTGTGCGCAGCGGGCGGGGCGGGCCGGGCCCTGATAGGCTCGCAAGCAGTGGGCGGGCCGCCGCGGGCCCCAATGGCGGCGCACCGCCCCGGGGACTCTACCTCCTGCCCCCCCGGCGCTTCTGCGGGGCGCGGGGGCGCGGGAGCACCCGCAGAGCTGCCCCGGGGACCGGGGCTTGCAGCGCCCTGAGCCGGCCGAGGGCTGCCGGGGCGTGGGGCGCGGAGGTGGGGAGGTGCGGGCACCCGCTGAGGGGACGCCGGAGGGAAAGCGCGGAGACCAAGCACTGCGGACGGCAGTGATTCATTTCGTTATTTTTCCGTTTCCAACGTGCACCCTAAAGTCGGTGTTCACGAGACGGGACACCCCCAGGCTGGCACAAGACTCGATGTCTAAAGCCCTGTCACTATCCCTAGAAACTCACGCGTGAAGACATTAGCATCTCTTACGCACACACTAGTTCAGGCCTTTAAACTGAGGGCATTGTTGCCGAATTTACTCACTTTGTTTCTAAAACGATACCCGCTACCTTTCCTCCAGATGAGGACCTAGGCCCAGGGACTTCGGGGTAGCGGGAAAGGAACGCTCCGAATGTATTAACCTGTGAAGTGGAGGACTGGTTTGAATTTCGCCGTGTTGTGTAAGGAGTGGGTATCTGGACTTCCTCCTTCAAGTAGCACTTTGTGTTTTGTGTGAGAAAAGGAAATGTGACAGCCTCTGGCACGTGGCTCTTCTTGGAGCCGGGAAACAGGCCAAGAGGAAACGGCATCAGACAAGGCAGGATTGCAGTTTGTGTCCACACAGCACAAGCCGAAGGGAAATACCACAGTCGTCCAGTTCAACAGGATTAGCCGGTACTCAAACTGAAAATGTGTCCGACCGTGACAGACTCAGAGGACAAATGGAATGCTTCCTTTTCTTGTTTCAGGAACATGGAAAGAGGAATGTCAGAGGGAGGCTAGGACTTTAAAGAACGACTTCACAAATCAATAAACATTTGAAAAGGTGCTCAACTCAAGAGAAATGAAAAGCAACACCACAAAAAAAGGTCATCTTTCACCCATCAAATTGGCCAAAAATTACAAAGATTGATGGTTTTTCCACATTGGCAATGAAGTCTCTCAGACATACAACTCTCCTACATAAATGAAGGCAGGCTTAAATTGACACAGCCTTTCTGGAGAAAAATGATACAGAATGGGAGAATAGGCATAAGCCCTGAGCATTCCTGGACTTTCTTACTAAGTGTATCAGACTGCAAGGCTTGTCCATATCCCCAGGCTGAACAGTTCATATAGCAACTCACACAAGCAGATACATACTTTAAGGCACCCACTGAGTAAGTGCCCTGTAACAGTTACTCCTAGGGTGGAAGGGGAGTGGCCTGTGCTCTGTACAGTGTCCTCTGTTGCTAAAAAAAAAAAAGTGCTGATCCCTTGGCCTGTTGTAAATGCCAATGTCATCTGGCCCTCCATGTAACCTGTGGCAAGAGCTAGTGTAAATATGCTGACACTGGCTGTTGGTTTTGATGTGAATAATAAGGCCTTTTGTCTCTAATCCAGGAGGCTCATGTGCTCTGTCAGCTTCCACAAAGCTATGGCAAGCTAATTTGCTCTTTTGCAATAAGGTGACAATCTCAGATCCCTCACAGTTCTTGACACAACAAAATTTTAAATGTATATACCCTTTTGCTTTTTAATTCCAGTCCTAGAAATCTGTTGTACAGAAATACAACTGGACACAAAAATTGATAAAGTTGTTTATTTTAGCATATAAAAGTAGAATAGAAAAATATTGAAATATTAAATACAGTATTAAAATAGAAAAATACTGAAAACATGATAAATATCTGTCAATAAGAAACAGTGTTAAGGATTATGGCACAGGGGATTTCTGCTTCTAACCAAGACAGAGTATTAGGAACCAAACTTTAGCTCCTGCTTAAATAAGCTGAAGACCGCCACTACCCTCCCCCTCCAAAAAATAGAGGGGAAAAAATAGTCTCAGGTGTTGGACAAGAGGGAGCCTAGGACTGTCACCCCTGAGTCCATAAACATACACAGTCTACTGATTTTCAAAAAAAGTATAAAGGCATTGCAATGGAAAAGGATAATTTTTTCAACAAATGGTGCTATACAGCAGACTCACAGACTCCAAAAAGGCACTGGTGGTTACCAAATGGAAAGGGGATTGAGAGGGCAGGTGGGGAGGGAGGAAGAAAGGATTAAGGGGTATTATGATCAACACACAGATGTAGGGAGTGCACAGGAAAGCAGTACAGCACAGAGAAGACAAGTAGTGAGTGACTCTACAGCATCTTACTACGCTGATGGACAGTGACTGCAATGGGGTGTTGGGGGGGAAACTTGATAATATGGCTGAATGTAGTAAGCACAAAGTTGCTCAAGTGAATCCTTTGTAAGATTGTATATCAATTTTTATGATAAAAAATGGGCCATCATCGAAAAGACAAAAAAAATCGCCATCATCGAAAAGACAAACAACAACAAATGTTGGCGAGGCTGTGGAGAAAGGGGAACCCTCCTACACTGTTGGTGGGAATGTAAACTAGTTCAACCATTGTGGAAAGCAGTATGGAGGTTCCTCAGAATGCTCAAAATAGAAATACCATTTGACCCAGGAATTCCACTTCTAGGAATTTACCCTAAGAATGCAGCACTCCAGTTTGAAAAAGACAGATGCACCCCTATGTTTATCGCTGCACTGTTTACAATAGCCAAGACATGGAAGCAACCTAAATGTCCATCAGTAGATGAATGGATAAAGAAGATGTGGTACATATACACAATGGAATATTACTCAGCCATAAGAAAAAAACAGATCCTACCATTCGCAACAACATGGATGGAGCTAGAGGGTATTATGCTCAGTGAAATAAGCCAAGCGGAGAAGGACAACTACCAAATGATTTCACTCATATGTGGAGTATAAGAACAAAGGAAAACTGAAGGAACAAAACAGCAGCAGAATCACAGAACCCAAGAATGGACTAACAGTTACCAAATGGAAAGGGACTGGGGACGATGGGTGGGAAGGGAGGGATAAGGGCGGGGAAAAAGAAAGAGGGCATTACGATTAGCATGTATAGTGCGTGGGGGGCACGGGGAGGGCTGCACAACACAGAGAAGACAAGTAGTGATTTTACAGCATCTTACTACACAGATGGACAGTGACTGTGAAGGGGTATGTGGGGGGGACTTGGTGAAGGGGGGAACCTAGTAAACATAATGTTCTTTCTGTAATTTTAGATTAATGATACCAAAAAAAAAGATGTAAAAAAATGGTGCTATAACAACTAGATATGCATATGTAATAACAATTATAGTAATAGCCTCTTATCATATACAAAAACTAACTTAAAATACAGCATAGAACTAAAAGTGAAGCCTTTCAACTATAGAACATCTAAAAGAAAACATAGGAGAAAACTTTATGGTCTTGAGTTAGGCAAAGATTACTTAGATATGAAACCAAAAGCTCAAAGTGCAAAAGAATAAGTTGATAAAGTGGACTTCATGAAAATTGGAGCTTTGTTTTTTCAAGGACCATACTAAGAAAATGAAAAGATAAGCCACAAACTGGGGTAAAATATTTTCAAGTTACATATCTGTTACAAGACTGTTTACAATATATATATAATTTACAAATGCAATAATAATTTTTTTAAAAACTCCCGAAAGGGGCAAAACTCAAAGAAGCCAATTCAAAAAGGAGCAAAAGACTTAAATAGATATTTTTCCAAAAAAGATATATGGATGGCCAAAAAGTCCATGAAAAGATGCTCAATAGCATCAATCACTAGGTAAATGGAAGCCAAAACTACAATGAGATACCACCTCACACACATTAGGATGGCTACTATAAATAATAATAAGAAGAAGAAGAACTGTTGGTGAGGATGTGGAGAAATTGGAACACTAATGCATTGCAGGTGGGAATAAAATGGTGCAGCCACTATAGAAAACAGTATAGCAGTTCCTCCAAAAATTTTAAATAGTATTGTCATATGATGCTGGAATCCCACTTCTGGGTTCATACACAAAAGAATTGAAAGTAGATCTTAAACAGGTATTTGTATGCCCGTGTTCATTACAGTATTATTCATGATAGGCAAAAAGTGGAAGCAATCCAAGTGTCCTTTGTTAACCTTGAAAATAAAACTGTTCTTTATCTTAACATCTAAGATGGGTTTATTCAGGAACAGCCCAGAATTGCAATTCAGGGTAAGCAAACTATGACAAAACTATAAGCAAGGCTGGAGAACAGAGAAGAATGCGCTTTTACAGAGGGAAGGGCAGAGTTGGGAGAGGCTGTTAGGAACAAAAGTTCGTTCGAGGAAACTGAGAGTTCCAAGCATAGAGGTTTTCCATTGGCTGAGCTGTGACAGTCCTACATTGGCTGGGCTGTTGGGAGAGGTGGGAGGAACTTCCTTCCTCCTGCTGGGATAGTAAAGTAGTAGCTAAAGCACTACTGATTTGCAGTTCTAAAGTAGTATTTTCTCTTCCTGTGGGGTCTGCAATAGACAATGAGTTGTAGGGTGTGAGAGCTCCCCCTTCTGGCCTCCCTACTTCATTTTAGTGAGGTTTCCCTGTATTAATATTTACACCATCAACAGAAGAATGAATAAAGGAAACATGTATATACATACAATGGAATATTATTCAGCCCTTAAAAGGAAGGAAATTCTGAACACATGCTACAAAATGGATGAAACTTGAGGACATTATGCTCAGTGAAATAAGCCAGTCACAAAGAACAAATACTGTATGATTCCACTTACGTGAGGTACCTAGAGTCATCAGATTCATAGAGACAGAAAGTAGAGGGTGATTGCCAGGGGCTGAGGCTAGAGCACTAGAACAACTAAATAGCCATATGCAAAAATATTTACTTCACACAATATGTGAAAATTAACTTGAAAGCAACCTCAGACATATGTTTAAGTGCTAAAATTATAAAACTTGTAGAGTTTTATAAAACATAGAAGAAACACCATCTTTGTGACTTTTGATTAGGCAAAGATTTTTTAGACACAAAAAACATGAGTCATAAATGCAAAAATTGATAAATTAGACTGTCAAAACTAAAAACTTCTGCTCTTTAAAAGACACTGTTAAGAAAAATAAAAATGCCAACCACACACTGGGAGGAACTACGGGCAAAACACATACCTGGTTAAAATCTTGTGTTCAGGATATGCAGAGTAATCTTGCAACTCAATAATAAGGAGATTGTAAGGTGGTTTCATCCACATATTTGTTCATTATGCCAACAAGTACTTGTATTGTGCTCCCACCCTATGCCAGATGCTTGATAGGGGAGAAGGTTTAGAATTTACAAGGTCCTGCTGCCATGGAGTTTATGTTTAGAAGTCAGCAAGAAATATGTAAACAGCAAAGATTATTTCAGAGAATGGTTGTTGCTACTGAGTAAGTAAAAAAAGGTAATTGGTTAGTGACAGCCCTGTAGAAGGCTGTGAGGTGCTAATCTAGATTGAATAGAAGTCCTCTCTTAAATAGGATTCTTTCGCTGAAGACTAATTGATGAGAAGGTCACACTAACATAAAGATTAGCAGCCAGATTGCCATACGTGAGGCCAACAAAGCTGTAGTGCAGCGAGCAATGAGCTACAAAATAGCATATGGAAGAGGAAGGTGGGGACCAGCTCATCTGGGAACTTGTTATGGTAAGGAGTAAGTGCAAAAATAAATAAATAATGAGAGAAAACCCAATTCAGAAGTGGGCAAAAGATTTGAAGACACAGTTCACTAAAGAAGATATACTAATGGTTAAGAAGCAATGAAAAGATGCCAAACATCATTAGTCATCAGGAAAATGTGAATTAAAGTCACAGTGAGATACAACTGCACACCCACTGGATGGCTAAAGTTGAAAACACTGAAACTGCTTTGTGTTGGTCAGGATGTGGAGCAATGGAAGCCTCATATATTGCTGGTAGGAATGCACAATGCAACAATCACTTTCAAAAATAATTTGGCAAATTCTTTTTTATTTCCATATTCCTCAGCAATTCACTCCTAGGTCTTACTAAAGGGAAAAAGAAGCAAGTGTAAACACAATAATGTATACACGATTGTGATCTTAGCAGCTTTAGGCATATAGCCAAAGACTGGAAACAAAGTTAATTGGGAACAGAAAAACAAATCTTAATATACTCATACATTGCAATACCATTCAGCAACAAAAAGGAACACAAATGCATTCAACAACATGAATGACTCCTAGTAACATATCGAGCACATGAAGTCTGATCCAAGAGCATACTTATGATTCAATTTATGTGACTCTAGAAAAGACTAATCTAATCTATAAGTGTAGGAGATGAGTGGCTGTCTGGGTCTGGGGTGCAGGAGATTGTAGTAAGGGCACAGCAGAAATTTTGGATTGATAGAAGTATTTTGTATCTAGATTATGATGCTATTTACCCAGGCGTATAAATAATCAAAACTCATTGAAATATACACTTAAATGAGTGGTTATATTACATGTGAATTATACTTCAATGAAGATAAATTTTAAGGTAGGATATTGATTTATATTCTTCAAGAATAACTTTTTGGTTTACCCCACCTTCACCTTCACCGCCCACTGAGGGGGAAAACCCACCACACAAATCCTTGATTGGCTGACAAGCTGGTTGGGGGCAAACTTGTGATGGGCAGTTAGAAAAGGAATAATGAATGTTATGTTCTTCTGACCAGTAACAGAAACGAAGACTATAGCAGCCATGCATTTTTTCTTATTTTTATCTGCTTATGTATGTGTGTGTATATTTATCTAATTTCTTTTCCCTCCCTCCTCCTTTCCCCTTATTATTTTATATAAGGATTATTGGTAATGCTTAAGTCTATAACTTAGTAATTAGGTTACAGAATATTCATATGAGAGTTAGACTGAATGAGACATGGATGCCGAAGTGTCCTCCTGAAATAGATACAAGGACCATTAGTACTTGCTCTGTCTTTCCCTTTTGGGAAAGAGTAAGAGCATCTCTGTGGGAAAGAGAATTGCATCTTCTTGGGAGAATGAGAATGCATAGTTTTTAGTATTGCAGCATAGAAGGTCAATGTGCAGAAGGGTGTACTTTACCAATTATTACTGGACTCTTGTCTCTGCTTCAGATCCAGTTATTAAACAATTGTCTCTCTGTTCCAAATCCACCGTTCCATGTTTTGTTCTGTGATGCTGAAACTGGCTTTATGGAAGTCTACCAACATGGGGCCCTAGAGAAGAGATGGAAGACGGGAGAGGTATTTGCTTGCTGATCCTGTGTCACCTAGCAGTCACACTGGTGACCCCCACTGATTCTCTCTCCAGCTTATGGCCCTTCTAGGCACCTCCTCGCACACCCATCAAAGACACAGTCACCTCCCAAGGGCTTTAAGGCTCAGCTCCACAGGGATCCATCCCCGCCCCACGCAGCCAGCATCTAGTTCCCAAAATCTTCCTGTATTCCCTGAGTTCTAGAAGTCCGGGCACCTCTTGATACTACTTTATCTCAGTGTTCTCTGTTTGCTTTCCATTCCTTCAAGAACTATTAAGCTTCTGTCTCCATATTAAATTCTCTTTTGAAAAATCTAGTATGGTTTCTGATATCTGAACTGGAGTTTTGACTTCTTTAAATGTTAAAAGCTGGTGTTTGTGAATTGATTTTAATGGAAACCAGGTAGTCTGAAATCCATTTTATAGAAAGATTTTCACATGAACCCTCTGGTGAAAGTTTACATGTGTAATCTCTGACATCTTTTCTTTCAACTAATGTAATTGAAATAGATCTTGATATACCTTGGTTATGTATTTCCAAAATTCTTATTAGTCTTTGGAAGTTGAACTTGTGTAGCATTAGACTCAAGTATGAGAGAAAAGTCTGTGGTTCAGAAAAGGAACTTTTTAATATGAGAAAGTTACAATTGAATTAAGCACATGAGGACATGTAGATTCTAATATAATTAGAAATAGAATATTATTAGGCAGAATGGGTTTACACAGCCAAAATTTCCTTATTACAAATCTTGCACATATACCTAAGTATTCAGCCTTTGAAAATGGGCCAGAGGCTGGCTAATTAAACTTTAGACTTTAGAGGTCGAATTCCTTGTGTTTGTCCACTCATTTCATAAAGTCAGTCAGGGTTAATTTCCATACTCTTTTAGTAGCTCAGTATTACCCCCAAGAAAATGAAACTAGTTATAAATTGCCAGCTTTTAAAAACTCACAGCTATTCGAAAGCCAACATTTCAAACCAAAATGTTCTTATATAACCATACAAAATAGGAATTACACATGACTCCAGAGACCATACTTACTGGGACATTCTAAGGACAAAAAGAGCTACAGAGAGGCAAATTCTGCAACTTTCATTTATTTAACCTCATTCAGTAAATAATTACTGAGCACTTCATATGTGCTGGTCACTATTCTGAATCAGCACTGAACACAGAACTTTCTGCAGTGCTAGGAATGTGCTTTGTCTGCACAGTCCAATATGGTATCCACTAGTTACAAGTGGTTATTGACACTTGGTTAATGTGGCTGAGGAAATAAATCATTACTTATTTAATTTTAGTGAATTCTAATTTACATCAAACAGCCCCATTTTCTTTTGTTTATTTTTTACCGTTTGATATGATACTGTGCAATGCAGGACATGGATTCCAGCTTCAACTGAAAGTATTCCATTGATTATTACATTAGCTCAGTTTTAGACATTGGAGACAGAGCAGTGAACAAGACAGTTATAGGACCTCTGGTCTCACGGAATTTATATTCTACTGAGAGACACAGAAAATAGACAAGTAGGCAAAAAATAAGTGGCATAATACACAAGGAAACAAAAATTCAGGTCATGATAAGTGCTATGTAAGAAATAAAGCAGGTTAAAGAGATTGAGAATGATTGAAAATGAGGGAGTTGTTTTTTTTTTTTTTTAATCAGTGGTCAGGAAAGGCTTCTCCTACAAGGTAAGGTTTTAAATATTCAAATAACTACACAGGTCTATAATGAAACTAAATCCTAAACTCCCTTCAGATTATCAGTTTCCTATTCCTTTAAAAACCAACACCCTCTTCCTCTCTAAAGCTGACTATTTCACCCCGTGATGGATGACCGCTATTTCCTCTGAGCTTCTCCTAAGCACCACATGTTGCATTTAGTCATTTATTCTCTCGGTTTTTTATTGTATGAGTCCCTATGTTAAGAAACACCAAATGCTTGGTCTTTAAATTTCAAACTTGTTAAGATTAAGGGGCAGGCCTTGTTTTTCTTTACTAAACACTAATAGGTGTAGTTATTAGTGATGCTTCTGAAAGTTTTCTTCTACTTATTTCCAAAACCAAGGGAAGAAACACATCACTCTTCCCATTTTCTTTTGTTGATTATTTCAGTTTGGTATGATGTTGTGCAGTATAGAACATGGATTTCAACTTTACCTGAAAGTGCTAGGTGGCTTTACCGCCCCGCCACAGAATTCAAAACAAAGCAATGAACCTCAAAGCAGAATATGGAACAGAAAGATGGAGTACAGAACAACATAGAGAGTTGTATTCTGCAACAATATGAGGAGAAAAAAAGTTCAAAATAATGAAAAATAACTTGTCCTTCAGGGCCCTGCTTTAACATGGAAAATGAAACTGCTTCTGAATATCTCTTTTGGAAATGATACAGTCACCATAAAAGTGATAGGCACCAAAAAAAAGGTCACATTAGCAAAAGATTATACCATGTTAATGTATTGCAGCATTACAAAAATGATTGGAAAAAATTATTGACAATGTATAAAATTTACGAGGGTATGTTATTGTAAAAGAAATTTTCAAGTTTTGTAAAATGTATCTTTTTCATAATAATAAAAATTTTTATTTATGAAAGTCGTAGAGCTCATTTATAGAAATTAACTGTGAGATGTAATAAAAGAACTCTGTACAGCCCACATGAGGTGCATTGAACAAGAATGACTTATGGAATGTAATCAAAGCTCAACTATATTTTTGTCTCCTCCCCTTTTAAACTTATTCAGAGGAGGAAGTATTTCCTTGTCATTAATTAAAGAAGGCCCCTGACTTTTCTGGCGACATTCAGGGAATAAAATCATAAGGATAATTTGCAAATGGTGTGTTGATTAGGCGGTTTGATTTTCCCCTCCCCAACAAGGACCTGGTGAGAGCTTTGAGGGTGACACCGTCAGGTCCTTTCCTTCCTACCTGCCTGAGCTACCACTCACTCACTAGCTGCACTTCCTGCTCCCCAGGGTTGGAGGGCAGAGAGGGCAGATGGCGACGGAGCAGCAAACCCATACTCCTCTGGTACTCCTTGAATGGCTTCATCATTTCTGGACCTCTGTGTATTTAAAGCAGAAATTCCATGGCCACCTTCACAGACTCTTCAGAGGGATTCCTTTGGGCCATTTGGACTGTAGCCTGTGACTGCGAGAGGATCCACTGTGCCCCAGAGATTCCCTGATGGCCCACTGTCCATGGCCTCACTGTGGCCTTCTAGGTGGTCCCCTGGCTTTGGAGCCAGAGGCCTCACACAGCTCTCTCCCACCATGTGGGCCACATCTGTGTCCATGAAGAAGAAATTCTGAGTTTCAGCTGATCACAATATAAAAGCAATCTCCTCGCTTTTACCCAACCTATGTCTTGCCCCCCAGTTTTTCTGCTCTTAAAGTTCATGGGCACGAGTCAAACCCCAGTCCTCTATCTCCCAGCCCTGATTTTCTGAGCAGTCTGTTTAGGCCTCATTGCCTTCAGGCTGAGGACAGAACTCCCACACAGATCCCTTGAGAGTGTAGAAGGGCTTGGCAACAGCTCTTTAAATCCCACATCTTTAAATCTCAACTCTCTATCCTTGACCTCAATGCTGGCAAGGGATTGAACAGTTCTAAAATATTCTCTACAACCTACTTTGAAAAAAATGCACTTTGGTCTGACAATCCCTTTTTATATCTGATATCTGGTGTCTTAAATTATAGCCAATAATCTCCAACTTCATATCTTGCTACTGCTTAAAAATGATTAAAGAAGACAAGAAGTTAGGTGATACAAACAAACTTAACTTAATGTTTCATGAAGCAAACAGCCTCATTTCAGAGAAATGCAAAATGGGGTAGAAGGCAAGGTTTTACATGATAAAGAATAAAGATAAGGAAGAGACTAACCAAAAATATCTGATTGGTTGGGGCCACACAGTCACCCTTATTTGGGGTGGAGGCCCAGAGCTAGCATGGCATTTGGGAACTGGCTGACTGCATAGACTTCATTTCTGGTCAAGAGGCGCTTTTACGTGAACACGAAAGTTACCTGTGTTTCAGGCTGCTGATGTAGCTCTCCATCTTGGGCCTAGAAATTTATTTCAACATGACTTAGACAATGGCAGACAAGTTAGTGCCTAAAAAGCAAAGTAGTAAAGTGGTTTAAGATGTGGGCCCTAGAATCAGAGTGCCAGGGTTTGTATTGAAAAGTCTCCTTTTACTAGTCTTTGATCTTAGACAAGTTAATTCTGTAAAACTCAGTTTCTTCAACAACAAAATGCACATAATAGTAGTTACCTCTTGATGCAGCTATTGTATGAGCTAACATGATCCATTTTAAAAAGTGCTGGGCCCACTGCAAGTGATCGGTAATTATTTGACCACCACAGTCTTACACAACCACTCTTCCATGTGCACATTCCCCTCTGGCCTCCTTGGAACCTCCCTGCAAAGCCTAGACAGCAGACCCCATCCCCACTCCTTGACAGGACGGTGCTCTGAGATTTGCAGAGGGAAAAGGGGATAATGAGATCCTTGGCCAGTCAATCTTGGATAAGAATTTTTCTTTCCAGATAAAATGACCTGAATTTTTTATTTATCCTAAGTTTAAACAATGTTTCTCAAAAGATCAGAAATTTTAATTTCAACTTTGAAATTTAGAAGCATAGGAATAGTTTCCAGGAACACCCAGCGGCTTTGCAGGATCCTACTTGATACCCTTTAAAATATTGTGACACTGTACATTAATATAGCACTTTACAGCTTACAAAATGTCTCTCGTTGTCCATTCCATGCTTGCATTCATTTTGCTTAAGAAGAAAAGAAGAGAGGAGGAGAGAGGGATAAAAAAGAAAGGAAGGACAATGATAAGTTCTGAGTGAATGAAACCTAAGAGAGATGTTACCATGGTAAAACTGCTCTGCCAGCAGCACATCGTGCACTTCTCAGCTGTCACTGCACGCTCAGCGCCCAGCCAGGTAGGCCAGAGCTCAGGAAGTCAACCAAGGGATTGAAATGCACCACAAAGTGGATCAGCACCTTTTCTTCTGTACAACCTCTTCTTCCTTAACGTCACAGTAGCTTTGATATATTTTCATTTCTTTGAGGGGAACCAAAGACTGAAGACAGTTTATATGTGTCTGGGAGAGGGGAGTCAGAAAGATGTCCCTCAAAGCTGAAGGGTTCCTCACTATTCAGTGATCACATTTGTACCCAGGGTCTCATGAGACCTAGGGAAGCTTGAATTCTACTATGTTCTTGATACTATATGTCACTTATTTTAACAAAGAGTCAGCATTTTGGTAGCTAGAATTTCAATGTATATCATTGATAGTTCTTTTTCTTTTTCCTCACCTGTTTAACTGCATTGCTTCACTTTAATAATAGGAGTTTCATTTTTATACAGGACCTAGAGAAGTGATAATCAAAATTATGCCTTGGTGTAAGTCAGAAAAAGGCAATTCTTCTTCAAGACACTGTACTCCCATCTGTAGAAACTATGAAATGATACTGATTTTTTTTTCAAACAAGATACTTGACTGCCATCTTCTGGAAAATTGTTTTATTGTTATATGTACCAAATCTATGATATCTATAATGTAAATAACACCTCCTTAGCTGTAGTCTCCTTGTGCAGTACACAACCTATACAACCATATGTGACGAGAGGCTGTGATGAGTATAACATTGCCTAAGAAAACTCATGTGCTTGAATATAACCATGTCCAAAGAAATAATAGTCCCTTGTCAAAAACTTAGGATTTCATAACCATTACAATTACTGTGGCTTCTTTCCAAATGATTTCTTAATTTACTTAGAGAAGATGTCATTCATCCACTTTATCTTTGTCTAGGCTCAGGATTCTGGGGGTGGTAGGAGAAAGAGCAAGAGAATGGGTATGGAGATCCTTGAGTTGAAAAGCATGCTTAGGTAGAAGATGAGGGGCTACATCAACAAGCATGTAGTCTTACTTAAGCAAACAGGACAATAAAGATCTTCACCCTGAGTGGTCACTTGATTTTCTTTACTGGGGTTTTAGAGAAAGTATTTATATGCCCCTTTCAAAGTCATTACTAGATAGAGTCACATTTACAACAGAAAAGAAAGATTGCCCTTGCCTTTTGGCACAGATCAGCAATTTATTTACAAGGACCTCAAAAAGACAGAAGCCTGTCATCTCCCCAAACCACTCGCCCTTCCCTCTAGCATTAAACTCACCAACCACAAACCAAATGAATGGGAAGACTAATGATGCCTCAATGAAATAACATCTAGTTCTTTACATGGAGAATTTTGAGGAGTACATATAAATAAAATATTAATTAATCTTCCAACATTTTTTATTGTAATAATAGATATTTAGAAGAATTTACCTCACAAAACTTTAAAAAATACTGTAAGGTCACTAATGATTCTTTAGACCACGTTTTGGGGCTTACAAACAAATACAGTTTATTCAGAATTGTTTTTCAGTGGTACAGTTAGGTGATTTTTTTCCCCATCCTCCAGCCCCGTCCATACAGCTTCCTGTGATGATGGAAATGCTCTATAGGTATGCTCTCCAATTCAGTTGCCACTAGCCACGTGTTCTATTAAGCACCTGGAATGTGTTCCTTAGTGAGACTAAGTAACTAAATTTTTAATTTGATTTTATTTTAGTTAGTTTAAATTTCAGTTTAGATCGTCATCTGTGGCTAATGCTTACTATATAAAACAGTGCAGCATACATGTGCTCTTCAGTCTGCCAGAAATGTCTTGTTTCTGGCTTATCCATTTGTGAAGCACCTATGAATGAGTGAATGAATGGACAAACATGTTACTGTTGGACACTGTATAGAGCTGATTCACATCAACAACAATATTTAATGCTGACAGTTAATGAACTTAATTTCACTGTGTCATGTCACCAAATATCTTTGTACAATATTCCAAAAATGTTTGGTCATTTGAATGCTGTTTTCTTATGATTTTGCTGATGAATGAGTGGGAGTTTACTTTGGACTGAAGGAGAGTTGCTGGGCTTTGAAAACATGTCCCAGCCTTCACTGACCGTACTTGTGAGTTGAAAAGCTAAATTCACATCTGTTATTCTGAAACTGATTTAACTACTGATTGAAGAAGTAGAAAAAATTTGACATTTTATACTAGGGAATAAGGCTTTTTATAAGGAAGCTCTTCTGAAAGCAGAAAAAGGAAAGCTGAAGCAATGGAAATTTACTGTGCGCATATCCTGCACAAACTGCCCTTTTAGAGACCAGCTCTGGTGGAGCACAGGAGCTGCAGCTGTAACAAGAGTGCAGTGTGCGAGGTTCATGAGAGGGACAGAGTGTGCTACATTTTGAAGAAGTCCTTTCATACAGCCCCCACTTTGCTCCAAACACAAGTGGGACCACATGGGCAGTGATTAGAGTGTACTGCAGCCACCTTTTGCTAGTTTCCACCCATATGAGTTGTTTGAACACTTATTAGAGTATTTTTCCACTTTTCTGTCTGCCCCCTCCCCTGTTTTAATCAGCAATCTTTTTACACTGAATACAGACATATTCCCTTAAATCTAGGGCACTCAGATTCTTTTAAAGTGAGAGATTTATGTAAAGGGGAATGTTACTCTTGAACTTGAAGGAAGATATACATTAATACTAAAGATACTCCCCTTAACAGTTTTAACAATAGTTAAAATTCCTTTCATTGTGACCATAAGTCAAATTAGCTAGCAATAAAGTGCTGAGAAAATTAGTCCTCTTGACATGCAAAAATAAATCAGATAAGATTAAAGCCTTAGAAGCAGTTAGAGCTGGAAGAGGCCAAGGCCAGTTCCTCCTTTTACAAGTGACATGACACAGGCCTACAGAAGAAGGGGATTTGCCCCAAGTTACACAGTCATCAGGGGTAATGCTGGAAGAGAAGCCAGAATCACTGGGTCCTAGGGAGGTAAAGTTTCTTTGGCCAATGTTGCTCAGTTTTTCCCTCCAAAGAACCCCAGCGTCAGAGGCAAATGAGCACACTCCCTTCCTTGGGTTCCAGAAGACTCCTCCAAACTTAAATTTCACTGGAATTCAGGGAGTTTCCTTAAGAAAATACAATTAATTTAGTTACATAAGATTGTGAATCACCTCCCTGGGAGGAGCTGATTCTCCAGCTAACGTACAACTAATCTTCCAAGTCTACAGCTATATATGGAACAATTTCCTTTGAAAAACACCTAAAAACTGATAAAGCTTGACAAACCCCTTGATTGTGTAGCTCTGGAGGCCAGGAAGAGGGGACTTGTGGGCCCCAAGGAGGGCTTCATTGGATTGTAACAACCAGAGAGACAGCGCTTGGCACGCTGCCACGCCCAGGGCGCTGCACAGACAGCTGACTCAGTACACTGTTCGCTAGTCCTGTTGCTTCAGCCTGTGGGTTTTGTTTTTGTTTTGTCAGGCTTGTCACACATCTAGAGGCTACGGGGCTGTTCTCAGGAGACACAGGTTGAGAACCCCATCTTTGTGCTCTCCCTCTGCCTCACTACAGCTCATCAGTATCTTCCAGAAAAGAGTTTGTACACTCATCTGGAGCCCCAATTTTTGCGACCTGCTGTTTAGGAGACACCCAAATCATGGGCTCTGGGGCAAGTGGAGCTTACACTTCTGATCCCACAGCATACATGTTCATTCTTTAAAAGCTGCTGCCTGAGGGTATGGCTTCCAATCTGCCTGAATCTGCATGTTGACTGAAGTGCTTCCTTTTGGAACATTGACTAGCCACATGTTACTGTTGAGCACCTGGAATGTGGCTAGTGAGATTAGGAACTGAATGTTTAATTTAATTGCCTTTTAGTTAATTTAAATTTCAGTTTAAATAGTCGCCTGTGGCTAATGGTTACCGTATAAGACAGTGCGGCTTACGTATGTTCCTCCATCTGTCAGTAATGTCTTACTTCTGGCTTGTCCATTTCACAACCATTACAATTGCTGTGGCTTCTTTCAAAATGATTTCTTAATTTACATAGAGAAGATATCATTTATGCACTTTATCTTTGTCTAGGCTCAGGATTTGGGGGGTGGTAGGAGAAAGAACAAGAGACAAACACACCCTCATCTTGGAGCTATTAAAAGTAAAATAGGCTGCTTGGACAATCACAAAGGTTTGAGAGACAGTCAAGAGCTAGGGTAGGGTTAGGGACAAAGTTCATCTACACAAGGTCAACACTTCAAGATTGGGAGAGGTGGTTGCTTCATTCACTGCATAGAATCACAGAGTGCTAAACAAAATGAAGAAATGGAGGACTATGCTCTAAATGAAATATCAGATGAAATCTCAGGAAAAGATTTCTCAATAAAGTGGAGATAGGTAATTTACCAAATAAAGAAGTCAAAGTAACAGTCATAACATGCTCACTGAACTCAGCGTGAGAACTTCAACAATGAGATAGAAAATATAAAAAAGTCCCAAACAGAAGTCACAGAGCTAAAGCAAACAGGAACTGAACTGAAAAAATACACTAGAGGGGTTCAACAATAGGCTAGATAAAGCAGAAGAAAGGATCCATGAACTCAAACACAGGACAGGGGATTTACCCAATCAGAGCATCAAAAAGAAAAAAGAATAAAAAAAAGTGAAGACAGTTCAAGACACTAATGAGACAACATTAAGCTGACTACTATTCACATTATAAGAGTCATAAAGGAGAAAAGAGAGAGAAAGGAAGAGATACCTTATTTGAAGAAATAATGCTGAAAACTTCTCTAATCTAGGGAATGAAACAGACATCCAGATCTAGGAATCCCAGAGAGTTCCAAATAAGAGGAACCCAAGAGACCCAGACTGAGACACATTATAATGAAAATTTTAAAAGTAAAGATGAGGGAGGCTTAAAAGCTGGAAGAGAAAAATAACTTGTTACATATGAGGAACCATCATAAGGCTATCAGCAAATTTTTTAGTAGAAACTTTTGCAAGCCAGAAGGGAGTAGCACAATATATTAAAAGTGCTGAAAGAAAATATTTTCCAGCTGAGAATATTCTACCCAGCAGTTATCATTCAGAATTGGAGAGTTTTCCATATGAACAAAAGCAAAAAGAATTCTTTACCAATAAACCAGCCTTACAAGAAATGTAAAGGGACTACTTTAGATGAAAATTAATTTTTAAGGTGTTAATTAGTAATAAGAAAACATATGAAAGTATGAATCTCACTGATAAAGGTAAATATATAGTACAAGTAGTGAATTAATCACTTATAAAGCTAGTATGAAGGATAAAAATAATAAAAATAACTGTAAGCATAATAATTAGTTAAGAGAGACACAAGATAAAAAGAAGTAAACTGTGACACCAGAGACATAAAATGTTGGTGGGGGGAGTAAAAATATAAGGTGTTAGATGAATTCAAATTTACAAGTAAATAAAGGTTATAAATGTGAGTTGTTATTTGTAAGCTTCATAGTAACCAACAGACAAAACCTACAGGAGATATACAAAAGATGATAAGGAATCTGAGCATCCCACTGAATAAAGTCATCAAACCACAAAGGAACAGAGCAAGAGCAACTGAAAAAAATGGCCAGAAAACAATTTAAAAAATGGCAACTAGTGCATACTATCAACAATTACTTTAAATGTAAATGGGACTAAATTCCCCAATTAAAAGACATAGAGTGGCTGAATAGATTTTTTTAAGAAGACCTATCTATATGTTGCCTCTGAAAGGAAGCCAGGGTAGCTGTAGTTCTATCAGACAAAATAGACCTTAAAACAGTGTAATAAGAGATAAAGAGGGCATAACATAATGATAAAGGAATCAATCCAACAAGATGATATAACATATGTAAATATATATGCAGCAACATGGAAAAACCTACATTTATAAGGCAAATATTAACAGACCTAAGGGAGAAACTGACAATACAATAATATTAAGGGATTTTAACTCCACTTACATCAATGGGTAGATCATTCAGACAGAAAATAAAAAAGAAAACACCAGCTTTAAATGACACATTAGACCAGACTTCACATGTATATACAGAACATTCTATCCAAAAGCAAGAGAATACACATTCTCCTTAAGTACACATGGACCATTCTCCAAGATAGATCATATGTTAGGGCACAGAACAAGTCTTACTAAATCTAAGAAGATTTAATTCATGTCAAGTATCTTTTCTGACCACAATGGTATAAAACTGGAAATCAATTACAGAAGAAAACTAGAGAGTTAACAAATATGTGGAGATTAAACAACATGGTAATAAACAACCAATGAGTAAATGAAGAACTCAAAAGGGAAATCTAAAAATACCTTGAGAAAATGAAAATGGAAACACAACATATCAGGACTTGATGGGATGCAGCAAAAGCAGTTCTAAGAGGGAAGTTCATAAAGATAAATGCCTACCTCATGAATCAAGGAAAATTTCAAATAAATAAATAACTTTATACATCAAGCAACTAGAAGAAGAACAAATGAAGCCTAAAGTTAGTTGAAGGGAGGAAATAACAAAGAAAAGAGAAAAAACAAATGAAATAGAGACCAGAAAGGCAATAGAAAAGGTCAATGAGATGAAGAGATGATTCTCTGGAAGATAAAATTAAGAAATCTTTAGCTAGAATCACCAAGAAAAAGAGAGAGAGGGCTCAAATAAATAATATTATAAATAAAAGAGGAGAAATTACAACTGATATCAAAGGATCACAAGAAATTACTACAATTAGACACCAACAAACTGAACAATGTAGAAGAAATGGATAAACATCTAGAAACACACATTCTTCTAAGAGTGAATCATGAAGAAATAGAAAATCTGAACAAACCAATTACTAGTAGGTAAATTCAATCAGTTATTAAAATTCCCTACACACAAAAATCCAGGATGAAATCACTTCTCTGGTGAGTTCTATCAAAGATTCAAAGAAGAATTAAGATAAATACTTCTCAAATTATTCCAAAAAATAGAGAGGAGGAATACTTCTAAATCCACTCTATGTGGCCAGCATTACCATGATACTATACCCAGACAAGGAAAACATAAGAAAGGAAAATAACAGGCCAATGTCCTTGATTAACATAGATGCAAAAACCCTCATCAAGATGTTAGCAAACTGAATTCAACAATACATTAAAAGGATCATACTAAAAAACTAT
Organism: Manis javanica; assembly: GCF_040802235.1. Lineage (NCBI taxonomy): Eukaryota > Metazoa > Chordata > Mammalia > Pholidota > Manidae > Manis > Manis javanica. Next base: position 7,571,564 of record NC_133156.1, read on the forward strand.
AAGACACTGATTAAAGAAATTGAAGAAAAAACAAATAAACAAAAATCTATCCTAACCTCATGGATAGGAAAAATTAATATTGTCAAAATGGCCATCCTGCCAAAAGCAATTTACAGGTTCAGTGCAATTACTATCAAAATACCAATGGCAGTTTTCAAGGAACTAGGGCAAATAACCCTAAAATTTATATGGAACCACAAAAGATCCTGAATAGCCAAAGCAATCTTGAGAAAGAAGAACAAGGCTGAGGGTATCACCCTCCTTGATTTCAAGCTATACTACAAAGCTACAGTAATTAAAACAGAATAGTACTAGGCCAAGAGCATGTATAGATCAATGGAATAGAAAAGAGAGCCCAGAATAAACCCATGCATATACGATCAATTAATATATAACAAAGAAGCCATGAATATATGGTGGGGAAAAGACAGTCTCTTCAATAAACGGTGTTGTGAAAACTGCACAGCTACATGTAAGAAAATGAAACTAGATCACTGTCTCACATCATCCACAAAAGTAGACTCTAATTGGATTAAAGTCCTAAATGTAAGATAAGAAGCCATAAAACTCCTAGAAGAAAACATAGGCAAGACTCTTATGAATATCAGCATGAGAAATTGCTTTTGGTTATATCTCTCAGGCAAGGGAAACAAAAGCAAAAATAAACAAGTAGCACTACATCAAACTAAAAACCTTCTGCATAGCAAAGGAAACTAGTAAGATAAAGAAATAAAAGGCATACAAATAAAAAAGAAAGAAGTAACAGTGTCACAGTTTGCAGATGACATGATACTATCTGTAGAAAACCCTAAGACTTCACCAAAAAACTGTTAGAATTAATAAATGAACTCAGTAAAGTTACAAGATATAAAATTAATATATAGAAATATGTTGTATTTCTATACAGTAATAAACTATCAAAAAGAGAAATTAAGACAATTCCCACCTACAATTGCATCCCAAAGAATAAAGTATATAGAATAAATATAACTAATGAGGTGAAGTACCTGTTCACTGAAAACTTTAAGACTGTTGAAAGAAATTGAAGAAGACACAAATTAATGGAAAGATATTCTGTACTCGTGGGCTGGAGGAAATAATATTGTTAAAATGTTCATACTATCCAAAGCAATCTATAGAATCAATGCAATCTTATAAATTCCAATGGTATTTTTCACAGAAATAGAAAAAAAATTCTAAAAATTGTTAGGAACCACAAAGACTGCACATAATCAAGGCAATCTTGAGAAAGAAGAACAAAGCTCGAGCCATCATAGTCTCTGGTTTTTAAACTACATTACAAAGCTATGGTGATCAAACAGTATGGTATTGGCATAAAAATAGACACAGAACAGAGAGCTCAGAAATAAACCTACACACATATGCTCAATTACTTTATGACAAGGGTGTGAAGATACAATGGGGAAAGAGAAGTCTCTTCAATAAAGGGAAAATTGGACAGCAATATGCAAAAGAATAAAACTGGGTCTTACACCACATACAAAAATAAACTCAAAATAGATTAAAGAATTGAATGTAAGACCTGAACCCATAAAATTCCTAGAAGAACATATAGGCAGTAAGCTACTTGACATAGATTTTTAGCAATGGCTTTTTGGATTTGACACCAAAAGCAAAAGCAACAAAAGGAAAAACAAGTAAGTGGGACTACATCAAACTAAAAGCTTCTGCACAAAAAAGGAAGAGTCAACAAAATGAAAAGGCAACCTACTGAATGGGAGAAAATATTTGTAAATCATATATCTGATAAGGGGCTAGTATCCAAAATATATTTTAAAAACTCATACAATGCAATAGCACAAAAAGAAAGAGTCCAGTTAAAAATGGGCAGAGTATGTACACAGACATTTTCCCAAAAAAGACATACAGATGGCCAATAGGTAAATGGAAAAATGCTCCACATCAATAATGACTGGGGAAATAAAAATCTAAACCACAATGAGAAATCATCTCATACCTGTTAGAATGGTTACTGTAAATAAGACAAGAAATAACAAGGGTTGGTGAGGATGTAGAGAAAAGGGAACCCTCCTACTTTGTTGGTGGGAATGTAAATTGGTGTAGCCACTTTGGAAAATAGTATGGAGTTCCCTCAGAAAAGAAAAAATGGAACTACTATATGATCCAACAATTCCACTTCTAGGTATTTATCCAAAGAAAATGAAAACATTAGCTCAAAAAGATATATGCATCCCATGTTGATTCAGTATTATTTATAATAGGCAAAATGTGGAAAAACCTAGGTGTCCATCAATGGATTCATGGATGAAGAACATATGGTGTATATATACACAATGAAATACCTTTCAACCATAAAAAAGAATGAAATCTTGCCATTTGAAGAATTCAGATGGACCTTGAGGTCCTCATGCTAAGTGAAATAAACTAGACAGAGAAAGAGAAATACCATGTGATCTCACATGTGGAATATTTAAAACACACACACAAACAAGCTCAGAAATAGAGATAAGAGATTAGTGGTTACCAGAGGAAGGGTGAGGGTGGGAAAAATGGGTGAAGGAAATCAAATTGTACAAACTTCCAATTTTAAAATCAATAAGCCATGGGGAAGCAGCATGGTGACTATAGTTAATAATATTGTTTGCATATTTGAAAGGTGCTAAAAAAGTAAATCTTAAAAGTTCTTATAAGGAAAAAATTCTGTACTACATGTGGTGATGAATGTTGGCTAGACTTAATGTGCTGATTATTTTACAGTATACACAAATATTGAATCATTACATTGTACACCTGAAACTAATAGTACATTGCATGTCAATTATACGTCAATAAAAAATAAAATAATATTTCAACTTAATTACCAATTTAAATTATCTAAATTTTTCTCCCAAAACATATTCAAGTAAAATTGATGTTTCAGAAAAATTCATCATTTTTCCGCATATCCCTAGTATGCCACACTCCCTGAGCATATTTGAGAAGTACAGCAGTCTAGGAAACTACAAAAATCAGGCTGAAAAAGAATACTGAATTATCTCCACCTTTTCTTCATAGTGCCTCTTAATATTAAGCTTAAAAATAATATTTTTGCTCATGGGATGAGTAAAGTCATAGCCTTTGTTTACTGTCATCTTTAGCTTCTCTTTTCTTAACCTTTTGAAAAGAGAACTAGGGCACAACTCTCTGATTAAAGAAAGTCCCTTAGTTCATACACTTTCTAATAAGATTGAGATGAACTTAGAGAGGAATGGTTGAATTATTAAATGTAATTTGAACCAAGCATAAATATGCTTTATTAAATTAAATTGCTTATTATTATGTTATAAAAGTTATATGTATAAATCATTAATATTATAATTTCATAGCTAATCTATGTAATTATGTAATCCCTATGTAATTATATTAGTAGTAAATATAAAATAATTATTAGTCATTAATGTTTTGGTTATTGCTAACTATTAAACTCAAAGTAAGTGAACTTGAATTATTAAATGTAGTTTGGATTCAATATAAACAAGTCTCATGGATTGGATAAAAGAATGCGCAAGTACAAAAATTTTATTGAAGTTGTATGTAGTGCCTTACAAGTAAAATTTTTTGAGTATTTTTAAAAGCTTCCAGTTTCTTTTTATAGTTGGAAAAGCTAAAACCAAAAAAAAAATTTCTATGTATCCATGGAGGAAGCCAAGAAATATAAGGCATAGTCCCCATCTCCAGAAGCTTACAATTATATCATTAGTGATGATAATGACGATGATATCACCTGAAAGGCAGGAAGCAATGCAAATGACTACTGGGGTTCCGTAATCCTGAATCAGCAAGGACAGCTGGGGCCCCCTTACATGAAAGGAGTGCTCCATGCCCGTGGAGAAGGCTGCCTTCTGACAGAAACGAACATGCACTGACACAATGCCTAGCCGGTAGCTCAGATACCTCCAGAACTCAGACATTCATTTTGCTTTCCTAACAGAGAACTGGCTCCCGGTGTCTCATGCCCTAAGCCCAATTTCTGATCTGAATCAGGTTCCTTGCTTGATAATGAATGTTTCCTCAGTACTACATCTTTGCTTCCAGAGTCTTTATTTCTCCTCAACAGAAGAAAATAGGCTAGAAAGTCATGTGAGGTCCACCACGTGGAGAGCTTTGAATGCAGACTGAGTAAATACCTGCAGAATCATGGCAAAGCTAATAGGAAAAGAAACGGAAATTTTGCTTATGGAAGTGGTAAACTCAACACAATTGTTAGAAATCCTTCTGAAATCCTATTAACTGGGGCATTTGTTTTACAAAAAAACTATTATTTTTGAATGGAAAATTAAAAAGAAAATTGAAAAGTTATGATAAATGTGGATAATTCTAGACATTTCCACAAGTCAACTTAGCTATAAGGTTCTTCTTTGTTGTACATATTAAGAATTTTTGATAGTAATAATGTAAGGACCGTGAGAGTGAAATTTTAAAACTTGATTTAAAGTGGAAAGAATGATCTAGCACAAAAAAGAGATTCAAAAGAGAAAGAAGAGGCAAAAGCAATTGAATGCTTCATACTGACTGCATGACTAGCATACTTGAGTGATTTTGTAGCTGCTGTCATTAATTTCATGTGCAGCTTTGAGTTGGGTTACCTTACCACTAGAAGGCCAAGAGCTTGCCTTTTCCTTTTTTCAAAGCCATGGTAGTGTTTAGTCATTACCTATCTTGATTAATTCCTCTTTAGAAAACAATAAACAATAAAATTAATGGTTGGACTTTAGTGAGTGCCATAGTTACAAATTAGAACCTCTTAAATTAAACTGTGCTTTATTTCATATGCTACCACTGGAGCATGCCTATAGTATGGATACAACTTGAAATACCACATGCTTCCATGTTTATTACATATTAATTCCAGCTTGTTAATGATTATGGATTTTATGATATGAATGGGCATAGGGCTATTTCATTAGGGTAATTTACAATCCAATGTCCATTTACTTTAGAACCTACTAAAATTATTGTCAGGCTAAAGTTAATTTGTAACTTGCAAGTAAGAAATTTTGCAAGCTTGTGCACAAAGTATGATACTTTGGTTAAACTGAGTACACCACCTTTTCACAATTTAGGGTCTAAATATCCTGCCCAAAGGCCATGAGGATGATTTCTCTGGACTTAATTAGTGCAAGTTGGAAAAACAGTGTTTTTATAAGGAATATAAATCTCACTTATATGTTTCTGAAGACTGAGAGTACATTACATTTGATGTAGAATTTGCAAAATTAGGCCTGCTAATGTTTTTTCTTGCACATTTCAGCATGAAGGGAGCCCCTGATATAACACCCAGGGAGGAGTATGGCAGCTGCCATATCACACAAATAATAAAAGGAAAAGAGGGTCTGGAACTTCAGTGATCATATTTTCACAAGAATGAGTGGTAATTATCCTCTTAGTAAGTATAAAAATAATTCTAAGTTTTACTGGTTGTATTATTAGCCCAAGGAAAGAACTGATCTCAGTTATTTGAAAGGTGAGAAAAAAAATTACAGTCCATATTTTCAGGCTAATTTGTTTTTACCTTTTAGGGTAAAAAAATGTCATGATAATTTTATATATTTAATAGACAATCATTGCATTTAATGGTATTTTTCTGGGCAGAATAGGTGAAAGGTTTTCATGGTGCCTAATAAATTACTTATTAGATAAACCAAGATTTGCCATACTGGAGTGGGAATCCAGTGGTGAGCAGCCAACATGTGCTCTACTTGGACAAACTTTTATGAATAAATAATAACTATGAAACTGTGTGATGTGTGCTGATAGTGCAAGATCAACATGCTATAGAACATGCAGGACCTAACATAAACCAGGTGTTATGGACTGAAGTGTGCCCCTGTAAAATCATATGTGGAAGACCTAACCCCTACCACCTCAAAATGTCACTGTATTTGGAAACTGGGCCTTTAAAGAAGTGATTAAATATGGCAGGTCTTTGTCCAATCAGACTGGTATCCTTATAAGAAGAGAAGATTAGGACACACAAAGGGACATCAGAGATGCAATGTACACAGGGGTGACCACATGAAGAGGCAGCAAAGGAGCAGCCATCTGCAAGTCAAGAAGAGAGGCCTCAAAAGAAAGCAAACCTGCAACATCTTGATCATGAACTTCTAGCCTCCATAAATGTATTACTCTGGAAGGAGGGGCTTCCCCACTAAGGGCAAGTTCCTAATGAATTCAATACACTGAATAAAGGCAAGGGCAAGAAGTTGGGGGTAAAAGGGGCTTTTTTTAAATTAAGGTATCATTGATATACACTCTTACGAATGTTTCACATGAAAAACATTCACCCATATTATCAAGTCCCTCCAACACCCCATTGCAGTCAGTGTCCATCAGCGTAATAAGATGCCATAGAGTCACTACTCGTCTTCTCTGTTACACTGTCTTCTTCATGAACCCCCCCACACCATGTGTTCCAATCATAATACCCCTCAATCCCCTTCTCCTCCCCTCCCCACCCTCCCTCCCCCACTCCTTCCCTTTGATAACCACTAGTCCCTTCTTAGAGTCTGTGAGTCTGCTGCTGTTCTGTTCCTTCCGTTTTGCTTCATCGTTATTCTCTGCAAATGAGTGAAATCATTTGGTACTTGTCTTTCTCCACATGGCTTATTTCACTGAGCATAATACCCTCTAGCTCCATCCATGTTGTTGCAAATGGTAGGATTTGTTTTCTTCTTATGGCTGAATAATACTCCATTGTGTATATGTACCACATATTCTTTATCCATTAATCTGCTGAAGGACACTTAGGTTGCTTCCATGTCTGGGCTATTGTTAAATAGTGCTGTGATAAACATAGGGGTACACATGTCTTATTGAATATGGGATCTTATTTTCTTTGGGTAAACTTCTAGGAGTGGAATTCCTGGGTCAAATGGTATCTCTATTTTTAATTTTTTGAGGAACCTTCATGTTGCTTTTCACAATGGGTGAACTAATTTACATTCCCACCAACAGTTTAGGAAGGTTTGTTCCCCTTTCTCCACATCCTTGCCAGCATTTGTTGTTCCTTGTATTTTGGATGTTGGCCATCCTAACTGGTGTGAGATGATATCACATTGTGGTTTTAATTTGCATTTCCCTGATGATTAGTGATGTCAAGCACCTCTTCATGTGTCTGGTGGCCGTCTGAATTTTTTCTTTGGAGAACTGTCTCTTCATATCCTCTGCCCATTTTTTAAATCAGGTTATTTGTTTTTTGGGTGTTGAGGCATGTGAGTTCTTTATATATTTTGGATGTTAACCCCTTGTTGGATATGCCACTTATGAATATATTCTCCCATACTGTAGGATGCCTTTTTGTTCTAGTGATGGTGTTCTTTGCTGTACAGAAGCATTTTAGTTTGATGTAGTCCCATTTGTTCAGTTTTGATTTTGTTTCACTTGCCCAAGGAGATGTGTTCATGAAAAAGTTCCTCATGTTTATTTTCAAGAGATTTTTGCCTATGTTTTCTTTTAAGTTTTATGGTTTCATGATTTACATTCAGGTCTTTGATCCATTTTGAGTTTACTTTTGTGTACGGAGTTAGACAATAATCTAGTTTCATTCTCTTACATGTTTACACTGTCCAGTTTTTCCAACACCAGTTGTTGAAGAGGCTGTCATTTTCCCATTGTATATCCGTGGCTCCTTTATTGTAATTGGCCCTCTATGTGCGGGTTTATATCTGGGCTCTACTGTTCTGTTCCACCAATCTATAAGTCTGTTCTTGTGATAGTACCGAATTGTTTTGATTACTGTCGCTTTGTAGTACAGCTTGAGGATGGGGAGTGTAATTCCCCCCTGCTTCATTCTTCCTTCTCAGGATTGCTTTGGCTCTTTAGGGTTTTTTTGTGGTTCCATATGAGTTTTAGAACTATTTGTTCTAGTTTGTTGAAGAATGCTTTTGGTATTTTAATAGGGATTGCATTGAATCTATAGTTTGCTTTAGGCAAGATTGCTATTTTGACAATATTAATTCTTCCTATCTGGAGCATGGGATAGATTTCCATGTATTGGTGTCTTCTTTAATTTCTCTCATGAGTGTCTTGTATTTTTCAGTGTATAGGTCTTTCACCTCCTTGATTAGGTTTATTCCTAGGTATTTTATTCTTTTTTGAGGCAATTGTAAATGGAGTTGATTTCTCTTCCTGCTAGTTCATTGTATATAGGAATGCAACAGATTTCTGTGTATTAATTTTGCATCCTGCAACTTTGCTGAATTGAGTTATTAGTTGTAGTAGTTTTGGGGTGGATTCTTTAAAGCTTTTTATATACAATATCATGTCATCTGCAAATAGTGACAGTTCAACTTCTTCCTTGCCAATCTAGGTGCTTTTTATTTCTTTGTGTTTGTCTGATTGCCATGGCTAGGACCTCCAGTACCATGTTGAATAAAAGTGGGAAGAGTGGGCATCCTTGTTCCTGATCTTAGAGGAAAAGATTTTAGCTTTTCACTCTTAAGTATGATGTTGGCTGTGGGTTTGTCATATATGGCCTTTGTTATGTTGAGGTACTTGCCCTCTGTACCCATTTTGTTGAGAGCTTTTATCATAAATGGATGTTGAAATTTTTCAAATGCTATGCAGTATCTATGGAGATGATCATGGATCATGTGATTTTTGTCATTCTTTTTGTTGATGTGGTGGATGATACTGATGGGTTTTCAAATATTGTACCATCCTTGCATCCCTGGAATAAATCATACTTGATTATGATGGATGATCTTTTTGATGTATTTTTGAATTTGGTTTGCTAATATTTTGTTGAGGATTTTTGCATCTTTGCTCATCAGGGATATTGGACTGTAATTTCTTTTTTTGTGGTGTCTTTGCATGGTTTTGGTATTAGAGTGATGCTGGCTTTATCGAATGTTTTGGAAGTATTCCCTCCTCTTGTACTTTTTGGAAAACTTTAAGGAGTATGGGTATTAGGTCTTCACTAAATGTTTGGTAAAATTCAGTGGTGAAGCCAACTGGTACAGGGATTTTGTTCTTAGGTAGTTTTTAGATTACAGCTTCAATTTTGTTGATGGTTATTGGTCTGTTCCAATATTCTTTTTCTTCCTGGGTCAGCCTAGGAAGGTTGTATTTTTCTAGAAATTGTTCATTTATTTTAGGTTATCCAATTTGTTACCATATAATTTTTCATAGTAATCTCTAATAATTCTTTATATTTCTGTGGTGTCCATAGTGATTTTTCATTTCTCATTTATGATTCTGTTTATGTGTGTAGACTCTGTTATTTTTCCTTGATATGTCTGGCTAGGAAAAATCTATTTTGTTAATTTTCTCATGGAACCAGCTCCTGCTTTCATTGATTCTTTCTATTGTTTTATTCTTCTTGATTTTATTTATTTCTGCTCTGATCTTTATTATGTCCCTCTTTCTACTGACTTTGGGCCTCATTTGTTCTTCTTTTTCTAGTTTCATTAGGCTGGTCATTTGGGATTGTTCTGTCTTGAGATAGCCCTGTATTGCTATGTCATTTCCTCTTAGAAATGCCTTTGCAGTGTCCCACAGAAATTGGGGTGTTGAGCTCTTGAATATACACAGTGAGAGCTGTTAAGTCCAGGAAGGAATCCTAGTCAGAAATATCCATTATCTCCACAGTGAGAAAATACGTGTCTGTTGTTTAAGCCTAGTGTATGGTATTTTGTGATGGCAGCCCTAGCAAACGAATACACCAGGGTTTAGTTTTCCAGGCCTCCTGGAGAAAGGGGTAGTCAGGCTATGAGGAGTATGGAAAAGACCATTTTAGGGAAAGAGAATAGCATAGCACATGTGAAGGGCTAGAAGGGAGAGAGATCATAACACTGATGTGAAAGAAGTGAAGTATGACCAGGGAATAATGTTCTCGCAAGGGGATCTCAGGGACATTTGCCATTTTGGGATGTTCAACATCTGAGCGCCCATTCCATTGGAGGACAGTCCCAAAATAGGTGTGAGAAATTGCTAAGGGGAATTAGAGATACCTTCCTCTGAGCTCCCTGGAAGCCAGAACATGGCATATTGACCTGAACACAGTCAGTTCATTTTCCTATCTTGCACTTTGACTCAGAATGGAGGAAAATGAAGGGCATGATGGTTGAAATGGTTTCTTGTGCCCATGGTGGAACCCAGTACCCAGTGGTGAGGCAGAAAGTGCCAGAAGCAAGAGTACAGTGTGTGACAAGTGTCCAATGTCAAGATGGCAGGTACCAAGTGGATGGAAGATATCTAAGTATCAAGGTGGCAGATGCCTACATCAGCAGAGTAAATAAAGTCACCAACTTGTCCTTCTTTGCCTGGGATTTTTTGGGCTTTACAATAGAAAACCCCACATCCTGGCAACTCCCTTAGTCTGTAGAAAACTGGGAGTGTTGATCTATATAATTCAGGCAGATTGTTTCTGTGGTACAATTTTTGCTGTGCCTTACCTCCCCGAGTGGCTGTTTTTTCTCCAAGCCTTGTTTCTTAGCCTCTATGACAATTTTGAGTTATCTGGTATCTTTCCAAAGAATTCCTTTCCTGCTTAAGTTAGCAAGAATTGTTTTTTCTTGGCTGCTGTAAAGAGTCCTGAGTTCTGAGACTGTGAAGGGCCATAAACCACATTACGGAGTTTAGACCTTGTCTAGAAGTCAAGGCAGAGTAGGGAGAGAGGGCTCAAAAAGGTTTTGAGCAGGGACTAATGTGACCAGATTTTCACTTATAGATGATTACTTTGGCTACAGTGTGGAGAATAGATTGAATGAGAACAAACTGGAAGATGGAGGAGTAAAGAGGAAGCAGTGAGAAAAGTTAAGAAGTTGTGGTAACCAGACAGACAAGTGACAATGGGTGCCTAACCTCTCCAAGTAATAGGGGATGTTGAGAGTAGAATTATTGGAGAGAAACAAAACGATAGAATTATTGATGAATGACAAACAACAGGACCTTTAAGAACACTGATCTTGAGACCATGAGAGCATTAACCCAATGTAGAAAACCAGACTGAACATGCCTATCCTCCACTAACTTCCACTGAATCAGTGTCCACATGGCTGGTCTTACTTGTTACGGCTGCAGCCCGTGCAGATGACTTGCAATTGTTGTCAATGGTTGACCCTGAAGAAAGGCAATGTTGCACCTGTTGCTGGAGCTCCTGAGCCTCTTTCCGGCTATAGCAGAATTATGGAAGAACTGTGTGTCTAATCTGTTCCAGAGACTCTCGGGTCTGAGCCCACCTCCTCTCACATCATTGTTTTCCTGGGTCACCACCCACAGCGCGGGTCATTCCGGTCAACAGTCACAGCCAGTCCAACACTTTCCAAAGTGTACTGTAATTTCTGTACTGTGTTTGGTAGATTCCTATATCTTTCAAGGACAATGCTTTCTTTGAAGCCTTCTCAGGTCAAGGTTATTTATTTATTCTCTTACGCATCAGGAATCTCCGGGTCCAGAGGTAGGGTCAGTAGTTTCCCCATGACTGCCCCACACCACTTACAGATGATCACCCCCTACCTTATTGAAAGTGTGGCTGTGAATCTCAGGCCATCTGGTATACCTTTTTTTCCAACCTCTTCCGACTTCCTCTTAGAACTCCCTCAGTTTCTGCTACTTGGTCAGGATCCCTCTCCACTTACTCCAATGACTTCAACCCTGGACTCCTAATCCCAGATGGCTTCCTCCAGGTCACATCTATCATCAGGTCCTGGGCCTTGTTACTATTTCAAAACAGTACTTCTTCTTGATACTTGCAATATCCAATCACTACTGCATCACCAATTACTATTTGATCCAGGGCAGTTAGTCTTCTATACAGCCATTCACCGAAAGGGCTCTTGCTACATCAACAGTGACTCATATTGCCAAATACAATTTACTTTACCTTTTATCAGCATGCAACATAGTTGTCCATCCCTCCTTTTCGGCACATTTTATTCCTTCAGCTCACTTACTTTCACATTCCTGGTTTTCTTCAAATACTAACTTCCCAAGGCTAAGTGCCAGGTTCTCTTTTCTTGTCCTTTTATACCCCCTGCCACTTTAGCCATCTCACCCATTCCCAGGCTTCAAATCCATTAACTTTAGGAGCCAGTGAATCCCAAGTATATGTCTCCAGATGGAATCTCTTCTCTGAGCTTTACACAGTTTTATATAGTTTCCCACTCAACATCTTTACGTGCACATTTTACAGGCCTCTGAAACTCAACATGTTCAAAATTAGGCTTATTTTCTCTCTCAGCTTGCTTCCCATTCCCCCTGCCTATATATATAATTGATTATAAGCACTGATAATTTAGTCAGTAAATTACTGAGAACCAACTATTTTTAGACATTTTTCTAGGCACTGGGTATATAGTTTCAGACAAAAAAGACAAAAAACTCTGTTTTCTGTGGAGCTTATATGTGAGTAATACAAGCTATGCGATCCTAACATTTTGTCTGGTAATATAGGTGTGTGTTCAGTAAGTGGTAGCTACATTACAATACTTAAAATGAAGGAGATGACTCATCAGTCCCTGGGTAAATAATTGCATCATGCTTTTATGCTTAAAGAGCAGTCAAGTTTAAAGGAAACTGAATTTGTTTGCAATAAAAAAATTTTTTGGAAGGACCTGGAAATTTATAGCTTGGAGACCTAAAGAGATAATGAAAATTGTCTCTACAATTGTCATGTGCACTAACTTGAAAGAACTCCGTGGTGTTCACTAATTAATTCAACAAATAAGTAGTGAACATTTGCTTTGAGCTAAGCACTATAACTAGTTACTATTAAGAAGTGTGTAAGAGTTTACCCCATTTCCAAGCTAACAATCTAGCACAGTTTCATAAGTGCTGGCAGAAAGTACCTGGGTCAGAGACAAAGGACTTCATTACTCACAGCACAGCAAGCAGCCCAAGCTTCACATTCCCTTCTCTTCCCCTTGCCTCCTAAGTCCCATGAGGGTAACCCAGGAGGGTGCTGCATATGCAATGGGTTTGTGTCACAGCTAAGGAACTTAAACTTAGGAAACTTCAGCCTTTCATAGTGAACTGCAGGTCAAAGTGTCGAGCCTTTGCATTGAAGTAAGAAATTATCTTTAATATACCTGGTAAGCAACAAAACTGCCTTTTGCACTAGAAAGACACAACCATCTCAATCGTCCAAACCTGCTCCCTATAAAAACACCTTGGAAAAAGTTGTTGAATTAGAGTTCTCCATAGAGACAGAACCAAAAGAATGAATTCAGAAAGATTTCTGTTAAGGAATTAGCTCATTCAGTTGTGGGGGGTTGGCAAGTCCAAACTCCGCAGAGCAGGCTAGTGGGCTGGAGACCCAGGGATGGGTTCAGCTGCAGTCTGTGGTCTGGAGGCAGGATTCCCTCCTCCTCAGTGGACCTCAGTCTTTTCTCCTAAAGCTTCCAACTGATTGAATGAGGCCCACCCACGTTACTGAGGTTAATTTGCTTTATGCAAAGTCTACTGTTTAACTGTTAATCAAATAAAAAAAAATCCTCACAGCAACATCTAGATTGGTGTTTGACAAAAAACTAGGTACCATGGACCAGTGGACACGTTAAATTAACCATCGCAGTAAATCGAGAATACAAGCAAGACCCTCATGGAGAATAATTGTCTCCCAACATGTACCTAACGCTTAAAACTCATTAATGTGTCTTTAGACTCCTTCTGTATGTGCCCCCTCATTTATATTTAAAACTTAAAACAAACGTTAATGATATTAAACAATTATGATTTTGATTTCTCATTCATAGTGCATTCATTGAACTTTACTATGAACCCGGTTCTATATAGCTGGGACACTAAGCTTCAGTCCCTGCCCTTGGTGGCACGCACCAAACAATACATAAAGAACCTGCTTAAATGTGTGCCCAGGGCAAGCAGGTAATAAAGACAGGAGGAAAGAAGGATTGCTGAGGCTTTCCCGACAGGCATCTCCTACCAGGGGAATTTTGCAGGGTGACCAAAGAGTCGGTGATGACACGGAAACCTGGCTTCCAAGGCTTCTAAGATCAGAGCATAGCCGCTGTAGGAGATAATCTGATAGTAACCTGGTATCACCCTTTGGTAGTCTGCTTTCTGGCTGATTTCATCAGGGTTTATAAGATCCTGATTTCTCTTCACACTCCGCGTAGAGACACGGGCAGGACCCCTCCCAGCCCCCTTCACAGAGCAGCCGCCACTTTCCCCGGCTCGGCACCGCCCCCGTCCCGCCCCACCCCGCCCCTGGCGCGGAGGACTGTGGGAGCGGCTTCCTTGGATTCCGCGCGTGACAACGACCTGAGCAGCGCTTTGGCCCCCGCGGGTTCTGAGTAGATCCCTGAGAAAGCCGCCTCGCTCCCGGCTGAGTGGACTCGCGGTCGTCCTACTCCCCTCCGCGCGAGGTAGGAGAAGGCCCCGGGCTACGAGCGGCTCGGCGGCGTGGGCGGCGCTCGCGAGGCCACTGGCTGGCCGAGGCTGGGGCCCTGGCGGACGTCCTCCCGCACCGCCGGACCCCCCGCGCCGGGCCCGCCTCCTGCGGCTGGGGTGGGAGGTTGGTGAAGGGCCAGCGAAGGCCTCCGCCTGACCACCGGCCCTTCCTTCGGCCCGCCTTGGGTAGACTCTCCCCTTAAGGGGCTCCATCTGTCCCCTGCAAACTGCCCTCTCGAAACGCTGGCGAGGATGCTCAGACGCCCACGTCCACAGTCAACAAGTTTGTTGACCCCCCTTAGCGGGCGGGGGGGGCAGTGTTGCTCCGCTTGGGATGGCCGCCCCAAATCACAGCCACACGTCACCAGGGAATTCCGAACCAAATCAGACCTTTTCACTGGATCACCAATTTCACAGTCTGTACAGGGAACATTCGTCTTTAATTGGTGTGTTAGATAAAGCTCTTGACTGAAGCTTTTCTAATTAAAGGCTTAATTAGTGCAATGTTCAAAGTACACAACAGACGGCATAAAACATGTACTCACCCTTACAAAGGTGAAAAAAATTCCAAAGACTCGAAGCACCCTTTTTCAAGATTCTTTCTAGGCGTAAAACTCCGCTTTTACTTTTACCACGTAGATTTTCTGGTTGTGAACTTTTGAGGAGCTACAACAGGCATCTTGGATGTACGCTATCGCGTGTAGTCAGTGGAATTATATCATAAAAACAACATTCACATTTAAAGAAAGATTTTACTGACATTTAATTTATATTGAGGTGGCATTATCCTGATATTATTTCAACATCAGAGGCTTATTATGTGTATAAACTGCTCTTGAAATAGCTTGGAGAATCCAGAAAACCCAAGTTGTTCTGCCAGCCATTACTGTTAGCCTCCTGTACTTGCCCTTTCCCGGCCTCACTTCATGCATCTTTAAAATTAGTATGTTTACTAGATGTCTGTTCAGCTAAAGTCTCTTGAAGATTTAAACTATTTTCAAACTCTTTACAACCTAGCAGTATGAATCTCGTTCTAAAAATTGCTTTTTTGTGTGACATGTAAGCTAAACTGACTTAAATAGAGCTCATAATCAGGAAGTTTTTTTTAGCACAGTATTCCTGAAAGTGTGGTGCCCAGGCCAACAGCATCAAACACTTGGGAGCTTGTAGAAATGCACATTCTAAGGGATAGAGGGGGTGGCATCTCCAAAAAATATTGAGAAATTAACTCAAGACCTTAAGGAGTTAGTCATAAAATTAAAAGAAGGTGTAAATCTTCTTGACCTTGGATTAGGTGGTGGTTTTCTTTACCTGTAATACCAAAAGGACAAACACCAAAGAAAAGATGGATAAATTGCACATCATCAAAATAAAAAATTTTGTGCTTCAAAGGATACTCTCAAGAAAGTGAAAGGTTAATGCACAGAATTGGAGAAAATAATTTGCAAATCATAATCTGATAGAGTCTAGTATCCACAATATATAAAGGATTCTTGTAACTCAGATAAGACAACCCAATTTTTTAAAATGGGCAAAGAATTTGAACAGATGCTTCTCCAAAGAGATGTTCAGTAGTCAACAGGCACATGAAATATGCTCAACATCATTGGACATCAGGGAAATGCAACAAAACCACATTTCAAAACTCCTACTAGAATGGTTGTAATCGACAAGAAAGATAGTAAAAAGTGTTGGCTAGGACAAGGAGAAACTGGAACCTTTGTACATTGCTGCTGGGATGTAAAATGGTGCAACCACTTTGGAAAACAGTCTAGCAGCTCCTCCAAAAGTTAAGCATAACTACCATATGACCCAGCCACTCCTTTCTTAGGTATATGCTCAATAGAATTGAAAATATATGTCCACATGAAAACTTCTACATGAATGTTATTCAGCCATAAAAAGGACTGAGAGTGATACATACTGCAATATGGATGTACCTTGAAAACATTATGCTGAGTAAAAAGCCAGACACAAAAGGGTATTGGATGATTACATGTATATAAATGTCCAGAACTATCAAATCCAAAGAGAAAGAAAGTGGATTAGTGCCATGGGCTAGGAGGCGAGAGGAATGGAGAGTCCCAGGTTTCTTTAAAGGGTGATGAAAATGTTCTGGAAATAGTGATGGTGGTTACACAACCTTGCGAATATAATTAAAACCACTGAATTGTACACCACAAATTATATCTCAAGTTAATAATTTTGTATTTTACATTATTTTTAAAAGGTATGAGTAGCCACAATTATTTCATTTTGGTGAGCAATAAGATTAGGCCTAAATTTTTGTAGAAATTTACTGGCACACTTTTTTGAACTTTAAAGAAAATACATATTTTGAGGTAGAGAAAGTACATTTCTTGGGTAACTAGCCACCCCACCCCCCTAGCTGCTAAAATACTGACTTAATTTGAAAGATTCTGGCAATTCCTTCCAGATTCTCTAGTAATTATTGCATTTATAGTGTATGTATGCAATAATTACATTACTCCCATGCTTCCCTTTTACTTTGCTTTGATATCAGTTTTATTCTGACTTGCATTTTTTTATTAAGATATCATTGATATACAATCTTGTGAAGGTTTCACGTGAGCCACATTGTGGTTACAACATTCACCCATATTATCAAGTCCTCCCCCACACCCTATTGCAGTCACTGTCCATCAGTGTATTAAGGCACTATAGAGTCATTACTTGCATCATTGATAGGCAATTTTATGAAGGCTTCACATGAGCAACAATGTGGTTACAACATTCACCCATATTCTCAAGTCTGCCCTCCTACCCCATTGCAGTCACTGTCCATCAGTATAATAAGATACTATACAGTCATTACTTGTCTTCTCTCTGCTATACTGCCTTCCCCATGACCTACCTATATTATGTGTGCTAATTATAATGCCTCTTAATCCCCTTCTCCCTCCCTCCTCACCCACCCTCCCCAACCCCTTCCCTTTGGTAACTGCTACTCCCTTCTTGGAGTCTGTGAGTTTGCTGCTGTTTTGTTCCTTCAGTCTTGCTTTGTTGTTATACTCTACAAATGATTGAAATCATTTGGTACTTGTCTTTCTCCACCTGGCTTATTTCACTGACTGTAATACCCTCTACCTCCATCCATGTTGTTGCAAATGGTAGGATTTGTTTTCTTTTTATGGCTGAATAATATTCTATTGTGTATATATATGTACCACCTCTTCTTTATCCATTCATTTTCATTTACTGATGGACAATTAGGTTCCTTCCCTATCTTGGCTATTGTAAATAGTGCTGTGATAAACATAGAGGTGCATATGTCTTTTTGAATCAGGGATCTTGTTTTCTTTGCATAAATTCCTAGGAGTGTAGTAACTGGGCCAAATGGTATTTCTATTTGTAGTTTTTTGAGGAACCTCCATATTGCTTTTCACAATGGTTGAACTAATTTACATTCCCACCAGCAGTATAGAAGGATTCCCCTTTTTCCCCATCCTTGCCAGCATTTATTGTTCCTTGTCTTTTGGATGTTGGCCATCCTAACAGGTGTGAGGTGATACCTCATTGTGGTTTTAATTTGCATTTCCCTGATAATTAGCCATGTGGAGCATCTCTTCATGTTCCTGTTGACCATTCAAATTTCTTTTTTGGAGAAGTGTTTGTTCAGATCCTCTGCCCATTTTTTAATAGAGTTATTTGCTTTTTGGGTGTTGAGGCATGTGAATTCCTAATATATTTTGGATGTTAACCCCTTGTCGGATATGTCATTTACAAATATATTCTCCCATACTGCCTTTTTGTTCTACTGATGGTATCCTTTGCTGTACTGAAGCTTTTTGGTTTGATGTAGTCCCATTTGTTCATTTTTGCTTTTGTTTCCCTTGCCCAAGGAGATGTGTTCACGAAAAAGTTGCTCATGTTCATATTCAAGAGAATTTTGCCTATGTTTTCTTCTAAGAGTTTTATGGTTTCATGACTTACATTCAGGTCTTTGATCCATTTCGAGTTTACTTTTGTGTATGGAGTTAGACAGTAATCCAGTTTCATTCTCTTTCATGTAGCTATCCAGTTTTTCCAACACCAGTTGTTAAAGAGGCTGTTATTTCCCCATTGTATGTCCATGGCCCTTTTATCATAATTGGCCCTCTATGTGTGGGTTTATATCTGGGCTCTCTGTTCTGTTCCACTGATCTATGGGTTGGTTCTTGTGCTAGTACCAAATTGTTTTGATTACTGTGGCTTTGTAGTAGAGCTTGAGGTTGGGGTGCATAATCCCCACTGCTTTATTCTTCCTTCTCAGGATTGCTTTGTCTATGTGGGATCTTTTGTGGTTCCATATGAATTTTAGAACTATTTGTTCTAGTTTGTTGAAGAATGCTTTTGGTATTTTAATAGGGATTACATTGAATCTATAGTTTGCTTTAGGCAAGATTGCTATTTTGACAATATTAATTCATTCATATCTATGAGCACAGGATGAATTTCCATGTATTGGTGTCTTCTTTAATTTCTCGCATGAGTGTCTTGTATTTTTCAGTGTATAGGTCTTTCAACTCCTTCATTAGGTTTATTCCTTGGTATTTTATTCTTTTTCATACAATTGTAAATGGAATTGTTTTCCTGATTTCTCTTTCTGCTAATTCATTGTTCATATATAGGAATGCAACAGATTTCTGTGTATTAATTTTGTATCCTGCAACTTTGCTGAATTGAGTTATTAGTTGTAGTCATTTTGGGGTAGATTCTTTAGGGTTTTTATATACAATATCATGTCATCTGCAAACAGTGACAGTTTAACTTCTTCCTTACCAATCTGGATGCCTTTTATTTCTTTGTGTTGTCTAATTGCCATGGCTAGGACCTCCAGTACTATGTTGAATAAAAGTGGGGAGAGTGGGCATATCCTTGTCTTGTTCCTGATCTTAAAGGAAAAGCTTTTAGCTTTTCACTGTTAAGTAGGATGTTAGTTGTGGGTTTGTTGTATATGGCCTTTATTATGTTGAGGTACTTGCCCTCTATACCCATTTTGCTGAGAGTTTTTATCTCTGTCTTGCATTTTTTGTCAACATTTTATTATGAAAATTTCAAATTTACAGCAAAATTTAAAGAATTTTACAGTTATCTTGAAACCTGCCATGTAGCTCCTGCCATTAACATTTTTCTGTACTTGCTTTTCCATGTATCTTTTCATTTATCCATCTTGTTCTTATGTATATCAAGTTACAGATATTAAGCTTTCCCTTAAATACTTAGGTATGCACAGTAGAGTTGAACACTTGATTGCATTTTTTTCTTTCAAGAAAAAAAATTTACAGTGAAAAGCAGAAAATCTCAAGGATGCATTCATTTTCAGATTTTCACAAATGCCTATACCTGTGTAATCCTAGCCCCTGTCAAGATACAGAATATCACCCCCTGAAAATTCAATGATGCCCTTCTCTATGCAGCCCTTACCTAGACCCCACCCCTAAGAAGCAAATACTGTTCTCTGTTGTTTTTCATCACAGTTTTGGATGGAAACTAACAATATTTTCCATCATAGAGTTTCCCTGTGTAGGGCCTATCACTATCCTATTAATGTATTTGATATGGAATAAACATGAAATGAGGGCAGTGAATGTATGTTTTGACACATAGTTTTGAGAATTTGAGGTAAAAAAAAATTTAAGCCATAAAAATATGTAGAGATAAATTTGACCAGGAAATTCATGTATTGGTGTCTTCTTTAATTTCTCTCATGAGTGTCTTGTATTTTTCAAGGATGTATTATTTCAATTAAGAATTATTTCTTATACCAAGACATATTTACACTGCTGATTTTTCATAGGTACAAATGATGCAAAATGTACACCTCGCCCCAGAGACAGATGAAGATGATCTTTATTCTGGTTATAATGACTACAATCCAACCTATGATACCGAGGTAAAAAAAAAAAACATCTGTGTTTTATGTTGGTTTTTGCTAACTGGCTGGTTCATGAAGACTTTGGGTTTGAGGGTTCTGTTTTATTGTACTTTTGATTAAACTGATGAGAAGCCTAGAAAGTACTGTTACTAAAGACTCTACTAACTTCCACTAGTAGTAATAAATGCAGCAGAAAGGAAAATCATGAGAAAGATGATGGAAACAAATTAGGATCAATTATATACTTGTATTCTTCAGCACTATCTATGTGAATGCGTAAACTAAAGACTTAGATAACTTAATGTACCAAAAGTGAGTTCTAAATTTGAAAAATCATGTAGTTATTTATCTTCTAATTAAATTATACAAACATGTTACAGAAAATTAGGAAATAGAATTCAAGAAAGAAAAAAATTGAAATCATAGATGCTATCACCACCCAGGGATAAACATTAACTAACTTATAATTCATACCTTACCATATTTTCATGTGCAAATCTATGTATATCTCTATATTTTGGGTTAAATGGTATCATACTGCATGTATTGTTTTATAACCTGCTTTTTCTCTTTTCTGAATATCCATTTATGTCAACAAATTTATACCTGTTTAATATTTAGTAATATAGTAACTTAAAAAATTATCAGTAAGACAAGTATTTGAATATTTTAAATCTGCTTGCATCATTGTAAGAAGTATAGTTTCTGAATTGTAAAAAGAAAATAAAACTATAAAATTGTCTTGAATTAGTATGTGAAAAAAATAAGGATGTGGGTACTAATTTACTTGCTAGTGTAGAAGTATTAAATATTAGCTTTTCAAGGACCTTAAGCTAATTTAGGAAATCTCTTTCTATTCTAGAGTTTTTCATATAGCTTCTAGTCATTTGTTAATTCTTTTTTTTCCTCAGGAGAAAAATGGTAGTTTGTGAATGTGAGACTTAGAAAGAAATCAAGGAAAGCAAATAGAAACCATCCACTTACTCTATATGAAATAAAAATCTAGGACATACTGATTATTATAGAAAATATGAAAAATACAGAAGATTGGCAAAAAATAAATAAAATGATACAAATCTTGTCACTCAAAGATCATCTGTATTAGTCATATCATCTGACATTTTGCTATATTCCCTTATCTTTTAATACATGCAGGTGTTTCTTTCCCTATATACAAACACACACACATATACACATAGATATGATTATGTAGAATCATTTATAAATATTTGTGTGAAAAACATAGGCATTTTCCTAAGTTAGTGTAAATTTTGAAAACCATTGAAATTTCCCCCTTCCTCCCAGTTTTAAGAGTTATATGTATAAAAAATATACATGCTTATTGTTGAAACACCTATAATTTCATCACTCCAAAATAACTACTGTTAACATTTTTTCATTCTGTCTTTCCTTCACGTATACATACAGAGTTTTCTTCTGACATGTTTAGAATTGAACGAGCATTTATTTTTGTTTGCTTATTTACATTCAACTACATCATAAGCAATGTCTTATGATACTAAAAATTCTATAATTTTATAATAAATAATAACAAATATAATTTTAATGGCTGCATAATACTGAATATATATAGTTGATTCAAACTATTTTCTGATCATAGGACATTTATTTCCAGTTTTTTATTGTAAATTACAATGCTGTGAACAATTTTATGCATAAATAATTTTAGTATTTTGATGAAACATTTCTATAGATAGAGTCCCAGAAGTGGAATTAATAGATGATGAATACAATCATTTCTAAACCACTAGAGAAACTTCCTAATTCCTTAGGTTATCACAGTATGGCTTAATTTCT